>NC_054492.1:23991684-24319184 GCF_017639515.1 Carcharodon carcharias | reverse complement strand
TCCCCGTGACCCAGAATTGGATGAAGTTGTTTTGGAAAACTGAGTGTTCAATACTTTAGATACAGCAGAAAAAAATATATCAAAAGGTTAGATTGTGTACGATACAGATCAATCAACATGGCCGCTATTGATTAAGAATGAAAAGAAGTCATTTCAACCTTGTTACAAAAATCGACTAAAAATGTATTCAAAAGAAGTTGCATTGCCTGTAGAAATTGTTTAATGCGTGAATTACTTTTCCCTAAATTAAATGCACAACAGGCAGCAGCAACAAAACCAAATTAGCAGGAAAATGTTTTGCAGGGTATCCTGGAGGCATTCTGTCAAAGGGATTTGCCAGAATCTATCTTTACAGCTTCCCGAATGACAAATCGGGAAGATGTTCAGCATGTTCATTCAGTAGCCTTTGCTCGAAGTAGGCAAGGGGAACTGAAGCTTGCTATAGTCGTCAGAAACATAATTTCAGTCTCCGGTGATTGCCTCCCCAGTCCTGCCTCTGGTTCTCTCAGTTTGCAAGTCTCGTACCTAGCTTCCAGCTAAATTTGCCCATTTCACTTTCCTTTTCAGAGCCACGTACAGCCTGGCACTTTGCCTGCAATACTGCTGGAAGTATTTGGACTTGTTATTTCTACGGTTTTCAGTTCTGTTGCTGTGACGAGGTGATACACACTGACAACTTCGACAGTTTCTCAGACACTGACGCAATCCATTCCCACATGCAGCAAGACCTGGACACGTTCACGCTTAGGCTGACAAATGGCAAGGAACATTTGTGCCAGGCAAGTGCCAGGCAATTAACATTTCCATAAGAGAGAGAATCTAACCATCTTCCCTTAATGATGAACAGCATTACCATTGCTGAATCCACCCCCGGTCAACATCCTGGGGGTTACCTATGACCAGAAACTGAAGTGGACTAGCCATATAAATACTGTGGCTACAAAAGCAGTGCAGAGGCTAGGAATCCTGCAATCCTGCACTGAGTAACTCGCCCACTTTCCTGATGAGTGCAGCCCCAACAACACGCAAGAATCTTGACACCATCCAGGATAAAGCAGCCACTTGATTGGCACCGCAACAATCACCTTAAACATTTGCTCCTTCCACCATCAATGCAGCATCGACAAGATGCACTGCAGCAATTCACCAAGGTTCCTTAGACAGGACCTTCCAAATTCAGGACCATTATCACTTAGAAGGACAAGGGCAGCAGATGCATGGGAACACCACCAGTTTCAAGTTTCCCTCCGAGCCACACACCATCCTGGCTTGGAACTGCATCGCCATTCCTTCACTGTCGCTGGGTCAAAACCCTGGAGCTCTGTTTCTAACTGCACTGTGGATGTACCTACACTACTTGGATTGCAGCGGTTCAAAAAGGCGACTTGCCACCACCTTCTCAAGGGGAGTTAGGAATGGACAACAATTGCTGACCTTTCCAGTGATGCTCACATCCCTTGAATGAATAAAAACAAAACTTATTTCGTCAACATGTATCAACACATTTCTCTGGAAACATTTTGCTGGAGCTTGTCCCCTTCTGGACACTTTTGACTTGGGGGATGTGTTGTTAGGGACATCCGTAGCCTTGCCCCTCCCTACCTCGGTAAACTCCTCCAGCCCAACCACCCCCCGAGATATCTGTGCTCCTTACATTCTGGCCTCTTACACATTGCTAATTTTAATCCCCCCATCTTTGGTGGCTGTCCCTTCAACTGCATGGACCCTAAGCTCTGGAATTCCCTCACTATAACTCTCTACCTCTCTTCCCTACTTTAAAATGCTTCTTAAAATTCACCTCTTTGACCAAGCTTTTGCTCACCTGTTCTAATATCTTCTGGAAGTGGCTCGATGTCAAATGTTGACTATCCATTTGTGATGCATCTTGGGATATTTTATTACTTTAAAAGTGCTTTATAAATACAAGCTATTGTTGGACCTATCCAGTATGATACATTACAGACTGGAAGGTCAAATATCCATCTCTACTGGTGACAACCTGATCTCCAGCCCCTGGCTGTCATCTGCCTTTCAGAGGACTTGTCAAACCAAGACCTTGGATGTAAAAGATCCCATAGCATCGTTTCCAAGAAGAACAGGGGAGTTCTCCCCACTCTCCTAACCAATGTTATCCCTCATAAAACATCACTAAAATAGATTTTCTGCTGGTTATCACACTTCTATTTGGGATCTCACTATGTAGAAAATATTTTTGGTAACTTTGGAGAGAAAAATTGCTCACTTTCCGCCAGCCTAGACTGGAAGAAGATGCCCTTGCTTTAGAAGATTGCGGCCAAGCTCAAAAAAGTGGCTCCCCCACTGTTAGCTGACTGTGTGGATTTGAACCCAATGATCAATGTCCCGAAGAGGGTGGAACCTCAGTTCTTTGTGGGGCCCTGTGATCTCTTGTCCGGCCATCTGCCAAAGCGCTGAGCTGGATTCTTGCACTTGTACAAATGGGAATGGTGGCTGTTTGGGTTCTGAGGACGTTTTCAGCAAATCCAGGCAAAATAAACGGAGACATCAAGGGCCACACCAAGAACACAGGTCTCCTGGCGGACCTTCTTGGCATTTAATAGCAAGAAAAGATCTCGAGATGAAAGGTCGACTTTCTAAGTAACCTCACCATTAACCTACCTGAGCGGAAGTAATGGAGGAAAGACTTGCATTTATCTAACCCCTTTCACAACCTCAGGTTGTTCCAAAGTGTTTCACGGCCAAGGGGGTATTTCTGAAAGGCAGTCACTTTTCTAATGCAGGAAACAGGGCAACCACATTGCACACAGCAAGATCCCTCAAATGGCAATGAAACAAACTGATGTAATCATTAAATATTATAGCATAGAAGAAGGTCCATCATGCTTTGCTACCTCTTTGAAAGGGCTTTCCAATTTAGTTGCATGGTAATGACCAGATAATTTGTTAGCGGTATGAATTGTGGGAAAGATGTTTGCCAGGACACCAGCGAGAACTCCCCTGCTCTTCTTCGAATTAATGCATTGGGATCTTTTATGGCCACCAGAGAGTGTTTAACGTCTCATCTGAAAGCAACACCACTGGCAGTGCAGCACTCCCTCAGGACTGCGCTGAAGGGCCAGCCTGGATTGTCCTGGAGTGGGACTGAAACAACAGTCCCCTACCCCTATGCCACCCGTGGAGTCCAGGCTGATACCTAATGGGCCTCGTCAATGGACAGAGATCCAGTAGCACAGAGCTTCAAAGTGTTATCACTCCAAAACCCTTTTTTAAAGATGCTCTGATTCCAAAGACTGCTTTAATTAGTGCAGCAATTCAGCCTCCATCCTCACAATAGTGAAAGCACTTTACCTTTTTTTGGTTTTCTGATGAGCTGTTGCGTGGGTGTGTGATACAGTCACATTACAGGTGACAACCAGTTGTTCATTAAAGTTAATGGATCTAGATTAGGAGGAGGAGTGGTTGATGAACTGAAGACCCAGACTCCTACAAAAACCATGCTAATTTAGCAATTTTTTTTACCAGTTTGCAGTTCCTGTCACCAAAAGCGTGCTCAATCCAACCTGCAAAGTCCTTCTCATGCACTAAAATCTGGGGACCCGTGCTTAAAAATTGGGAGAGCTGTTCCACAGACCAGTCAAGCAACAGCCTGACATAGTCATATTCACCGGATCATAGCTTACGGAAAATGTCCAGACACCACCATCACCGTCCCTGGGTATGTCCTGACTACGTGCAAGACAGACCCAGACGTGGCGGGCAGTGGTATACAGTTGGGAGGGAGTGGCCCTGGGAGTCCTCAACATTAACTCTTGACCCCATGAAGTCTTGCGGCATCAAGTCAAACATGGGCAAGGAAACCTGCTGCTTACCATCTACCACCCCCCCAACCAATCAGCTGATAAATCAGTACTCCTCCATGTTGAATATCAATTGGAAGAAGTACTGAGGGTTGCAAAGGCACAGAATGTGCTCTAGGTGGGGAACTTCAATGCCCATCACCAAGAGTAACTCGGTAGCACCACCACTGATCAAGCTGACTGAGTCCTAGATGACATATCTGTCAGACTGGGCCTGCAGCAGCTGGTGAGGGAACCAATACGAGGGAAAAACCTACTTGACCTCGTCCTCATCAATCTACCTGTAGCAGATGCACCTGACAGTGACAGTATTGGCAGGAGTGGCTACCGTAAAGTCCTGTCTTCATACTGAGGACATATTCCATCGTGTTGTGTGGCACTACCACATTGCTAAAATAGAAATCTGGGCAACCATGAGGTGCTGAGGGCCATCAGCAGCAGCAGAATTATATTGACCGCAATCTGTAATCTCTCTTTATTTCACCAGAATTTTTTAATAGCTGTTTGATTCCTCACATTCAGTCTGGTCTTCTATTCCATTTAACTTGAGACAAGCAAAATGATGGATTGTTCTTCTGAATTTTTAAAACTCAGCACTTGGTGGTAATCAACACTGATTTTTATTTTTCACTCTCTCTCCCTCTCTTTCTCTCTCTCTCTGACCATCACTCTCTGTCAGCAACATTCCAATTTCTGTTTTCTGACTAAGCTGACCAGCAGTAATAAGGCTGGTTTGTGGCTGGTTTGTTTGTGTCGTGAGTGCATATTTGGGAACTAAATGAAAAATTAGGGTAAGTAATTCCCCACATGCCCTTTGAAATCCTCCTGTGGCTTTTGATTAATAACAGGTCAAGGAAAGCATAAATGATTTGACCTTCTGTTTTTCCAACTGAATAACACGCTTTTTACAACTGGATAATGTTGACTATTTTCTTCAAGGACATACTCCTGTTCAGTTTTGTCTCTTTTCTTAAATGACTGTAAATCAATATCGACTGCACTTTATCACAACACTGGGAGATACATCTTGCTGTCCACAATAAGAAGCATTCACTTTTAGCCTTATTGCTGCAGTTTCTATCCCTGATCGGGGGGGGAGCCTCAGCCAATGGCACCGAGTTGTGCAGTGTGACTGCGCAAACGATGTACCCGTGGGATATCCCGTAGACTGTCCGTCATGTTCAGTGGCTGCAACAGTCACTTAGGCAACAACAACTTGCATTTATGTAGCACCTCTTATGCAGTAAATCATCACAAGGCATTCCACAGGAGTGTTATGAAATAAATATTTGACGCAGAGCCTCATGGGAGATATTGTGACAGGTGATCAAAAGCTTCATCGAAGATGTGGGTTTTAAGGAGGAGAGAGAGGCAGAGAGGTTTAGGGAGGGAATTCCAGAGCTTGGGGCCCAGGCAGCTGAAGACACGCCACCAATGTTAGAACGATGAAAATCAGGGGATGCTCAATAGGCCGGAATTGGAGGAACGCAGAGGTCTCTGGGGGTTGTGGGGCTGGAGGAAATTACAGAGATAGGGAGGGGCAAGACCATAGAGGGATTTGAATGTTATAATTGGGGTGCTTCTGGACCAGGAGTCAGCATAGGTCATTGAACACAGTGGGTGATGGTGAACGGGACTTCGTATGAATTAGGATAAAGGCAGCAGAGGTTTGGATCAGTTTAAGTTTATCAAGGAGATCGGGGGGGAGTTTGCGAAGAGAGCATTGGAATATTTGAGTCTGGAGGTAACAAAGATAAATAAATGAGAAGGTTTGCATCAAGCATTAAAAAAAACTACATGTTCATACAATATCAGCTCAGGAGCGAAATGGGGACATACTTACTGGGGTTGTTTATACATCCAAGTCTCCATTGTAGTTACTGCCATCAATTACTAAGGATTTGTATTCCTGATTATCTTAATGATTCTTTTGGGAGAGGATTTTTTCCTGCGTTGGTTCTTTTCCAAGGCTTAAAAACCATGAAATATCTTCCCTCTTCAGCTTTTCCCATTTCCTGCTATCTCCAGCTTATTTAAATCTGGGCTTTAGATACCATCTGATAAGTCATGGTACTAGATATTGGGCAGAATCTCACGTCCTGCCCTGTGGCAGGTTTGGGGGCGGAGGGGCATTTAATCAGTCTGAAGGGTGGCAGGCGATGACCCTGCCTCCACCCCGGTTAAGTCCATGGCGTGAAGACCGGTGGATCGCCTTTCTTCTCATCTCTGTCTTAAATAAGGGAGACCCCTTATTTTTAAACTGTGTCCCGTTGCTCTAGTCTCTCCCAAATCCTGACACTGGGCAGGCAACACAGCCATCTGTACTCCAGCTCTCGGCTGCACAGAACTGTGTCAATCCCCCTGACTACATTGTATCCAACTACCACTACATTCCTATTAACTCCCCCTGCTTGAATGGCTTCTTGTACCATGCTGCCATGGTCAGTTTGCTCATCCACCCAGCAGCCACTGCTTTCATCCATACAGGCCCCAAGAACCTGGAACCTGTTGGACAATTACAAAGGCTGAGGCTCCTCCACTTCTACCTTCTGGGTCCCCATGCCTGCCTCACTCGCAGTCACACCCTCCTGTCCCTGACAACTGACCTAACCAGAATGAACTATACTAACGGGCATGACTGCTTTCTGGTACAAAGTTTCACAGGTAACTTTTCCCCTTCCCTGATGCATCGCAATGTCTGCAGCTCCGGCTCAATAATTCTGAACTGAAACTCCTCAAGATGCAGACGCTTATTGCAAACCTGTTTGTCCTAGATCACAATGGCACCCAAGAGCTCCCACATTCTGTAGTCATAGCACATTACCTGCCCTGCTATCTTTATTATCCGTTTATTAATTTATTTTTAATCAATTTATAACTAATAAACACTGCTACTCCCAATACCTTTTTAACTGTTAGTAAACCTTACAACTAATAAAACCTTACAATTACTAATAAATGACACCCGTTTTGAAGATAAATAAGCAAAATATTCACTGACCAATCACTTATCTGTTTTTCTGTGATGCCACACTTTGAGTTCTCTCAGAGCATGGTCGCTCTCCTCTGGAGCCCTGGACTGGACTGGACCGGGCTAGGCTGGACAGGACTGAATAGCTCTTTTATGTGGTGGTTACCGCCTCTGGGTGCTCTTTTCACCAGCTCTTCTTGGTGGTTTTTTCCAAAAATATACTTTAATCATTAAATTCATAAAAGTACATTACAAAACATTTCAATTTGAAAATGATAGAAAATGACATAAAATGTGACTTGCTTCCATGCAGTATGTTCCATTCCTAAGTGCCCCTATACAGTTGTAATTCTCATGATATTTACAATATATTTTCCATGTCAGGTATACAGTCTGAGGGCAAAAACATTTCAAATTAAACAATTACAAAAAGTGCAATAGAATTCAACTTTCCTTCGCATACCATGTTCCTCTCTGAGGTGCCTCAGTACAATTTTAATACTCTTGTATTCACTGTTCTAAGCGGGGGTTACTGTCTCCAGGACCTCTTTTCGCCTGCTATTCAATTATTCCCAAACCAGTATGGGCATTTATTCCAGTGTGGCACCACCTAATTACTTCCTCCTAATTTATCTCAACCTTGGTGATATATGCGAGATTCTCCTTGTCCTTCTGTCAAAGTCCTCAATACTAATGGGAGAAAATTCCATTTCCCACATTGACCAGTCAAATAGGACAAAGATCCATAAACCCCAGAAAATATTAAAAAGAGAGGTTTGCATTCCTGTCACACCTTCATGACATCCCAAAGCACTCTATCACCAAAGAAGTATTTTAATGTAGTCACTATTATAATGTAGGACACACAGCAGCCAATTTGCATGCAGCAAGCTCCCACAAACAGCAATGTGATAATGATTGAGGGGTAAATGTTTACTCAAGACACCGGAAAACTCCCCTGCCCTTCAATAGCAGTTGTGGGATCCTTTAAATCCACATGAGAGGGCAGATGGAGCCTCAGTTTAACATTTCAGCAGCTGAACGATGGCACCTCTAACAGTGCAGAACTCCCTCAGTACTGTATTGGGACAATCGGGTTTGATTCTGTGTTTATAGTGCCGGGAATAGGGTTTGAACCCATTACCTCCTGACTTAAAGGTGAGTGTGCTAGCCACTGAACCACAACTGGCATCAAATGGAGTTATTATTGAGTTGGGAACCAGATTCAGAAATGAGAGAGGAACTTTACAATCAGTGCAGGAATAATGAAGTTGCCTTTTGAAGCAGTGCTGATTGGGCTGAAACAAGGTTTCTTGTGCATTTTCAGATGTTTGTTCATCGTTCAAATTGTACCGGTATACTCATTAAATGTTTTGAAATAATCTAAATTAGTCAGAAGATGGAACAGATGGAAGGCAATTAATCAACATTAGAAGAAGCCTCTATTGTGTTTGTTTATTGTGAGCTGACACAGCTTGGTGAAATCACCTTGGACATTTTCCTTCCCACAGAAACTAGCTGAGAGTAGAAAATGAAAACAGTGCCATTGGATTAAAAACCCTTATTTTAGCTGCATAATTGCTGGAGAGAGCATTTCAGTGAAGTTGTACCGTGTTAGTAACATGAACACACTCGTGAAATTCCATCGTCTGATATTTTAATGAAGACATTAAAATGTCAGAGGATGTGATGATGGAAGTGGCTCACTGTGTTTATATTCTATCAACATGCCTGTGACCTTCGGAGGTTTGTGTGTGGATTGATCCACTGAACTTTCCTTTCAGGAACCTGGGTTAAAATCCAGTTCAGAATTTGTGAATGAGATTCTCCACCCCTGCTGGCAACTTTATAAGTATTGTTCAATATCTTAAATTGTTCCTCAAAGCTTCCGAATAAACATTGTCTCTCAAAGTGTCTGAGCCCTGTACTCCTATTCCCTTTTGTCTTTTGGCTTGCGGTTTCCTCTACATTGGAGAGACCAAACGCAGACTGGGTGACCGCTTTGCAGAACACCTTCAGTCTGTCCACAAGCATTACCCAGACCTCCCTGTCGCTTGCCATTTCAACACTCCACCCTGCTCTCATGCCCACATGTCCGTCCTTGGCCTGCTGCAATGTTCCAGTGAAGCTCAACGCAAACTGGAGGAACAGCACCTCATCTTTCGACGAGGCACTTTACAGCCTTCCGGACTGAATATTGAGTTCAATAATTTTAGATCATGAACTCCCTCCTCCATCCCCACCGCCTTTCCGATCCCCCCTGTTTTTCTCCAATAATTTATATAGATTTTTCTTTTCCCATCTATTTCCATTATTTTTAAATGTATTTCCATCCATTGTTCTGTCTCTACCTTTTAGCCTTTTTTGATTCCTTCACCCCACCCCCAGTAGTGCTATCTGTACCTTGCTTGTTCTGCTTTCTACCCTTAATTAGCACATTCCTTAGATAATATCACCACCTTCAACCCCTCTTTGTCCTTTTGTTTGTGACGTCTTTTGGTTATCTCCACCTATCACTGGCCCTCTATCCAGCTCTTCTTGTCCCACCCCACCTTAAACCAGCTTATGTTTCACCTCTCTTCTATTTTTACTTAATTCTGTTGAAGAGTCGTACGGACTTGAAACGCTAACTGTGTTCCTCTCCGCAGATGCTGCCAGACCTGCTGAGTTTTTCCAGGTAATTTTGTTATTGTTTTGGATTTCCAGCATCCGCAGTTTTTTGCTTTTATCCTTTTGTCTTTTGTCAGCTGTGGCTCAGTGGATAGCACTCTCATCTCTAACTCAGAAGGTTGTGGGTTCAAGTCCCACTCCAAGGACTGATACTCTGCCACCCCCAATGCAGTACCGAGGGATCTGGCAAAGGTGCTGTTGTTTTGAATGATATTTACCTGAGGTCTAGTCTGTTCTGTCAGGTGGGTGTGTAAGATCCCATGGTACTATTTTGAAGACGAGCAAAGGAGTTTCTCTGGGGCAGGATATTACATTTGCCGTGCGGGTGCGTGCTCGACATGCTGGAACGTAAAATGACGCGCGATGATGCCCTTGCGAAGTCGCGTGATATTTCGGTCGGCGGGTGTGTGCCGGAGTCGGCTGCGCGCCCACCAAATAATCGAAAGGCCTATTAAGGCCATTAACCAGGTAATTAACCTGAATTTTACGCTGCCCGTCCAACCTTATGGTTGGCGGGCAGGCGAAAAGGCCAAGAGGCCTTTACGTTTTTTTAGGAAATCTCATTCACCAGTGGAATGAGGGTTCCTGAAGTTATTACGAATTAAATAAAAAGTTTAATTTGAACTTAAAAATATGACACAGTCACATGAGGGGACATGTTTCATTGAATTTTTCTGCCCTTTTATTAATTTTTTCAAAAAGCGCTTCAATCTCCCTGAGCCAGCTCCGTGCCTCAGGGAGGTTGAAGCATTCTTTCCTGCGCAGGCACAAACTGCCTGCTAGGCCCAGCTCTCCCCCCCACCCCCGCGCAGGTAGCGCTCAGTGCTACCGCTTGCGATTCACGCTGGGCCGACCTTAATTGGCCGCCCGCCTGAAATCGCGGTGTGGAGCTGATTGCGGCCGGCGGTCAGCTCCACAACCGTTCCCGCCAAGCCCGCCCGACTGATGTAAAATCCTGGCCCTGGTATCTTGCTAAATAAACGTCAGTCGACGTTTCTGAAACCGATAATCTGCTCGTTATCACATTGCTGTTTGTGAGATTTTACTGTGTGCAAATTGGTTGCTGTATTTCCTACCTCACAACATTCAGTGCATTTTATTGAATCTAAAGGATTTTTGGGCATCCAGAGGCACTACAAAAATGCAGGCTCTTTATTTATCTTTACTTTTTGGCATGTTAATGAGGCTGAAGCTGTTCAGTGCTTTCCTTTATTAGGGTCTGGAATTGTGACTTCGTTCCAACCTCACACATCAACGAGCTGCTGCTCCATCCCCTCTCCAGCCTGTGCTGTTGACTGCAAGCCCAATTACTCCGTATTTTTTCGAGGGACTACTGAGGAAAATAAACTCCTGAGACATAAAGACCGATTAGGATGGTTGAACAACAGATTGGACGAAGTGGTTCATTTTAAGGAGCATCTTAAAGTGGAGAAGTAGCGAGGTGGAGAGGGTTGCTGAGAGAATTCCAAAGCTTAGGACCTCAGCAGCTGAAGGCACAGTTGCCAGTGGTGGCGTGATTAAAATCGGGGATGCTCAAGAAACCAGAGTTAGATGAGTGCAGAGTTCTCAGAGGGTGGTAGGAGGAGATTTCAGAGTTAGGATGGGCGAGGCTATAGAGTGGCTTGAAAATAAGGATGAGAATTTTAAAACCAAGCTGCTGCTTCACTGGGAGCCAGTGTAGGTCAGCGAGCGCAGGGGTGATAGCGGAACAGGGCTTGGTGTGAGTTAAGACCTGGGAAGCAGAGTTTTGGATGACCTCAGGTTTATGGAGGGCAAAATGTGGGAGGTCAACCAGAAGTGTATTGAGTCACAGTTGTAATGTAGGAAATCTGGCAGTCAGTTTGTACACAGCAAGCTCCCACAAACAGACGTGTGATAAAGGTAATCTGTTTTTTTAGTATTCATAAATTATGGAAGCACTTAAAAATCCCATGGCACTTTTCAAAAAAGAGAAAGGAGATCACCTATTGACCAGCTGATAATCCTAGCTCAGGATTAATCAGTAGCTGATCCCATTACCAGATCCCATCTGGTTGCTTTATTGCTGTTTGTGGGTGCAGAATGGATGCTGCATTTGCTGTTCACTGTTACTGTATTATGCATGGAACTCTTTTCTGTGAAGCACTTTAGGATGTCTGATATGTAAGCCAGCATTTAATTGTTAGTATAATAATATTTTTTAATAATAACCGATATAAGAACTTGACAGTAAATTGAGAACAGTGTTTAGAAATTATGTTGGATGCTCCAGTGATACAGTAGGAAATGGAATAGGCCATTCAGTCCCTCCAGCCTGCTGCATTGTTCCATTACATCATGGCTGATCCGTACCTGTTCTGCGTGCTGACTTTTGAAATTTGAGTGTAGGCATGCTCTTGGGTCTGAGTGGGTGGATGGAGAGGAGATACAAACTAATTGTGTCTCCTTCTGAATAAAACATCCCAAGGCAGTTCACAGGAGCGTTAAAAACAAAGTTTGACCCCGAACCACATAAAGAGATAGTAGGAAAAGAGAGAGGTTTTAAGAAGCACCTTGAAGACGGAAAGAGAGACGGAGAAGTTGTGGGAGGGAATTCCAGCACTTTGGGCCCAGGTAGCTGAAGGCATGGCTGCCAGTGGTAGAGCGATGGAAATTGGGGATGTGCATGAGACCAGAATTGGATGAACATTAAACAAACATATCATTCCCTAGTGTAGACATTCTTGACCTTGGGAACAAAACAATCACCAAGATTGGGGGAGAAAAAAAACTTTGTTTTTTTTGTACATTCCCCCTCCTTATCCTCAAACTGCTTTGATTCCATTTCAGTTTCCATTCTGGAACTAACGTGTCACTTTGTGCAGAAATTTTGAAAAATTGTTCATAAGTTGTTAAGACATTTGGAGAGAGAGTTCTCTAATGCTGCTGAGCAGCTGACAAACTCTGTTTCATAAATGCACTGCCAGACTGTCGGACAGTATTTGCCATTCCATTGAAGATCTCTACAATGTTCACATTTTTGTCACTGCCTTACAACAAAACAATAATCTGCGTATCTTAAAATAAAGAGACTTGTCCTTGAATCCATGAAAACTATCATCTAGGTCAAATAGACATGTCCATCTGAACATTGGCTTAATTATTTTTCCTGAAAAGTCGAAGTCAATTTGTCAGTGCTGTTTTGGATCTTATTTCCACTTAACGTTCCTCATCTTCATCTTAATATCCTTCCATGTCCTTTCCCCCAGATTAAACGATTGGAAAGAGTAACGCACAGAAATGCTGAGAGGCTGTTCCTCGCACACACACACACACACACAAACACACACACAACACCCCTGTACAGTCTCAGGACAAGGGATCAGCCATTTTAGACTGAAGTGAGGAGAAATTTCTTAACTCAGGGGGTTGTGTACCAGCTTCCCCAGAGAGCTGTGGATACTCATTCATTGAGAATGTTCAAGAGTGAGATGGATTGATTTTTGGATGCTAAAGGAATCAAGGGACATGGGGATAGGTTGGGAAAGTGGCGTTGAGGTGGAAGGTCAGTCATGATCTTAATGATTGATAGAACAGGCTTAAGGAGCTGAATGGCCTACTCCTGCTCCTATTTCTGATGCTGCTCTGCTAGACTGGGAGATGTCAGTCTGGTTGGAAAGTGATTCCTTTCTGAAATCCTGGCAGCAGTAACTGTGACTCATGTAAGATGCAGGTTAGCAATAACAGCAAAACTAGCTCCACTCACATTCTGGGTCAAGGTATAACTGTTGGAGCTTCTTAACCTTTCTTGTGCTGTGAATTTCTCTCTGCCGAGCATTCTGGATCACATTGGGGTGTAAGGGGTGTGGATGCCCTGGCTATGAGTGTCACCTTATTATTGTTAAAGGGACACCATTTTTCCTACATTGTGTTGGATCTTGGGCTGTTGGGGGAGGTGGTGGGTAGGTGTGGAGGGAGAGATTGAGGGCACACTGCCCCCATCGGACATGAGTATCTCGAGACTCCCTTCTCCGCTCACTGGGATTGTCTGAGCCCAAGCCCATAACCCTCTGCTTCAGAGGTGGCGACACTATCACCAAACCAGAAATCAGCTGTCCAATTGGATCACAGTTGTCCAGTTCAGTCAGAGACATTTAGTATCCTCTGTATAATGAGCCTTTGCTTCTGAATGCGGTCTGATCTCTATGGTTACTACAGCAAGACGTTTACACTCAGAACTTGTTCATTTAATCTGCTTGGAAATCAGAATTAAACTATTCTTATGCCAGCAGAGCCTCTGCCAACAGGGAATGGGGCACAACAGCACTGTTCCATCCAAAGAGTTCACTGGGACACACTAATGACAGTTTCGTATTGTTGTTTGTTCATTGGGTCTGAGCAATTATTTTAATTGACTCACACTCTAGAAGTGTAATTGGAAAATAAAGTTTATGTTTTTGGATAACGGCCAACAAGGGACACACAGAGCTGCTGTCCAACATTAGATTGGAAGTTACTGAGACATAAAAACCATGGGTCCGAGTCCGATTCCTGCACAGTAGGCTAATGGTATGGAGAGACTGTTGCATTGTCAGAGGTGCCATCTTTTGACTGAAATATCATACTGTCTGATGTTAGTTGTACAAATGAGTGTTGAAGGATCTTGGAATAGAATTTCCATGAAGCTTGCCTGATCTCCTGCCTTTAATGGGAGATGGGAAAAAAATCTGGAGAAATGAGATCATACGAAATAGGAGCAGGAGTAGGCCATTCAGCCCCTCAAGCCTGCTCCGCCATTCAATAAGATCATAGTTGATCTGATTGTGGCCTCAACTCCAATTTCCAGCCATCTGCCCCATAACCCTTGACTCCCTTGTAGATCAACAATCTGTCTAACTCAGCCTTGAATATATTCAATGACCCAGCCTCCACTGCTTGCCGGGGTAGAAAATTCCAAAGATTAATGATCCTAATGATGGGGGATCATCGGATCCCACCTCCATGGAAATTATTGGCTCCCCTGACGTTATTCAAGGAAGGGGAGGGAAATCACAGAATCTCACAGTGCAGAAGAGGCACTTCGGCCCATCGAGTCTGCACCGACATGTGAGAAACACCTGACCTACCTACCTAATCCTATTTACCAGCACTTGGTCCATAGCCTTGAATGTTATGACGTGCCAAGTGCTCTTCCAGGTACTTTTTAAAGGATGTGAGGCAACCCACCTCCACCACCCTCCCAGGCAGTGCATTCCAGACCGTCACCACCCTCTGGGTAAAAATGTTTTTTCTCACATCCCCCCTAAACCTCCTGCTCCTCACTTTGAACATGTCCCTCCATGACTGACCCTTCAACTAAGGGGAATTGCTGCTCCCTATCCATGCCCCTCATAATCTTGTACACCTCGATCAGGTCACCCTTCAGTCTTCCCTGCTGCAACGAAAACAACCCAAGTCTATCCAAATCTTCTGCTCAACATTCCTCCCTCAACTAACTCCACTAAAAACAGATTAATTGGCCATTCTTCCTGTTGCAATTTGTGGACTCTTGCAAAGCACAAAATAGCTGTTGTGCCTGGTTACATAACAACTGTACTTTGAATAGGGAGTGAGCCTCGCCTGTATTACTTGGGGGTTAGTGCTGATTTCTTGTGGATTGAGAGCTATAGCCTGAAACTGCTGTTGGGCATTAAGCCATATTCACCATGATTCAAATTCTTGGTAATTTTGCTGGAGGTTCCCTCAGCCCTGGATCTCGGGCCTATTTGTTAAGTGCCCGCTAATCGCTACAGTAACAGAGAGTCCAGACAGGTTTCACACAAAGCTGGCAGGTGCCAGAATCCAATGGCATAAAAGCACCCTAAACCATTGGACTTTTCCCAGGTTCTGGCACAGGTTTGTAGGATGCTAAAGTGCATCTCAGACCCCTGTTCAATGTGCAAGGTGTTTGCTGTCACAGGACAGGGAAACTGGAGAGTAAATCCCAAACTCCGAAATAAACATTTTTGAAAGAATATATTTGATGTTGATTCTATTCCCAGGTCTGTTGGTTTTCCATCTTGCTGGATTGAATTAAGTTTGAATCTATGAGATTGATCATTGTGAAACTATCTCGCACAGAATATACAACACGGAAACAGGCCATTCAGCCCAATGGGTTCATGCCAGCATTGATATTCTACACGAGCCATCCCTGTTTATCTCACCCTTTCAGAATGTTCTCCTATCCCTTTCTCCTTCATGTTTATCTAGCTTCCCCTCAGGTACAACTTCTGAGAACATCTGGAGTTATGAGTACAGTTTTGGCCTCCCCATTCAAGGAGGAATATTCTTGCACTGGAGGTAGTTCAGGGTAGGTTCACTCGCTGATTCCTGGGATGAAGGGTTTGCCTTACGAGGAAAGTTTGGGCAAGTTGGGCCGATCCTCATCGGAGTTTAGAAGAATGAGAGGTGACCTTATTGAAACATATAAGATTCTGAGGGGGCTTGACAGGGTAATTTCTGAGAGGATGTTTTCTTCTCGTGAGGGAATCTAGAACTAGGCAACACCGTTTCAGAATAGGGGATCTCCCGTTTAAGATGGAGATGAGGAGGAATTTCTTCTCAGAAGGTCATGGATCTTTGGAATTCTCTTGTACAGAGAACAATGGAAGCTGGGTCATTGAATTTATTCGAGGTTGGGACAGACAGATTTCGAAACTGTAGGGGAGTTGAGGATTATGGGTTTGTGGGGGGGTGATGGTGGGGGCAGCAGGGCAGTGGAGTTGAGGCCAAGGTCAGATCAGACAAGATCTTATTGAATGGTGTAGCAGGCTCGAAGGGCCAAATGGCCTATTCCTGCTCCTATTTATTATTTTCTTAACATCGAAGGTTAAACTCACTTAATGACAGTGTCTATTCTGTAGCTTTTAAGATGCACAAATCCTTTCAAACAGTCCATAAAATTATAGTGATAAATCTCAACGTATATTACAGGTCCACACTGAGTGAAACAATGTTAATAAATTATTGAAATGATGCTTAAGCAAAAATGGACACCAGGGAGTGCAGCAGCTGGGGAGAAACAGCTTTGCTGACAGCCTCAAGTGAAAGCTGAGTTTGTTAATCAAACTTACTTTGCTCAAGAACAGCCTTCTCTGGGGCTGTAGATTACTGTGTTCAGGAGAACTAGCAACCAGTCAGATTTAAATATTGTAATGGAGACTGATTGAACATATTACGAACCGTGAAGGACTCCTCATTCCTGATACCAGACTGAACTATAACTCAAGTCGTTGATCCTGTTATATTAACCCAAGAACCTGCTCTGCCATTCAGATAGATCACAGCTGATCTGTACCTCAGTCCCATTTCACCCATCTTTGCCCTGGAAATCCTTACCCAACAAAAATCTATCAATCTCAGTCTTAAAATTTTAATTAACCCCAGCACCTAGAGCCTTTGGGACAGAGAATTCCACATTTAAAAGTTGTTTGAAGTCTTTCCTGATTTCACTCCTGAACAACCCAGCTCAAATTATCTGTCCCGTTATTTTGGACTCTTCCCCCACCAGACGAAATAGTTTTTTTCTGCATCTCACTCAATGAATCTCTCAGCTCCTCCACATTAGCCATTCAGAAAATTTTCCCATTGTCTTTCTTGGTACAGAATATCTCTCGAGTTCAGTTTGTCCTCTGTAATGTCACCCCCACCACATAAAATGAATCTGCATATAAGCTTGACATCTCTTGTACTTTGACATTTTTTATGTTTTTAATTATGTTTTTGGATATTGTCTTTAGTATGAACTGTAAAATCAGTCAGCATCCCTGTGGGATGTTAGTGGAGTCTTCAACCATAATGAGGAAAGAATCGAAACAGTACATCAGAATTTCAGGGCTGGAATTTCAGTCTCCTCAGTTCCCCTGTGAAAATCATCGTGGCCTTTCTCCTGATTACTATCTAGAGACTGTTAATGGATGTGGACTGGACTGAACTTGGTTGCGATTTGCCCTCATTGTTGACTAGCTTCTCCCTAGCCTGGAATATAATGTCCAAGTTCTAAATACTTAACCAAAGCTGAACTTGAACCAAGTTCTATGGACTAGCTTCGGGCAATTTAAGAGGAGGCACTGTTAACTTTCTGTCTGTTATAAAGCTACACTTCACTCTGATCCGGATCCTTGTATCTTGGATGTTCCTGCCCCTGTTTGGAATTCTCCGAAGCAAACTCATCAACAGAACGTACTCGAATCAAAGTCTGCAGAAAGAACATTAATTAAGTAAGGAATTATAGACAGTTGGAAGTAATGAAAGGATGATTAAAGCAACGTGTTCTGTATCCACGAGAGAGAAGTAGCCACAGTTTATGCACAGCTGTTGAACCATTGCGATTCATTGAAAGTCTCCATCTCACTTCCAATTTTTTGGTATATTTAAACTACATATATAGGGATAGATACACTTTGAAACACATCCCATATGCTTCAACTGTCATAATGAAGAAAGAACTTGCATTTAGATAATGTCTTTCAGAGCCTCAGGATGTCCAATAGCATGCCGCCGTTTGAAGTGCTTTGTGAAGTGTATTCACTATTGTAATGTAGGAAAAGTGGCAGCCAATTTGCGCACAGCAAGATCCCACAAAAAACAATGAGATGAATGACCAGATAATCTGTTTTTGCTGATGTTGGTTGAGGGAAGGCAGGACACTTGGGGGAGAACTCCCCTCCTCTTCTTTAAATCGCATCATGGGATCCTTTAGGCAGATGGAGTGTTGATTTAGCGTCTTATTTCAAAGACAGCACCTCCGACAGTGTGGCAGTCCCTCAGTGCTGCACTGGGAGTGTCAGTCTAGATTTTGTGCTCAGGTCTCTGGAGTGGACACACAACGTTCTGAAACAGAAAATTCTGGAAAATCTTAGAAGGTCTAACAGCATCTGTGGAGAGAAAAAAAAGAGTTAAAGTTTCGAGTCCACATGACTCTTCTTCAGAGGAAACTTAACTCTTTCTTTCCCTCCACAGATGCTGTTAGACCTGCTGAGTTTTCCCAGAATTTTCTGTTTTTGTTTCAGGTTTCCAGCGTCTGCAGTATTTTGCTTTTAACACAATGTTCTGATTCTGAGATGAGTGTTCTACCTACTGAGAGCCACTACTGACATGGGCAGACATATCTGTAGCATTTTAAAACATGCAAAATTCATCAGGGACAGGCAGTGTCAGGTTCTACCACAGAGCAGTTAGCTGTAAATTGACCTCAGGAAGTTTATTTGTGACATTAAGACCTTAACGAGACTGGCATCAGAAAAATAGTTTGTGCATCACAGAGTGTAAATTTCCTGTCATCCAAACAGTGCACACTCTGGAATACAATGAGCAACAAGAGATCACTGGTATTTTATGAGATGTCCTAGCTCAGTAAAATGAAAACCAAACTGAAGAGAGTTACAGATGTAGCTGGAGTGGCATTGATTAAAGAGTGCATGATAGTGTTTCGAACTCTAACTGCCCTGCCCAGTTAATCATTCATTTTGTTCCCAACTCCAATATTTTTATAAGTATTAAACAAAAATGTTCAAAGGTATTGAAAGAAACACACTTGGTTTTAATGTCCCTGTGATTTTTCTCTGGGTTAGCTGCAGCAGGATCCAAGAAATTGATCTTTTAATTCCTAGTGTGTGAGCTCTCAATGCTGAATAATATTTCCAGCAGCCTTAGGGACAGATAATATCAAAGATCTCACAGCTGCATTGTATAAAGAATTATGCTGCTTCCCATCAGGAATCCATGAAACGATGCTCTCTCAATCCCGTTATTGAACTCCTTGTCCAACTTGCAAGTTAAGGACTAATGCTTTTTCAAATTAAACACTCTGGTTGTGTAAATACTTTCCCACAGCTGCAACCCATAGCTCCTCCTTTTCCACTTTTGATTTTGTTTACCTTCCAGCCTTCTTTGATTTATTTGTTAAACACTTGTCCTCTGAAGGTGGTGGGTCCAGGTGCCACCTAGAGTTTCCAACCCTGCATGAATGCAGCTCTAACAACACACAAAAAACTCAACACCACCCAGGACAAAGTAACCCGCTTGATTGGCAGCCCATCCACCACTTTAAGCATTCACTTCCTCCATCACCGATGCACATCAAGATGTACTGCAGCACCTTGCCAAGGCTCCTTTGACTACCATCTAGAAGGACAAGGGCAGCAGATAGATGGGAACATCCCCTCTAAGTCATTCACTATCCTGACTTGGAAATATATCGCCGTTCCTTCGTTGTCACTGGGTCAAAATCCTGGAACTCTCTCCCTAACAGCACTATGGGTATACCTACATCACGTGGACTGCAGCCGTTCAAGGAGGTAGCTCACCACCATTTTCTCAAAGGCAACTAGGGATGAGCAAAATGCTGGCCCAGCCGGCGATGCCCACATCCCATGAAAGAATAAAGAAAAGTAGATTGGCCTGGAAATTCCAGGAATCAAAAATTAATCTCCAGGCCACTGCTGTGAGCAAAACCCTGGGGAGAAAAAATAGAAGCATGTTAAAAATAATCATAATTACTTATAAAATATTGGAGAGAGAAAAAGACTGTCTGACTGAGTGGGACGGCTGGAACTTATGTGATGGCACATCCAACTAGATTTAGGAATTATGGTATCACATTTCAATACCTTGTCTTAAGCTGCTATTTTTCATGGGTAAAATGGAACAGATAGTGCTGGTTATATAGGAAAGCAGTAATAGGAGGAGACCATTTAGCCCCTCGAGCCTTTACCACCATTCAATTCGATCCTGATCTGATTTGTATATTAAATCAATTTACTTGCCTTGATTCCTTATCCCATAATACCCTAACCCAAAAGGAGTAACCGGCAACACTCAGCCCAAAGGACCATTTCACATTGAACCCCGAAATCTGAAACAATTATCCTATCATGTCTCTCAGGAACATCTCAAAGTACTTAACATGCAAAGAATCTGAAATTCTCAATGATATGGAGAAAAAACTGGGGGGCCTGGGACTAAATTGGAAGCTCTTTCAAAGAGCTGGCACAGGGACAGTTGGCAGAATGGCCTTGTTCTCTGATGTATGATTCAATGAAATGCCACGGCTGTTATTATGTAGACAAATGCAGCAGTCATTTGTACACAGGAAGATCCTACAACAGCTACAAAAAGGCATATAATCTGTTTCTGATGGTGTTGGTTGAAAGAAAAATGTTAACCTGGACACTGGAAAAACTCTGGAATCTCTTCAGTTGCAGTGTGAGATCTTTAACATTCTCCATGATTACTGCATCAGCCCTCAGTTTAACTCCCCATTGGGAGAACATCACCCATGACAGTGCAGCACCCCCTCAGTCTCATCCTGGACACAAGACCCAGAGTGGGGCTTGAACTTGCAACCTTCTAGCTCAAAGATGGGAGTGTTACAGGAGGAAATATACAGAAAGAGCCATCGACTGTGAACCATGAAGAGTGTTTGCCTGGGTATTCTGCAGGATTCTAGCAACAAAGCAAAGCTTTTGGTTTTAATGTTATTTTTAAAAAAATGTTGTTTTACCATTTGAGAAAAATGATAAATTGACAGGCAGTGTTGGAAAACACAAAAATTCCACAGTGGTACCTCAATGCAAATCTTTATTTGTCTCACATCTTAGACGGAAAGAACAGGGCAATGGGATGAGTTGAATTGTTCTTGCAGAGAGTTGGTATGAGCTTGCTGGACCAAATGGCTCCCTTCTATGCTGCAACCATTCTCTGATTCTGTGGTTCATCGACAACCTATTGCAACAGACCTGTTGACTAGGACCCGAGGGCACCGCCTCAGAGTAAAGGGGAGACCTTTTAGAACAGAGATGAGGAGAAACTTCTTTAGCCAGAGAGTGGTGAATCTATGGAATTCATTGCCACAGAAGGCTGTGGAGGCCAGGTCATTGAGTGTATTTAAGACCGAAATAGATAGGTTCTTGATTGGTAAGGGGATCAAAGGTTACGGGGAGAAGGCGGGAGAATGGGGTTGAGAAACTTATCTGCCATGATTGAATGGCGGAGCAGTCTCGATGGGCTGATTGGCCTAATTTCTGCTCCTATGTCTTATGGTCTTATGGTTTAGTACAGTGCCTTCTTAGATCTCTGTAACATCCCCTCTCTGCCCCGGTCCCAGCTCATCAGCTGATGAAATCCTCATCTGTGCCTTTGTTACCACTAGACTTGAATATTCCTGCGCTGACCAGGCCACCCTCACATCATCCATCCTCCAAAACTTGAGCTCATCCAAAACTCAGCTGCCTGTATCCTAAATGGCACCAAGACTCATTGACTCATCACTCCTGTTCTCGGTGACCTACATTGGCTCCCGGTCTAGCAGTGACTCACGTTTGAAATTCTCGTCCTTGTTTTCAAGCCCCTCTATGGTCTCTCCCCTTCCTATCTCTGTAATCTCTTTCAGTCCCACAACTGCCCGAGATCTCTGCGCTCCTCCAATTCTAGCCTCTCGAGCATCCGTGATTTTAGTCGCTCCACCATTGGCGGCCATGCCTTCAGCTGCCGAAGCCCCAATCTCTGGCATTCCCTTCCTAAACCTCTCTGTTTTTGTAACTCTCTTCTCACCTTCAAGATGCTCCGGAAAACCCATCTCTTTGACCCAGCTTTTGACCTGCCCTAATATCTCCTTATGTGGCTTGGTGTCAAATTTTGTCCAGTAATGCTCTTCTGAAGCGCCTTGGGATGTTTTAAAACATTATAAATGCAGGTTGTTGATGCTGTGTACAGATCCATAGAGAGTCACAGCAGATGATAAAATCTGAGCAAAAAGCTGAGGTACACACAATTCATTCACTGCACAGAAGTAATGTGAGTGTAGCATTTGAGCCAAAATGCACAGACTACACCATGTCTGCTGAGCTGCAGTGATACTAATTGATTTTAATGAGGTCTGTTCCAAGTGCGCAGGGGACATCAATAAGCCATTTGTTGCCGCAAGAGGCCACGCATCGCTTTCCACAAGTTCCACTTGGTTGATATTATTCAACGTGCTAACCTGTTGTACTCCTCAATCAACATTAAGGTTTGAAATACTTCTGCATTTGAGGAAGTTGCAGTATTTGGCTGCTCTTTCTGAAAGACCTTTCATTTTTCTCATGCTCTGAGTTTGGATTATTGCTATGGTTGAGAACTGAGACATTTGGGCTATGATGTTTGGCCTGGCAGTGTACGTTTTCAGACACTAATCAGCCTATTAAACACCCAGTTTGGTGATGCATATTTTCCACCAGAACCACCATTTTGGGAAAGGAAATTATATCCATGTGAAGTGCCCATATCAGAAACTGATGTGAGATCCTTTGTCTACGTAAGGAAGCTGCTTTTTGAAAGTTTGGGGCCTCTCCTGTGGGATTATTTCGTCCTGAGGTCCAGTACCATCAACCTCAGGGATTCCTGTGGCCCAACAGGAGGTCTTTAAAGGGACCACTGCAGCAACAATGTTAGTGTTTAGCATGGGAACAGCACCACCTGCAAGTTCCCCTCCAAACCACTCACCATCCTGACTTGGAAGTATATCGCCGTTCCTTCACTGTCGCTGGGTCAAAATCCTGGAACTCCCTCCCTAAAAGCACTGTGGGTGTACCTACACCACATTGATCGTAGCGGTTCAAGAAGGCAGCTCACCACCACCTTCTCAAGGACAACTAGTGATGGGCAATAAATGCTGGCCCAGCCAGCAACACCCAAATCCCGTAAATGAATAAAAAAATACTTAACTGAAGCTGTGGCTAGGAAGAGCAGGAATGCACCTCTTGTCGTCATTCTCATGGGGTGAGATTGTCTCATACCTCACTTGCCCCTACCCTCATCCTCACCTCCTCATTCACTCCCACCCCCTGGCATCTCTGCCCACCTGGGGGTGGGGGATTTGTCATCAGGTGGCCTTAGCTGGGGACCTGTGGAAATGGTCAGGAAAGTGGGGAGCTGAGTGGGATTTGGAGTGGGGAAGAGGCAAGGATTTCTTGTGAGGGGGCCAGGTGATTGAGGGGTGGTTGGGGTGGGGGGCCGGGGAGTGGGGGGATGGGGGTGTGGGGTTGCTTGCGCTAGCATGTGCATTTTCTGGAGCCAATAGGAAAGCTAAACTAAAATTTAAACCTTGCCTCCTCTGACCAAGGATCCCCCCTTCCAGTAGCTCTGTCTTGGGAGGGTGGGGGTGAAGCAGTCACTCTCCCCGCACCCCCCACACCCGGCCACTTATCCAGGCCTCTGATGCAAATCCTGGTTGGTTCCTGATTGCACCGTTGTATGTTTAAAGTAAGATCCCACTGCTTCAGGATTGCAGGTTAAAACCGGGGCACACGCAGATCAAAGGGGAGGGAGTGACAGCCCCACCCCTTTATCGCCAGCCCCGCCCCTTTATCACCACCCCCTCCCCCACCCCTTTATCGCCACCCCCCCTCCCCCACCCCTTTAACGCCACCCCCCTCCCCCACCCCTTTATCATCACCCCCTCCCCCACCCCTTTATCACCACTCCCCTCCCCCACCCCTTCGTCACCACCCCCCTCCCCCACCCCTTTATCATCACCCCCCCCACCCCTTTATCGTCACCCCCCCCCAGCCCTTTATCACTACCCCCCCTCCCCCGTTATATGTGGGTATCTGCTTTAAAACCCTTGAGCGCTGTGGATGTTTTATTTTGCGCTTCAAGCGAACGGGAGCATAGGCTGAAGGTTATTTGTCTTCACCTGAAATGCTGCTGCCGTGTAGTCTGTGTGCCATAAATTGCAGGGACATGGTGAAAGTCAGCACAGCACTGACAGCTGATCCTTCACTCCAATGTGAGCTTGTCATTCCAGCTGTAGACAGCATCAGATCCAATTTACTGCCTGGGCCATTGACGAAAAAGCGAGTGGCCTGTCAAGGAAGGTGTGGAGCATAAACCAATGGGGAAACATGCAGCATCATGATTCAAATCCTCCACATCAACATATTGATCATTTTAGGCATCTATTATATTAGAATTTGTTTATCTTCTATAAACTAGGAGATATTTCAACACCTGTTAATGAGCTTAAAGTGCCTCTTGGACAACTTCAGCATGTTCCAAAACACTTTATAATCAGCAAAGTACTTTTTGAAGTGTAGTCACTGTTGTAATACAGAAAATGCAGCAGCCAATTTGCACACACACATCCTGTACAAACAGTAATGTGACAATGACCAGATCATTTGTTTTAGTGACATTGATTGAAGGATAAATATTCGCCCAGGACACTGGGGAGAACTCCCCTACTCTTTAGAGTAGTGATGTTTTATATTTTACCTTCACCTGAGAGGGCAGACAGGGCCTTGGTTTAAACACAGAGATAAAAACAAAAAAACTGCGGATGCTGGAAATCCAAAACAAAAACAGAATTACCTGGAAAAACTCAGCAGGTCTGGCAGCATCGGCGGAGAAGAAAAGAGTTGACGTTTCGAGTCCTCATGACCCTTCGACAGAACTTGACTCAAGTTCTGTCGAAGGGTCATGAGAACTCGAAACGTCAACTCCTTTCTTCTCCGCCGATGCTGCCAGACCTGCTGAGTTTTTCCAGGTAATTCTGTTTTTGCCTTGGTTTAAACATCTCATATCAAAGACAGTGCAGCAATCCCTCAGTGCTGTACTGAGTGTCAGTCAGCCTGGATTTTGTGCTGCAGCCTCTGGAGTGAGACTTGAACCTATGACCTTTTGTCTCAGAGGTGTGATTTCTTCCACTGACAACCAAGGACGTGGTATTCCAAAAATACTTGGACACTCAGTTCAGCATCTCCCCCCTTCTTACTAACAAATGCACCAAAAGATTAAAGTTGATGCACATTTGCTGCGTGAAAACAAGTATTGAGACCACACGACCAATGATAATGTCTATTAATAATTTTTTATAAACTAGTTAATTATGTAAATATCCACATCTGGATTCCTGATTCATGTCCTGTGGCTAAAATATTAAACAATACTACATTAATCTATTAGCTGGTATGAGCTGATATCACTGCGTGATTTCACTGTCAGCGATCCAGAACCATGAAGGTACATTTGAAAGTTGAGCAGAATTTTAACTGATAGACTTGAACCAATCACAAGGGAAAAACTCATGACTTAGGTTGAATCCATAACTACATCAAACTGAGCTCTTCGACCAAGCTTTTGGTCACCTGGTCGAATATCTCCTTATGTGACTCAGGTGTTAAATTTTATTTGTTGATGTTCCTATGAAAGGCTTTGGGACATTTTACTGTAGACTCTATTTAAATACAATTCTTGTTGTATACCCAGGTTACCACGATCTCTTCTTATTTAAATATATTTGTAGCCATTCTCATTAGGGTCCGGCATCTTTCTCCAAATCAGTAAAAAAAATAATTTATTGATTCATGGGGTGTGGTATGTCACTGGCTGGGCCAGCATTTATTGCCCATCCCTAGTTGCCCTTGAGAAGGTGGTGGTGAGCTGCCTTCTTGAACTGCTGCAGTCCATGTAGTGTAGGTACACCCACAGTGCTGTTGGAGAGGGAGTTCCAGGATTTTGACCCAGGGACAGTGAAGGAACAGTGATATTTGTGGACACTCCCACCAAGATTGTTACAATCAATGCAGTTTTGTACTTTATCGTTCTACCATTAGCGGCTGTGCCTTTGGTTATAATGACCCTAAGCTCTGGAATTCCCTCCCTCCCTAAACCTCTCCCCCATTTCTCCTTTAACACACTCCTTAAAACCTACCTCTTTGACCAAACTTTAGTCACCTGTCCCTAATGTCACTTTATGTGGCTGTGTCAAATTTTGTTTGATAATTCTCTTGTGAAGCAGCATGGGACATTTTGATTATATTAAAGCTATAGAAGTACAAGTTATTGTTATGTGAATCAGACTGTGATGCACAGATGAACAGCTTCAATCTATCAATCTTCACAACAAGGATTTTGAATCTCCCTTAGTTCGGGTAAGCAATTGAGTTATGATAAGCTTGCAATGTTTCATCTTCTGAAACCCAGGTTGATGATTCATTCTGAAAGTGTGACAGTGGAAATAGCTGCTGAAAGCTATTAGGAGTTCGCTGCTTCACCCAGTATCTCTGAGGTGTGGAGAGGGAACAAATGCTGGGTAAACCCTTGGGGCACTCTTGCTGTTGCTTCCCTTTGAGCTGGACCGCCTCTTATTGCCCTCAGTTTGTAGCTGCATGTGTGTCGGAGTGCATTCTGCAGATGACCATGGACCTGGGATTGAAGCGACAGAACGGATGTTTGTCAGCAGCCCTGCAGCACAGTTTACTTGTGCAGAAAAGCTAAGACAACTGAAGCAGCAAACGTTGTCAGTTTGAGCAGAATCGCCCTTAACATTTATCAAACCTGGATCTGGAATTTTCGTTGATTTGTCTGCCTTCCTCCTGCTTTGGTTGCCAGTCAGACCTTATTAGTGACAGTGCTGATGATTTGGCACCTCCAACTTCTCATTCTGTTGCCTTCTTGACCAGGGTTACATGACGTCAATTGCGCACAATGCTTTGTTTTACATTTCAAGGATTGTGTGGTCATTATGTTGAACATGTTATTCATGTTGATGGTAATGAGACCCTCAAGATATTCGATAACCGAGGTTCAAACAGAACAACCTATTTCTTTGGAACCCTGTCACTCCCATCCTGTCATCGCTATGATTTTCCATGATGCCTCGAGATTTTCCCACTTTCTGTTTTCAGACGTGTTTCCCCCATAGAATCTCTCACTGATTACGTTGGTTAGAGTAGCATATTGAACAGTGACGTT
The DNA here is from genome assembly GCF_017639515.1 of Carcharodon carcharias. Classification (NCBI taxonomy): domain Eukaryota; kingdom Metazoa; phylum Chordata; class Chondrichthyes; order Lamniformes; family Lamnidae; genus Carcharodon; species Carcharodon carcharias. The sequence continues at coordinate 24,291,974 of NC_054492.1, read as the reverse complement.
ATTGGGTGTTTGATACCTTCTCTCTAGCTCCCCCACCAAGTAGATCTTGGTGTGAAAATAATGATAGAATTTTGAAGAGATTACAATTGCCCCAAGTTCAAAAATGAAGCCTGTGCACTAGTAAATTCAATGTGAATTAACCTCGTTGAACTTGTTCTTGTTTTAACAGCGGGATGCGAAAGGCCACTATCTAATAGATCTCCTTTGCCATCACATGAACCTGCTAGAAAAGGACTACTTTGGAATCAGGTTTGTGGATCCTGAGAAACAGCGGGTAGGTTCTGGGAGTTGCTGTTGGACAGTAATGTATTACCAGACTGTAACTGGGGACTTGGCTTTTCTCCACAGGAACTCTTCCCCTGTTATACACCAGTAAAACAACTTGCTGAAGAATTACCATGTCGAGCGGTGCTGTTATCAGCAGTGATTCTTCACCTTGCATCTCCTAGCCAGAACAATGGTACTATTGTACTCTTCCATAAGAACAGGAGGCCTTTCAGCCCCTTGTGGCGGTTCTGCCATTCGTGGATGAGCTGTACTATCAATCACAGTTTTGAAATTGTCAAATGATTCCCCGGGCAGAGAGAGTTCCAGATTTCAACTACCCTTTTTATGAAAAAAACGCTTCCTGACATCGATCCTGAAAGGCCTAGCCTTAACTTTAAGGTTATGGCCTCTTGTTCTGGACTCTCTCCACCAGAAGAAATAATTTCTCTTTCTACCTATCAGCTCTTTATAATCATCTTAAACACCTCAATTAAATGACCTCCACTGTTAATGAGTAATGAAAAGTAAGAGTGGAAGAGTTGATAGTCTATGGAGAAGCCAGCCCATGCATGAAGAGGCAGCCTGTTCCCTCTTTTGTGCACAGGCACTACTGTTGTACTCAGTGAGACTTCTTCTGAAATTAACTGTGTGCAAAGCTGAAGAACAAGCTGTGTCTTCAACAGGAATAATCATGTTATTGGGCCAAAATTTGCTGGAGTGAGGTATCTCATGCTGTGCTCCCTTAGCTAGACTTGCTTGTATCACAGTATCTTTACGATGCAGAAGGAGGCCATTCGGCCTATCGAGTCTGCTCTGGCTCTCTGAAAGAGCATGTTTAGGTTTTATAAACTGCTTTTGCCACAAAGCTGCAGGATTGTGAGCTGAAAAGAGCAAGGAAAAGGTAGCATAGGATGTGGGAACAAGCAGTTGTTTGAAATTTAAGAATTGAGAAATAAACAGGAAGGACTGAGAAGGAAATCGAGTGAATTAGAATCAAATTGGCTGCAGAAAGATAAATAAAGAGAGGGAAAAAAAGATTGGATCAAAAGAGGGGAAAAAGGGACAGAATGGAAAAGTAAGAAAAAAATTGACATTTTTAAAATCTCTTAAAATGGTCCACAACCTGAAGGAAGGAATCTCCACACTTACAATAGTTCACTTTCTGGGCAAGAGAGGTTGATTGGTAAACATTAACAATTATTGCGTTGTTAAAAGGGACTGACATGGTTGTTTTCTAGACTTAACTTTCTGTGGCAGGTTTCGCAGGCAATTAATTTGAAAACGCTGCAGCTTCATGAAACACGTGGGGAAGGAAAGTGCAAAGCTAATGGAGCAAAGCAAATTATCCAGCAACTTGAGGCGTTTCACATGTTATCTCTTCCTCGCCACAAGTTGCTTCAGGCATAGTTATTTCTTCCAGTAAACTCTGGTCCGTTATGTGTAATGACGATATTCCATTATCGACGTGTTCTGTATCGCTCCAAGTGCCATAAAATCTGGTCTTCTGTATTGCATCTTCATGTCAATTTTTGAGGCTCTCAGAGCACATTAGTGGAGCTTTGAGTTGACGCTAAGATGTACTTGAAGCATAAACAATGAGTAGAAATGTATGAATTGGATTATCTATTCATAAAACACTGGCTCCAAAAATATAAATTACTTCTTCACAAGTGTGAGCCATTGATTTTCTGGTACTCTGAGCAAACTGTAATCATATATTTTCTGTGCCGATGTTTGCAATGTAGAGACACAGCTCGTTTCTTGCTTTTATTATGATTAGTTTATGGCTACACCATTTTAAAAGCATCTTTTTAGCACTTCTACCTGACAGCAAAGTCCTCCTGTAACCTCTCTAGTGCCGCTCTAGAACTACCAAGTGCTGAGGGCTGATAACTTGATTTACCCCTTCTCACTCTGAGTGATGAACCCATCCTCTCCCCCGCTTGGTACCTCTCGTATGACTCGCCATCTGAAGTTGAGAACTTGACGGGTGAAAAGTTGGATGGCATGAGCTAGTGTCATGGTGCAGAGCGGCATATTATATTGGTACTCCAGCATGTCACTACAGCACCACCTACATTTGCCCCTTCTGTCAAAACGCAATGACTGGCAGAGGTTCAGTAGCTGCTCATCAGAGCTCTATCACCGAGAAGCACTTAATCAACAAAGGTAGGAGTCGCTGTGTTGTCATATTGGAGAGTCTTCAATCAGAATCAATTCTTCTGAACAGCAGGAGGAAGCTGAACTGAATGCTTCTTTCAGACATTACGGTGTTAAAGGTTACTGCATCCATGCTGTAACTGTGCGGGTGCAATTTTTAAAAAAAATTTAACTCATTGAACATCTAATCTTAGTGTTCTATTTTTAAATATTCTGTGGGTGATTTAACATTCATCAGGGTGAGGGATGGATGTCAGTGTTGGGGGAAGGGATCATTCACCTGCCTTTTGGGTGCTCAATCTGAACATGAATTACTTCCAGTTGAGGCACAGCACCCACACTGTGGTTTAACCCCAATCCGAATAAATTCTCTCCCTCACACTGCATCATAACACCAGCTACCACTGTTCTGAGTGAGATTGGCAGTGTTGGTGCTGATTTGTGAGCAGTTTATGGAGCAAGCACAGGCCTGTTGTAGTGGAGCTGGCAAAAATAAATTAGATTTCTTCCTAGGACCGGAGGTTATCATTCCATTGGATTAACAGTGTGGATTGGGAAGTAAAGTTAAACACAATAAGCGCTTGTTGTAGAAGAATGAGTCCAAAGCTAGTCTTTTACCTCAACTGGTTTACTCTCAAGACAGCTCTGCAGTGTAGCAGGCTCTCCCAGTCCCTTCCACACTGGAGTGTTACAGCTGTACCCATGTATAATTTTGTTTTAAGTTCATTCATGGGAGGTAGACATCACTGGCCAGCATTTATTATCCATCCTCAATTGCCCTTGTTCAGAGGGCATTTTTTTAAAAGAGTCAACCCACGTATTGGCCAGACCAGGTAAGAGCGGCAGATTTCCTTCCCTGAAGGATATTAGTGAACCAGATGGGTTTTTACAACAATGGTTTCATGGTCTTCATCAAACTTTTAATTCCAGATTTTTATTGAATTAAAATTTCACCATCTGCCATGGTGGGATTTGAACCCAGGTCCCCAGAGCATTACCCTGGGTCACTGGAATAGTAGTCCAGTGATAATACCACTATGCCCCATTTATAAGTTAACCAATGCCCATCACCTGTTTTAACAAGCAGTTGTTTTAACAAAGTAATTGCCAGTCAACAAGAAGATTGTTATTGGACCTTGACAATGTAATTTCTGATATATTGACAAGCGAGTGGACAGTATGCTAACCTCTGCACTCCCCAGATCCTTCTTAATCCAGATTTTCCTACAAGTTTTCATTTTTTTCAAAATGAAATTATGTCTGTCCCAGTTTTTGCAGAAGGAAACATGGAGCCCCTTATAAAATTGAGGTTGCCAACCCTCCCGGATTGCCCTGGAGGCTCCAGCAATCGAAGATTAATCTCTAGGACACTGATGACAGCAAAAACCCAGGGGAAAATCACAGGCACAACAAAATAAATTGTCTTTTTTTCATTTTCTTGAAATATCTTCATTTATTCATTATGAAAATATTGGAGATTGGAAAAGAGACTGTTGACTGAGAATCAAGGATCATCCAATCAGATAGTGAAGAATCTTTACACTTTCTAATTGGCCATAGGAAGAGGAACATCGTGAAGATTGACGTGTTGGGCGACCAACAGTGGCAGCAAGGGGGTGGGGCATCACAAGGATGAATGTATCAGGTGTCCAATGGTGGGTGGGCTGTGGTCTCTGCTATTGAGAAAGAGGTCATGTGATGAAACCTGCTTGGAATACTTACAATTAGAGTTGGCAACTCTACATAGAATAATTGTAATAAATTCAATAACTTTCAGTGTTTGCAAGGAAAGGAATTGTGATTCTGATGGATTGGAATTGGGTGATGGAGCAGGTTGGCAGATAAAGACTGGCTGTCACTGTTGGCTTCTTAATGCTGATGGCCAATCACAGAGGACAGGCCGTGATGATGTCATCCTCATGTGACTCCCACTAATAGAATGTTAATGAACCGGAGAAGCTAGGATTGTTCACCTTGGAACAAAGATTGAGAATGAGAACAAAAATACAAAAAAGAAAAGTAAGAATAACATTCTAAAATGTAAAATTTAGAGACCACTCTAAATAATTTACTACCTGTCGGAGGGACATTCCACAATTTCAGTTACTGTGGCTGTTATCAGTTATCAGGGCCAAAAATCATGTCATTTCATGAATTTCCAGCGCTAAATGGCTATGGCGAGATTAAGAACATAAGAAATAGGAGCAGGCAGAGGCCATTTGGCCGTCAAGTCTGCTCCACCATTCAATAAGATCATGACTAATTTACCTCAACTCCACCTTCCCGCACTAACCCCATATCCCTTGATTCCCTTAGTGCCAAAAAGTCAATTAATCTTGAATATACTCAATGACTGGGCACCCATATCTTCCTGGGTTAGACAATTCCAAAGATTCACAAGCCTCTGAGTGAAGAAATTTCTCCTCATCCCAGTCCTAAATGGCTGACTGCTTATCCTGGGACTGTGGCCCTGTGATTTGAAATGGTGAAGTTACCCACTTTGATAGGAAAATAAAAATGCAGAATATTTTTTGAGTGGTGAGACACTAGGAAATGTTCACTCTCAGAGGGACCTTTCTTGTCCTTGTACAAGAATCACAGAAAAATTTAAAAAGCAGGTACTGTCTAGCAAGCAACAGGAAGGGAAATGGTATGTTGACTTTTGTTATAAAGGGTTTGGAGTTTAAGGGTAAAGACGTTTTATTACAATTATACAGCACATTGATGAGGCCACACCTGGAGAATAGTTTTTATTGATGGTGTAAATCTGGTACACAATGTAAACACTCATATCCAGATGGTCAACTTTTTTTGGCTTCGGCAAGACAGATCACCCAGCGATTTAGGGCAAATTGGAACTTGTGTTGTATCTCATCCTCATTACCAATTGCTGCGTATTTTAAACATCCTAATAATGTAGGGGCATTATGAACCTGCCTGAATTTTTCCAGCAGTTTCTGGGCCAGTATAAACTCAGTGAGCTGCTGTGCGTGAGAGGGGAATTATTTCTGATTACCCACCTGTTAAAGCTGACAGTGCCTCTCTCACTCTGAGGGATTTGGTTTCACAGAATACTATAGGAGTGAAAACTCATTACAGGGTACATTGAGAGGATGAAAAGCATTGCCTTGCCTGAGAACTACTACTGACAGATGTCTTCCAGTTTAGTAAATTATCATCTTATTTCTCAAGTTAGTTTCTATTCTTGCTGCCTGTGGGAGTCTTCAAATGATGTGAAAGGCGTTTTAATGCATTTGTGGGATTACAGATTAAGATGTTCTGAAATTTGAAAGCAAGCGCTTGGGTTTTCAGTCTTTTTTAAAAAAAAAATGTTAAGCTGTAATGGATCCCGCAGCAACATATGTATTTAAATTAGATAATCTGTTCGTGAAGGTCACTTTAGAAAGGTCTGGGAAATGATTCATGGATAAGGTCACAGTACAATGAGTTTGAGGAGCCCAATAGCAGCTACTGAGTGGTTCAGTCCCTGGAGCTCAACAGAGAGGTGACTCAGAGTTTTGTTAACAGTTGATAGGGCAGATTTCATAGCAGAGGGAACATTTGACTCAGTCATTCAAATCAGTTGCATGTTCCTGGTATGAACTGTACCACTGTTTGCAATGGAGCACACTGTACCTTTGTGGAGGGGCCTAGTGAGCCTGCGTGAGCATTGTCATGGTAGTGTTAAACCTTACGAATATTATTTTATTCTTTTAAAGAGGAGAGGCTTGTCACTCTTAGTTTGTAATTGTGTGGAAAGATTAGAGAAATTGGGATCATTCCCCTTTGAGCAGAGAAGGTTAAGGGGAGATTTAATAGAGGTGTTCAAAATTATGAGAATAAAAATGGGGGAACTTTCCATTGGTGGTAACTAGAGGACACTGGTTTAATGTAACTTAATTTAATAAAGGACCACAGGGGAGATGAGAATTCTTGTTGTTGTGTTCTAGATGTGCTGCCTGAAAGGGCAGTGGAAGCAAATTTTGGAAGTAACTTCCAACAGAGGATTGGATAAATCCTTGAGAGGGGAAATTTGCAGGGTTATGAGGAAAGAGTTGGGTCAGGGTTTCAGTGGGATTTAGTGGAACTAGTTGGATAATTCTTTGAGATTGAGCACAGACATGATGGGTTGAATGGCCTCCTTCTGTGCTGTAAGAATCAATTCTATTTAAGTGAGAGGAAAGAATGCAGAATGATGCAAACTTCTGAACATTCCAGGTCAGGCCCAACATGTGATTCTAGGTGTGGTGGTTATGCGAATGACCTGTAATCCCAAGGCCAGGCCAAAGTGTCTGGTCGAACGTGAATTCAAATCCAACCTTGGTAGTTTGAGAAACTGAATCTCTCCTTTTTCAAAAAAAATTACAAACCTGGAAATGTCAGGTTGTTGTCAGTAATAGAGCATGGGAAATACATGCAGTGATTCCCATATGCCAAGAATGATTTCTTTATAGAAGCTGTGAGACCCGAAGGCTCACTAATATATTCCCAAAAATTTTCCTTACCGACGGCACTGGGTGTGACATTTCCATTTTTCACATCAATAAACCTCATGGCCTCTGTGAGGGAATCTCACAGCTTTCACTGTTAATTGACATTGAATTATGGGCTGCTTTGTCTTGTTGAATCAAGGTGAGACTGCCCTAACTCATTCAATGCAAGTTCATTTGTACAAAAGGAGACCTTGGCCTCATCCACCGGTCTGAGTTTGCCTGGCTGGGTGTCGGGATTGTTTTATGTGGAAAGATTGTGGAAACTGGGCCTGTATTCTCTAGAATTTCGAAGAAGGAGAGGTGATCTCATTGAAACTTACAAAATTCTTACAGGGCATGACAGGGTAGATGTGGATAGGATGTTTCCCCTGGCTTTTGAGTCTAGAACCAGGGACACAGTCTCAGCATAAGGGGCAAGGCCATTTAAGACTGAGATGAGGAGGAATTTCTTCACTCAGAGGGTGGTGAATCATTGGAATTCTCTACCCAAAGGGCTGTTGAAGCTCCATCATTGAGCACGTTCCAGACAGAAATTGATAGGATTCTGGAGACTAATGACATCAAGGGATATGGAGATTGTGTGGTAAAGTGGCATTGAGGTAGATCAGCCATGATGTAATTGAATGGCAGAGCAGGCTCGATGGGCTGAGTGGCCTACTCCTGTTCCTATGCTCCTCTTGTTTAGGATTAAGAATAAGCAGGTTTTGATTGAACCCATGGCATCATCCCAAACCAGGGACAGCCACTTGTAGATTCAGCTGCTGTGGTAAATATGAAAATAACAAATTCATGCTGTGTCCATTAAACAGTACCATGTGCTGCTGACCTCTAGAGTTGCTAACTCCCCAGGATTGCCCTGAAGTCTCCAGGAATTAAAGATTGAGAGTAATCCAGGAGAAAACTCGTAGGGGCATGTTAAAAAGTGCACCTTTCTTCAAGTTCTTTGAATGCTTTTGTTTATTAGTTATTGGGAACAGGTAAAAAAATAAGCAGCCAGACAGGAATCACCCAACCTGGTGATGAAGCGTCTGCACGCTTTCCAATTGGCTGTGGGCACCAGGATGGACATGTTGGGCAGCCAATCAACCAATGACGAGGACATGGGGGCAGGCTGGTAGGAGGTGGGCGGGTCATATGATGAAACCTCCAGGAATATGTCCAAGCAGAGTTGGCAACCCTAATACTGGGCCCTAATATTTCAAGGCTTTGCATTGTCTTACCTTGTACAAAATGTAGCAAGGCCTCATGGAATCTGTCATCAAGCTGCTAACTTATCCATGTTCGTTCCACCACTTTCTAAAGTAATTCTTTTCTGTAGGTAAATAGCCCTGTGGGCAAACTAATGAAAGTGAACTTCAAGCTGATGTCTCCTTGGGTCTGGAGGACATTGGTAACATGAGGTCAAATGCAGCATTTTAATAACTCCCGCAGTTATAAAAGTCTTCATTAAAACTAAATAATAAGTAAATAAAAATGTAATTTAAGACAGGGCTTTCTTGCCTCTTATGAAGGAGTTCCCTCATATGGAATTGTAGACCACAGAAGGCCATTGGCACCTAGTACCTGGACTGTTTTTTTGAAACAGTTACTCATTAACCCCCTCCTGTTGCTGTTTCCACCCCCCCCCCCCCCCAAAGCTATGTAAACACTTCCCCCTCAAGTATTTATTCAAATCCCTTTTGAAAGTTATTGAATCTGTTTCCACCACCCTTTCAGATAGCGCATTCCAAACCAAAGACCGGCCGCATAATAAAAAAAAAAATCTTCTTTCATGCTCTAAGATTCTGTGATTCTAAGTCAAGGATATCTGGATCTTATAGGGCTCAATTTTATCGCCCCCCCCCCCCCCCCCCCCCCCCACCCCCAACCACCACCACCACCGCCCGCCAGGTGTGTTTTCAGCAGTTGTTGGGCCGGTGGGGGGATTTAAATCCTACAGCCTTCCTGTCCGTCCCCAACATGATACCCATAAAATGGCAGCCATGTGGGCGCTGAAATTGGCAGCCCACCCACCATTTAAAAAAATAATTAATGGGCAGCTGAGCTTGTTAACAAACCAATTGACCTGAATATCACACTGCCCGTGCCTTAATACTGTTGGCGTGGGTGGGAGTGGGCAGGCCTTTTTTTTTAACCCCAGCTGTTAAAAGGCAGGAAGAAAGGGGGTTACATTCTGAGGAGGGATGCCCTGTGGAATTGAGGGAAACCCCCTCCCCAAGATGATAACCCTCCCCTTTCACCCTCCCCTGGCCCTCCCCCGCAACCAAAGCCTGTCCTCTCCGACTCCCCCCACCCCCCTGTGGTGCCCGATTCCTTCCTGCTCCAAAAGCCTGGGACTTATCTGAATCTGGAAATCATTGCTTTTCGTCCAGGGGCTTCTTGCCATCTTGGCAATGTCTACTACAGCTGCTGGAGCTGCTGGCCAATCAGATTGCCTGGCAGCTTTCAAGGGCAGGACTGCCTCTCACTGAGGGGCACTGAGTCCCACTCTCTGCTTGTTTAGGCTGCTGGCTGGTGTGTTATTGCTGCGGGTTTTTTTAAGTCGGTTGGTTTGAAGCTGACTTCTGTAATGGGTAACTGAGCAACGTGCGGCTCACCCCCTAAATCTCTCCACCTCTCCTCCTTTAAGACGCTCCTTAAAACCTACCATTTTGGACAAGCTTTTTGTCACCGGTCCTAAGGTCTCTTTACATGGCAGCTCAAATTTCATTTGATAACATTTCTATGAAGTGCCTTGGGACATTTTACTACTTTAATTGTGCTACATAAATAGAAGTTTTGTTGTAGATTAACTGTCCTGTTTGCTGGCCCTTGATTTCAGTCTGACCACCAATGGCATTCACAGAATAGGAGTTTATGGGCATCATTTGTACTTGCTATGCATGGAACACATAAATAGTAGACCATTCAGTTAGATCATCACTGATCTATATCCTAACTCCATCTACCTGCCTTGGAACATTGTTGAGGTTCCTATATGAGAGTGCAGACCAGAGAAATCCTCTAATTAATGCTGTATATCAGTTTGGATGGGCAGGGGTTGGCAGATGTTCTTACCATGGTCCATATACTCGCTGGCCCCATTGCCAATTAGAAACTCTGCCTCTAATTCCACAGACTCCGGAATGGACACTCCATCCCTCAGGGAATCGCTGAATTCAGTCCTGGCCTTTCATACCCTGAGAAATTTCAGCCTGGACAGGGCAAACTGCGAACTTATCATCCAGGGCTTATGGCGAAGAAACTGTTCAATGCTGAATATTTAACAAAGTGGCAGATGTAACTATTCCGTTGCAGGTGATTTGGAATTACACGGATCTGTTCTGCACTTGTTGCCAACTGTTAGATGTAAATTACTTTGTTTCTGGGACACTGGCAAGGCAGATTACTCATCACAGAACCAATTGATTGGATAATATTTTACTCTTTCTGAGAAAGGATCAGAATTCATACAATTGTTTTCGTAGTTTCCAATCTTGTGATTTTTTACGCCAGTTAATCTGTTTGTTGACAGGAAATTGAATTTCAGAAGATTGGTCAAGTGTACAGAACAGTCAATTTTTGATGGCCAATTAAAGGCTGAAACATCTGATTCTGGTAACCCTGAAGGAGGCTTTGAAAGCCTCTGGAATCTCCATTGCCACCGGGTCCTGATCATTGCAGATTTCAAGAGAAGGAAGACAAGGTTCCTATTTTTTAAAACACCTATAACTGTGCTCAGGAACATGTGCTGCATCCCAGCCATTCTTGGGTAAAAGTTGGGTTAAGTGAGTTGGAGGAAAGCAGCCTTGATCCTACACTGAGTGTCCTTTAGGAACTTGTGTTTGTTCTATTCTCGCCTGCTGTGTACTTCCTCTTGCACTATAGGTTGTCCTCACTTCGCTCCAAGGTCCATTATAAGCAGCCTGGATGAAGGGGCAGGCAGACTCAGTATTGCATCTGGCTTTCCCTTTCACCAGCTGGGAGAAGCTTGTCCGATTATTTGCTCCACTGAGATTGAGGGGCCATGATGTGGCACGGGACACTCAATCCCGAAACCACCTCCGTTCTCTCTCTGTGGCTGAGAGCTCCAGTGCCATTACACCATTGAGTAACTGCCCTGGCTTTCTTTCCATATGGCTTCAGATTCCAGGCTAGGGATATGGCCAGATCTCTTCTAACCTTGAGACTTTCCTTCAATCGTCTCATAAATATGCATCTTTTGGTACATTTCAAGGCTGTTGTCTGCTGGCGTTTAACTGTGTGTGTCTGTTGTTTTTACAGCATTGGTTGGATATCTCCAAGTCCATTATTAAACAAATGAAATGTAAGTTTCCAAGACATTATGAGCTGTTTCTAAATATGATAATGTGCAGTAACTTATTGTCAAAACTGATCAATATGTCACATTTTAATCATATTCGTTCTTTCTACATTCTGTTTTTTTATTCTATTCTTTTCAATTTTGGAGATGTCTTCCATTAACAGGCCTGGGCCTATCGTCTTTTGGCAAAATTATAAGCCAGGATTTCTGAAATCAAACATGAAAAAAGAGTGAAAGAAAATTTTAGATTATCTCAGATCCTGGTTATCTAGTTACCAGTGCCTTGTTCCATTGGGTAACCCTGTATACCATTCCTTTGGATAGTTACGCTCCATTCTATTGGGTACCAGTAACTGTGCCCCTGTCCATTAATCTGCAGTCAAACAGCCCAGTGAAGCTCAGTCCCTTGGCCCACACCATGCCCAGGTTATGTGGAGCTACATCCTAACGCAAGTCTTCACCTTCAGGGAAGGAGGGGAGAAGATTACAGAGGAGAGAAGAACTCTGCAGTATCAGGCTTTTGAGACTGAGTAATAATTCAGAGTTAGAAGGTGCAGCGTTGGATTCCCTGTTCCAGAGAGTGAAGACTGGAGATCGAGTCCAGAGAAAGCTGGTGGCCTAACCCTAATCTTAACCTTAACCACCTCATCTTCATCGTTTGTGTTGCGGAAGCCTGTAAAACCTCCCCTTGCAAAGACTGATTCCCTTACCAGATGGTGTAGTGATAGTTAGAGCCATGGAAGGAGTGGTCATGTCACGGCCTGCCAAACCGTTAATCATTCCCTGATTCTTCACGTTGCTTGCCGAGGGAACTGTGAGAAGATATGACACAATAATAAATAATCATTGAAGACATTGTCATTTCTCTACTGGCATGATCTCATCACAAAAGAACAAGGGAGAATCATTGGTTATTATGGGATGTTTTGGGTGTTGTTCCATTAATCTGGATCATCTGAATAGCTAATATTTTTACATGTAGCGAGTATTTCATATTTATCTTTTTCTTCTATTTGGCAGCCCAGCCTCCGTATACCATGTGTTTCCGCGTCAAGTTTTATCCCACTGACCCATCAGCGCTGAAGGAGGAGATAACCAGGTAAGTTGCCTGTTACTGAGCTGATTGTCCATGAGTCTTTGTTCTGAAAGTCGGCTCTCAGTATAACAGTTCCCTAACCAGGGAGAGAGATTGCATCTCATGAGCTAAAACAACAATCTAAAGAGCCAACACTCAGAAGGCTTTTAAAGCCTTTAACCTATGAATGGATTCCTGCTACATCTCCTGAATCCACTGGGGTTTGTTTTCAATATAACACACTGTTTAGACCAAGCTGCAGACATTACTGTCCTTGCAGCTTCAAAAGACAATTCTAGCCTGGCTGTTAACTGTACATTCTCCTGTGATGAAATCCAGCAGGTTCTTTCTGTAACTCGATCTTATATAAACCCTGGTTTACTCTGAGCCCCTGTAGAGGTCCCAGTAAATGCCGACTGATATGATGCATATTTCAGTCCTTTCAGTTTTAAATTGGGACCTGCAGCTTTCCCATTCTTTCTGAAGATGGGAGCGGTGATTTCTCCAACAGGTTACTGGGAAGATCCCATTATCTGTGCTTGTTCCATCAGAAGGGATGTATTACAGATTAAGGATGTATTACAGATTAAGGATGTATTACAGATCCCAAATTATGGGAATTAAATGAAAGACGAATTTTTCAGGGTAAAGAGAAGAATAGAGAAAGTAAAACCATTTCTCTGGGAGATTTCAATTCTGCATTTATTGATTGAAGGAGAGGGAGGTAAAGGATGAAATCTGAACAGGAATCTTTCCCTATGTTCAGACGCCTACATGGGAAGAGGCTGGGTATGAATAATGCAATAGGTCAGGTAGGTGAGCTAAATGTGGGTGGTGATGATAAAATAAGATTTAAAATTAAATTAAAATGGAAAAATGTCAGCACAGTCGCCAGCATTTACAATGCCTATGCTTTTGATGGGCAGCAATTAACACCATTCACCTCCCCTTTTGTCATTAGCTTAGAAATTTCAAACACGAAGCTCTTGAAACAGATTGAACACACTTCCTATTTCAGGCAATGAATTAAATGCTACCCTTCTTCAATGTTGATGAAGAGCATTTCAGATTCTCTGAAGCTATTCTGCCATCTCAGGGGCAAATACAAAAGAAACTGTATTAATTTATTGAATCACAGGATTGTGGCATGGTTACAGCACAGAAGGAGGCCATTTGGCCCATCATGTCTTAAGTCAGCTTTTTGCAAGAGTGAGCATGAGGGTGACGGCCAGCTATCCTGGTCAATCTCAAGAGTTCTTTTAGTAGTATAAAACTTGAATATTGCTAAACAATGCTGTTGAAGCTTTTTGTCTTGCACTCATCAGGACAGATAGGCAAGAATACCAATAGTAATTGGAACAACAATTTATGCTGCATGAGAAGACAGTGGTGATTGGTTGGCAAGTGGACTCTGATTGGTAGAGGCATTGCCGTGGAGAATGCACTAGGAAACATTTAACGACCAAGCTTTTGTTTAAATTCAAACCAGGCAGGTCGATTGGTCAAGGCATAGCCATGGGGAATGAAACAGGGAATGGCTGTCCACCAAGCTTCTGTATAGTTGAAAGAGCCGCAATGTGTGGACATGCTCCTTCTGCCTAAGAAGGACAGAGCCCTGTGTGTGAATATATGTAGCTTCTAGCATGTGTAAATAAACCACACTGTGAGCCTGACTGATAATCTTAAATTGGTTGTCAGTCTCTTAGCATAATCAAGATTGTTTAGCAAATGCTGTCCAATCTCTGCGCTCCTCTAATTCTGGCCTTTTGCCCTTTCTGATTTTTCATTGCTCCAGTGTTGGTGTCTGTGCCTTCAGTTGCCTGGCCGCTAAACTCTGGAATTCCCTCCCCAAACCTCTTCACCTCCCTTTTTCACCCCTCCTTTAAAATGCTTCTTAAAAGCTCCCTCTTTGAGCAAGCTTTTGGTCACCTGTCCGAATACCTCCTTATTTCATAACAATCCTGTGAAGCACCTTGGGACATTTTACTACATTAAGGGCACTATATAAATGCAAGTTATTGTTATTGCATACATTGGCGGCAATTGACATGGCCAACTTCTGGTAAAATAGGAACAGGAGGAGGTCATTCAGCTCTTCAAGCCTGTTCCGTCATTCAGTTAGATCATGGCTGGTCTGCATCTCAACTCCATTTACCTGCCTTGGTTCTGTAATTGTTCATACGCTTACATAATAAGATCTCTCAATTTCAGTTACGTTTTCAATTACCGCCAGCATTACCAGCCTGTGATGAATACCGAGTTCATAGTTCATGTCAATATTTTGGAGGTAATGTTTGGTTCCGGGAAGGTTTAAGTTGTAAAGAGTAAAGTAAGTAAAATGCTGGGCTTTAGAGATTGCCAAAACATTTCAAGAAATGGCAGTTCAGAAGGTTATCCCTGTTTGTTTAATAGAATTAGAGTAGAAGAGAGGCTTACTTAGCTGGAGAATTGGGGACATAAAGTATACACTTCTTGCAAAGATGTGCAGTCCAGAGAGATGTTTTGTTTTGGGAGTTAATTAGTTTAAAAACATTCAGTAAACCCTGAAAGGCTATGTTGTCATGGAGATGAGTAGAGCTTAAGAAGGTTCCCTAGTTTCAATTTATCTGTGTGTTTGCTGGGAGAGGGGTTTGTTTGCAGTTTAGACCTTGTGTGGTTTGCAGCTCATGGAGAAGCCCTGGGAACTGTTAGCCGGGCTCAGTGGGAGGGCGCTGGATCTGTGCTGGAGAAGGTTAGGGCTCAGAGAAGCCTTGAGAACCATTTACATTTCGGTGCAGCCAGGAGACTGGAGTCCAGAGAAACCCAGGGCAGTGCCAGCATAGTGAAGATAGCGTCTGCAAAAGAGCTGGAATTGTGCTAGTAATTAGAGGTGGGAGTGCAGATTTGTGAATCCCATGGAACGCAGTCTCAGGTGGAAAGATTGAACTATCAGAAAGTGAGTAGTTGTTGAAGCAGGCCAAGTCAGAATGGCTTTTGACAGAGGGTAGGTCTTTGAAAGTGAAAAGTTGAAATCCCTCTTGAGGGAGACAGAATTTTAACGAGATCTTGTAACTCACAGTGGTCACTGACGTCTGGATGGGTTGCTGAAAAATCCATCTGTCTTGACCGCATCTGCTATTTAATGTGCAGTGTGGTGTGTTCGACCACAGTTTGCCTGTTAATTCATATTTACCTCATGTTAATTCTGAATGTTAAAGTATAAGATAGGTACTGTAGATGGTTTTACTTTGCTGACTTTCTGTAGTAAAATTTATTTTGTTTGTTTAAAACCGTGGAATCTTGTGGCTTTATTCTCCTATTGGGTAACTGGGATTTCAAACTTTGTCTACTTTAAACAAAAGGATTCTGGTCTCTAACTGGGTCGTAACAATTTTTATTATTTATACAACTAGAACAGTATTGATAGTTAGAGTGTGCAGAAGCTATCAGGGTGGAGGAGAGGTGACCTCGCATTCTGGACTTTACATAATGGACTTTGTGTGAGCCTAAAGATAGCGTTCAAAATTCTTGTCTTACGCACAAGTTTACATTAAGCTGCTATAGGGCAGGATTTTTACCTTGGTAGGCGGGTGTTGTGGGCGTGCCCCGGGAGCAGTCACAAATCCAACCGCTGCCCGAAATCGGGCCCCAACATCGATTCCACGCTGGCTGGCCAATTAACGGCCAGCCAGTGTGAAACACGCACTACAACACTGAGGGCTGCCAGGGTGGGGGCAGGAGGAGGGTGAGCGCGGAAGTTTGCGCGTGCGTGTGGGTGCGCGCAATGAAAGTTGCCTCAGGGAGCTGAAGATTTAAAAACACAGAAATAAAAATTTACCACTGTTTAAAAACATGTCCCCTCATGTAACACTGTTACATGAGCAGGGGCATGTTATGAATTGAAATTTTAAAACTTGTTTTTAATTTTTAATTGCTGTTGGAAACCTCATCCCACCTGTGGATGAAGTTTTCTCGAAAATCCAAAGGCCGCTTGGCCTTTTTGCCCACAGACGGGCAGTGAAAAATTTCAGTCAATTATTACTTTAATGGCCTTAATAGGCCTGTTAATTGTTGCTGGGCGCCCTGCCGACTCCCGCATGCGCCCACCGACCGAAGTATCACGTGAGTGCACAATGACCTCAGGACGCTCGCCCACCGCCATCACATGTCATTTTACGCTCGAGCGGGTTAGGCACGCACCCTCCTGCTCAGTGCAAATTTCTGCCCATCCTGACCTCTCATTCCCTTCTTCAGTACATCATTCCTGCACTTATTCTTTGAATTTATTTCAATTACTGTTTCCTTTTGGTCAACATTTTGGTCACTTTTGTGAAAGTGTTTTGCTATAGCTTCACGCCAATTTGCAGCCCTTTGAGGAGACTCTTAAAATTACCCTTTTTTTTTAGACTCAAAGACACTAATCGACTTTTTTTTTTAAAAGCTTTAAACATTAAATAGATATCTAATTTACTGAGAAATTGACCACATCAATGAAACTAGGGGCAGGATTTTTAGCTCGACCCAACCTAGCATAAGATGACGTGCGGTGACGTTGGGCGTTGTGTACTGACGTCATCGCGCACTCTCGTGACATTTCGTCGGCGGGCACGCGCTGGAGTCGGCAGCGCGCCTGCCGACAATTAAGAGGCCTATTGAGGCCATTTAAAAGGTCATTGAAGTAAACTTTTTGCTTGGCGAAAAGGCCAAGCGGCCATTGCACTCTTTTGGAAACCTCATCCACGGGCGGGATGAGGTTTCCAAAAGCAAACAAAAATTAAATAAAAACTTTAGTTTTTCACAAATAACAGGCCCCTGCTCGTGGTGACAGAGTCACATGAGGGGACATGTTTCATAACGTTTATCAAACCTTTAATTTTTAAAAAAAAAAATCAGTTCATCTCCCTGAGGCAGCTCTCTGCCCCAGGGAGGTTATGAAGCGCCAACTCACGCGCACGGGCCAAGGTCGCACTCGGCCCGCTCGCCTCCCCCGCCCACGCAGGCCGCGCTTATCGCTGCCGCTCGCCTTTCACGCTGGGCGAGCCTTAATTGGCCTTCCCGCATGAGATTGCCTCCCGGGGCCCAATCGCAGGCGATGGTTGGCTTCCTGACTGCCCCCACCGTGCCCTCGAGCCTCAGGCTGTATTCCGCCCTAGGTTCTTCGTAGGTTTTTTTTTAAAAATCGTGAAGTTATTTAAAATTGGATTTTACACGGGAAGTAGACTAGGCGCTGATATTGTGATGGTTACATCATTTTGTGATGAGGTCCAGCTTCAGGAAAATATACTGATTTTTCTAAGGAAACGAGCTCACAGTCCATCTTAAAGTGATATATTTGATGTTATTTCTAGATGTCTGTTGGCATAGTTTATGTGCTTTATTTAATCTTATTTTGCTGAAGGAAATTAGCCACCTACTTATAGCTATCAGGAGGCACGATGCAGCTGTGCTGTTTAATATAAATCTGGGCAGATCAAGGAAGCTCCATGGGATCCGGTAAAGAGCAAAAGATGTGAAATCTTTGTGAAGTGGTGACCCAGGGTTCATCAGGCCATGATCTGGGTTAATAAACCTCAGTTATCAACAACCATCCCTGCTACTGGCAATTGTTAAAAAAACTACTGGACGGCTTCTGGGAAAGTGAGGGATTGCATGTATCTGGCACCCTCCTGTAAAGAAGCTACAGTAAGAACTTGCATTTATATAGCACCTTTCCTGCCCTCAGGATGTCTCAAAGTGCTTTACAGACAATGAAGTTCTGTTGGAAGTGTATTCACTGTTGTAATGTAGGAAATGTAGTTGAAGCTGGAGTGAGATGTGGAGGAGTTTCGTTCAAAGGAGGAAGGAGGGGATGAGCCACATTTAAAGGGAATTGTAATTGTAGAGTTATGTTTAGCAATAACAAATCATTGGCTTATCCTAATGTTTTAGTTTGATTGACAGAGAAATATTGGCCAGTATACCAGCAAAATTCCCTGCTCCTTTTCACTTAGCGACATGGGATCTTTAATATCCATTTAAAAGTAGACAAGGCCCTGGTTTAACATCACATCTCAAAGGATGAGATCTTCAATAATGCACATCCCTCTTGGTAATGCACTGGGTATTGATCAAGTGAGGAAGTCGTGTTTGAACCCACAATCTTCTTGACTCAGCTGAGTTTGTTAGCCACAGGGTAAGCTGACACAATCACAGAATGACTACAGCACAGAAGCAGGGCATTCAGCCCATTGTGTTCATGCTGGTTCTCTGCAAGAGCAACTCGCCCAGCCCCACTCCCCTGCTTTAGGTCCGTATCCAGTTCTGTTTTGACAGCTCTGATTGTAACTACCTCTACTACACTCTCACTTAACTGGAACGTGGTGTACCCTCTTCAGCATCATTAAAGATGGTGAAATTTTTAAACTGCAATGATTGATTGTTCCTCTAAATGAAGGAGACTGATGGGTGTGTTTGTTGACTCAATGGTGCAACACTGAGAATGTGATTGTACCAACTGTAGCAAGTGCTCCTTGCAGCAAATGGCATTTGTTGATAGTCTAGATTGTACCATCATTCTGTCGAAGGGTCATGAGGACTCGAAACGTCAACTCTTTTCTTCTCCGCCGATGCTGCCAGACCTGCTGAGTTTTTCCAGGTAATTCTGTTTTTGTTTTTTTTTCATTCATCACAGAGATAGTTGCTCGCATTGAAATATTGTAAGCCATAGAGGACTGGAAGCACAGACTGGGGTAGATAATAGAGAGAGAGAGCACAGGTATTGATTGTTAGACGGCATCACAGACAGTGCAGTGTGAAATTAACTTTAGAAAACACAGAGCACTCAGGTGAAATAATGAGAATAGTGGAACCTTACCCTGAAAGAACAACTTGAGCTTCATAGAAAAAGGAGATTTTTTGAGTGAGAGATTGCCCTGAACTTGCAACCTCTCTACTTGCAGCTAACACTCAGCTGTAGCCCAAGAGGTGAAACAGTGGGGAAAACCATCAGAGTTTCTGTAAACGGAATAAGAACATTGAGCAGAATTTTCATGCTGAGGTGAAGGTGGGTTCGGAGCTCAGCCAGCAATTTCTCACTACTGGCCAGTGCACCGGTCTGCCGGCAGGTTCCCACTTTCAATGAGGCGGCTTTGTGGGGGGGTAGTGGAGAGTGACAACATGACTGCCGACAGATAATTAAACCAACTAAAGTGCCAATTGAGGGCACTCCACATGTCATCTGGATTTTACAGACTGTCCCCAGTGTGGCTGGGACCCAGAGATGAAATGGTGGTAACCTCTGGCAGCAGGCCGATGGGTTTTGGGGATGGGGGGGGGGGGAGCGGTATGGGTGTGGTGGTTCCAGAGACATATCATACAAAGCAGCTCAGCATGGACTAGGCTGTGAGCACTCCAGCCACAGGTCCTCCTATGGATGGGCTCCCCTTCTGCAGGAATGGCCTGACTGCAAAGCGCAGAGTATAGTTTAAAACATTTATGAGTATTCACGCATCCTGAATCTTCCTCAGGGATTCCCACCTACAGTGGCGGTGCCCACCTCTCCCCGGGGTCTTCCATTGGCTCTCCCGTCTGCAGAGCCAGCCCGCTGCTCCTAAGTGGACAGGATTGACATCAGGATCAGGACACCAGAACTAAAATTCAACGCATTGAGCTCAACAAGGTCAAATGTTACTTGTGTGTGAGTGTTTGAAGGGGAGGATGTTTTGTTAACAACTGCAGCTCAATGTGATGATGCTTCCTCTTGCAGCCAACCCCTCGGGTGGGGGAGGTGTTTATTCTTGGTTCCACAGGTATAGCAACAAGTATATATCCAGGCTGACACATCCAGTGCAGTACTGAGGGGGTGCTACAAAGTCAGAAGTGTGGTATTTCAGATGGGACTTTAAACCGTCTGCTCTCTCAGGTAGATGTAAACAATTCCATGGCACCTAACTGAAGAAGAGCAGGGGAGTTTCTTCCCTGTGTCCTGGCTAACATTTATCCCTCAACCAACATCACTGAAACGGATTATCTGGTCATTATCAAATGGTTGTTTGTGGGATCTTGCTGTGCCCATATTGGTTGCTGTGTTTCCTACATTACAACAGTGACCACACTTCAAGAAAGGTCCACCATTGACTGTGAAGCACTTTGGGATGCCTGGGAAGGTAAAAGATGTGAAAGAAACACCAATCCTATCATTATTTATCTTTTGAGAGCCCCTGACAGGAACAAGCCCAGCACTCGCTGACAAAAGGAATTTGTTTTGTTAGTTTGGAGCTGCTGGCTATGCCCCACAAAAAGGAGGGTGGAAAAGTTGGAAAGGTTGGTTTCCCAGTTCACTGAGGAGCTCACAGCCAATTGGGAAACAAACAGATTCTTTGTCGCCTGATTGGATGATTCTTTGCCCCTCAGCTGGACAGCCTTTTATCCTCATTTCCAACATTCTTATAAGTAATAAGTTAGTGTTCAATGAGAGTTAAAATACAGTTTTGTTTTTAATGCCCTTGTGATTTTTCTCCGGGAGTGTCCCGGTGACTCCAGTGCAATCCTGGAGAGTTGGCAACGTCTATTCAGTGTGCTGTTATGGGGAGGATTGAGTATCTTTTAATATTCTATCTTAAAAAATTATAAAGGAGTGGAATTGGTGAAGGTCGTCCTAAATAATCATTGACAACAGTTTAATAAAAAGCAACTTGACAGCTCCAACTGAGTCCTGGCTGCTTTAACAAGCTGTTCACTGTTCTGTACCTCCCAGGGGCCCTAAGCAGCAACAAAGCAGTTCAGCCGCAGACTGATGCCTTCTCCTTCCTCCTCATCACAGGCCCGGCACTAACAGTGATCAGGTGGTGCCGGTTACTGGATAATCTGCTGGAAACTTTGATCCATCTGCAACACCTGGTCCCGTTGGTGAAGCCGGTGTTCATGATACTGGTTCCTGAACACTGGGGGCAGGAGGAGGCCATTCAGCCCCTTGGGCTGTTCCGCCATTAGATCCTGGCTGGATTGTATCTTATCTGCATTGACTCGCCTTGGTTCTGTAACCGTTAATACGCTTGCAGTGAAGTTTCTAAAGTGCTCACATACAGATTGATCTTAGCAAACGATTGCTGTTTCTAGAATCCTGCAGTCAATACAAAGCCAGCTCCTGCAGAATCTCCATGAATTACAGCGACTGTGCATGTTTGCTTAAAAACTCCCATTAATGTTTTACAGGTCTGTAGGTTGGTGATGAGCAGTTGCTGTTGTCAGGGATCAATTTGTAGCAAGAAGCCTGTTGAAGGAGATGACTTAGCAGTGCGTCCAAAGCTGCAACCGTATTGCTTCCATCTAAAACCTGAACCGTTTCTCCTGATCTCCTTTTAACAGCCCTGTCCAACATCATCTCACTCAAATGGCCTACTTCCTGTGATGGTGGTGACGATGGGAGTGTTGGCAGTGGGGGTGTCAGTGGGTGTATTGATGCTGGGGTTGTTGGTGTTGGGGGTGTCGGCGATGGAAGTGTCGGTGATGGAGGTATCGTTGGGGGTGTTGGTGTTGAGGATGTTGGTGACGGGGTATCATTGGGGGTGTTGGTGTTGGGGGTATCATTGGGGGTGTTGGCAATGGGGGAGTCGGCATTGGGGCTGTCGGTGGGTGTATTGGCATTGGGGGTGTCAGGGATGGGGATGTCTGCGTTGGGGGTGTTGGGTGTATTGGCATTGGGGGTGTCGGGGATGGAGGTGTTGGGGCTGTCGGCGATAGGGGGGTAGGGTTGGGTGTATCGGCGTGTGTATTGGTGTTGGGGGTGTCTGCATTGGGGGTGTCGGTGGGTGTGCATTTGGGGTGTTGGTGTTGGGGTGTCGGCGATGGGGGTGTCTGCAATGCTGGTGTCAGTGGGTGTGTTGGTGTTGGGGGTGTCGGGGTTGGGGGTATTGGTGAGTGTGTTGGGGGTGTTGATGTTGGGGCTGTCACTGATGGGGGTGTAGGGGTTGGGGGTGTCGGGGATGCGGGGGTGTCGGGGGTATTGGGGATGGGGGTGTCTGCACTGGGGGTGTCAGTGAATGTATTGATGCTGGGGGTGTCGGCAATGGGGGTGTCAGGTGCTTGTTCAGATGAAGTTCCTCTGTACTTTTGAGAATGATATTTATCTGGATTCAGGTAATTGACAGAGGAGTTTATTTGCTAATAATCAGTGCAATTTCAACTCAGTAATCAAAATCTCCCAAACTAAATAGCAAATTTAAGGAGACTTCACCAGTCCCTGCTCTGCTTTTCCCTACTTCGTGATTGCACTGGTGAGCTTTGTTAATGATGCTCACTAGACCAGTGATTGCAGCTGGTTTGAATGGGTTTTTTTAAATTCCTTCATGGGACATGGTGTCTCTGGCTAGGCCAGCATTTATTGCCCTTGTTCAGGGGTCAGGGGGCATTTAAGAGTCAAGGGTCTGGAGTCATATGTAGGCCAGGTAATGACAGCAGATTTCCTTCCCTAAAGGACATTAGTGACCCAGATGGGTTTTTACAACAATTGACAATAGTTTCATGGTCATCATTAGACTTATAATTCCAATTTATTGTTTTTATTGAATTTAAATTTCACCATCTGCCAAGGCAGGATTCGAACCTGGGTCCCCAGAGCATTACCCTGGGTCTCTGGAATACTAATCCAGTGAAAAATACCACTACACCATCACCTTCCCATGATGATGATGCACCATGGAGTGCAGGTCACCCTGAGACAGGAAGAATCTGATTCTGCCATTTATAGTCAATGTAGCTGAATGACCTGGGTAAAGGGAACAGGTCCCTGTGCAGGATAAGGAGGAAGAGAAGGCAAGAGAAATCAGGAACTAATGATACAATAGATTGTATCCAGAAAGACACTTATGGTTTAACTAAAAACCCTTTTCTCATGTAAGTAAACCCAACCGGGAATTCAGGAGAAACTTCTTTACCCAGAGAACGGTGAAAATATAGATCTCGCTACCACAGGTGGCGGTTGAGGTGAATAGTGTAGATACATTTAAAGGGAAGCTGGATAAACCCATGAGGGAAAAAGGGTTAGAAGGATATTCTGATAGTATGAGATGAAAGCTGTGGGGGTGGGAGGAGGCTCCTGTGGCGCACAAACAATAGCATGGACCAGATGGGCTGAATGACCTGTTTCTGTGCTATAACATTCTGTATATTTCTCCAAATGATTCTCTCCTTATTGTCCACTCCATGTCATTACAGAATCCTTAAAACATTGAATTTCAGTGCAGAGTGAAGCCTTTCAGCCCACTATACCTGTGCTGGCTCTTTGAAAGGGCTATCCTTATTAATGCCATTCCCCACTCTCTGATAACTTTTTTTTTGCAAATCCATCACCACTTCCTGTTTTAAAAAATGATTATTGATCCTGTTTCCATTCCTGTTCCTGGTGGGACATCCCTAGGTCGTGCCTGATTAGTGACCTGAGTTAAAGGTATTTTTTTCTAAATGTTCTTTTGAGTTTATTCCCCAGTTACCAACCTCTTGTATTTTTCTCCAGGTATTTGGTTTTCCTTCAGATAAAAAGAGATCTGTATCACGGGCGTCTTCTCTGCAAGACCTCTGATGCAGCATTGCTCGCAGCCTACATCCTTCAAGGTAACTGCCGATTATTAAGACTTTATTTCTGTCTCCCTTCTTTCACTGCAACGGCAACTTGCATTTATAAAGCACCTTTAAAATTGTACAACATCCCAAAGTGCTTCACAGGAGCGATTATCAACACAATTTGATACTGAACTACACAAGGAGATATTAGGACAGGTGTCCAAAAGCT
This sequence comes from Carcharodon carcharias, assembly GCF_017639515.1. NCBI lineage: Eukaryota > Metazoa > Chordata > Chondrichthyes > Lamniformes > Lamnidae > Carcharodon > Carcharodon carcharias. The sequence goes on along the minus strand of NC_054492.1, from coordinate 24,267,930 downwards.
TGGTTAAAGAGGAAGATTTTAAGGAGTGTCTTAAAGGAGGAGATCGAGGTGGTGGGGTTTAAGGAGGAAATTCCAGAGCTTAGGGCCAAGGCAGCTGAAGGCACGATGGCCGGTAGCGGAGCGGTGAAAATTGGGGATGCGCAAGGGGCCAAAATTGGACAAATGCAGAGATCTCAAAGAACTGTAGGGCTGGAGGAGATTACAGAGGGAGAATGGGCAGAGGCCATCGAAAGATTTGAAAATAAGGATAAGAATTTCAAAACCAAAGTGTTTCTGGACTGGGAATAAATGTCAGTCAGCGTACACGGCGGTAATGGATGAATGGGACCCGGTGTGAGTTAGGATAGGGGCAGCAGAGTTTTGATTAAGCCCAGGTTTACAGAGGTCGAACGCTAAGAGGTTTGCCAGGAGTGCAATGGAATAGTCGAGCCTGGAGCTAACATCAACAGATGAGCTGAGGTGGGGCAGAGATACAAACATACGAAATAGGAGCAGAAGTTGGCCATTCGGCCCCTTGAGCCTGCTCTGCCATTCATTAAGATCATGGCTGATCTGTTTCGAATTCCACAATCCCATCTACTCCTGATAACCTTTGATTCCCTTGCCTAACAAGAATCTATCTACCTGCGCTTTAAAAATATTCAGTAACCCCACTTTCGCTGCCTTCTGAGGCAGAGAGATCCGAAGTTACACAACACTGTGAGAGAAAAAAATTTCCTCATCTCTGCCCTAAAAGATCAGAAAAAGTGCCCCCTAGTTCTGGACTTACCCACAAGAGGAAACACCCTTTCTGTGTTCACCTTGTCAGTACCGTTCAGGATCTTATATACTCCAATCAAGTCACCCCTCATTCTTCTAAGCCCCAATGGAAATAAACCCAGTCTGTCTAATCTTTCCTCAGAAGATGAGTGATGATATGGAGGTGGATGTAGGTAGGCCTTGAGATGGAATGGATATGAATCCACAACTGTCTGATCCTTGGTGGGAACGCTACCACAGAAACAAAGCTGACAGATGTGGTGAGCTATGAATAACTGCGAGGCTTTTTAAATAATCCATGATGGAACCTTGTATTCAAAGAGGAAGCACCCAGGGTCCTGATGGTCTGTGTGCCAGGCATGTCTCAGGCACATTAAGACCTCAAAAAAAAACATTTAGTGAAGTTACAGCCTCATTGAATGCTCTTGAAGCTCAGTGTCTTTACAATGGATAGTTTCCTTCCCTAAAGAACAAGGGTCATTGTTTTTGCTGCCAACAAAACATGGATTTTATTGAGTTTCATTTCACAATTTACTCTGGTGGGATTGTAAACTCTTTGAGTTCATTATAGCGGCCAGTGGTTTGAAGTGATTGAATGGCACATTCAGACATTGCTGAGAGATGTGATAAGGCTCTTTATAAATACGAGTCCTTCTTTCTTTTCTCCTTTTTCTGATTGAATTCCAACACTAGCCCGGCTCCCTTGGCTGATGCAATTCTTAAATGACAAAATAATCTTGAAAGCTCTGAGGAAAAGTGACAAAACAAGAATGAGGAATCTGTGGTCCTTCCATCAAGTGTTCATGTTGAACATCCCATTTGTTCAATAGGCTCCAAGTGCCACCACCTTTAGGTCATTGGGGTCAAGGACAACCCTTGGCTGCAGTGAGTGACTCCACTAATCCCAGCCAGAATAAAAATAATCGGATAATTTCCTATCTCTAACTCACTGGCTGACACACGGGAACCAATGGATCCTTTGTTGAAGTAAATCTCTCCATAAGTCCAAGATAAATCACTAATAAATCCAACAGGGAATCCAAAAGAAGCCTCTTTACACAGAGAGTGGAACTCTACTACAGGGAGTAGTTGAACCGAACAACATAGATCAAAATAAGTACATGAAGGAGAAAGGAATAGAAGGATAGGCTGACAGAGGGTGGGAGAGGGTAAGAACAGGCTGTAAAATGGGAGCCCTTCAGTTTCCCATTGGGCAGGTGAAGTTAATCTTAGTGCACGCGGCTTAACTCTTCAGGGAATTGAGCAGGTGACTTATCAACAATACTCGTATTTATACTCCACTTTAGGGTATCAGATGAACCAGATTTTTGATGGACGTTTTTTTGCTCTTTACAAACCCTGTTCTCTCTCTGCCTCTTTTGTTTACCTTTACCTTTCCATTTACTCTCACTCTCATCTTTCCTCATTCCCTACACACTCCCTCAATGCATGATTCTCTCTCTCCCTTTCTCTGTGTGTAGTGTGCCTCTGACTTTCTATAACCCTGTGTCTCATTATGTTCTCTCCCTGTTTCTTTCTCTTTGTTTCTCTCCCCTGTCTCATTCTGTCTCTGGTCCTCTTTCTGTCTCTCTTTCCCTGTCTCTTTCATTTTTCTCTTCCTCTGTCTGATTCTCACTTTCTGTCTGTGTGTCATCCTGTCACTCTCTCTCTCTTACTCTTTCTCTCCCTCTGTGTCTCCTTCATTATGTTCTCCCTGGCTCACTCTCCCAGGTGAGCACTGAGAATTCTGTATTAATTAACTGATAACCCTATATTGCACAAGGTAATTTTTAATGTTTCTCAGAGCTTGGGGAAAAAGGTCTCTTTTTTGAAACTATTTTGTTTATTTTAAGATGTTCTCAATTCTAGCTGAAATCGGTGACTATGATGCAGGAAAGCACCCTGAAGGATACAGCTCCAAGTTCCAGTTCTTTCCTAAACATTCCGAGAAGCTGGAAAGAAAAATTGCTGAGATCCACAAAGCTGAACTTAGGTACAGTAAGCAAATTAGTTTTATGGGAATTATGGAGAAAATGCACTGAGATAGTTTCACAGGGATGGTGTGAGTGAGAAACAGAGTGCAAGAGAGATAGTGAGGAATTATATTTGCATAGTGCCTTTCACACCCTTAGGATGTCCCAGTGTGATTTGCGGTTAAGGAAGAACATTTTAAAGTGTAGTCACTGTTGTAATATAGGAAAAGTGGAGCCAGTTTGCACACAGCAAGCTCCCACAAGCAGCACTGAGATAAATTGCCAAATAACCTGTTTTAGTGATATTGTTTGAGGGATAAATATTAGCCAGGATGCTGGGGAGAACTCCCCAGCTTTTCCTCAAAGTATATTTACAGGATCTTTTATGTCTATCTGAGTGGGCAGGCAGAGCCTCATTTTAACACCTCATCTGAAAACCAGCCCCTCTGACAGTGCAGCACTCTTTCATGGATGAATTGCTGATTATTACTCACCCTTTAGACTTGCACATGAGACCTGGCTAATGACGCTGTGTAGCACCCATGGGTTGGGATTCCTGTGTGAACTGCACCTTTGGGTGAAGAGAGCCTGAATGGGTGAGTGTGTTGGCAATAAGTGTATGACTGTGGAGTTTAGCGTTGGTTTTACAGCTTGGAGAAGAGGCTCTTAATGAAAATCTAGATTGCAGGTTTTTGGTTCGTTTTGCGGATAATAGAAGCCATTCCTGATTTTAAAAATAGGCCTGAAATCTTCAGCAATGGAGCATGAGAATCTGAAGATGCTTCTGGGAGACAGTTTGGCTTCTTAATAGGAAGAACACAGGAAGCTGAGGAGACCATTCATCCTCTCAAACCTGTTCTGCTATTTAATTAGCTTGTGTATCACTATATCTTAACTCCATTTTCCTGCTTGGTTTCATATCTCTTTATACTCTCTCCCAACAAAATTCTATCAACCTCAATTTTGAAATTTTTAGTTGAACCCCAACCTCAACAGTTTTTCGCCGGGAGAATATTAGAGATTGTGGAACTGTTACTGGTCCTCCTTCACTACAGGGCATTGGACCCAGTGTTAAGGATTATATCTGGCAGCACGAGCTGGAGGAATTATTTTCCGAATTCCTGTCCCCTTGGATCTTTCCAATGGGAAATCGTTTCAGGAAGAATTCTGAATTTGAGGAGCCAATAAACTGAAAATCAGATAGAAAGAGGGATTAAATCATGTGAATTGAAATTCTCTTGAAGTTCAAATCAGTTGAGAAATGAGGGTGAATGAACAAATCTTAACTGATTTATTGATGTTTGAAGAAGGTTAAGTTTGTTGGATCCATTTTGATTCCTTCCCATCTCATTTATATGTTCTCTTTCAATTTTCAATTTAATTTTCTTGCTTCCTTTCGCTCTGTAACAAGTAAAGCAAAGTCAGGTAAAAAGTATTGGAATGTGAGTATGTGGTTCTGGGGGTGGGGCCAGCTCAGGAATGAAATGAGAAGCGCACTGACCTCCTCGAGCGCTGTAATCTTCCTCCAAGATACAGGTGTGGAAGAACATAAGAAATAGGGGCAGGAGTAGGTCATTCGGCCCCTCAAGCCTGCCCTGCCATTCAATAAGATCATGGCTGATCTGACCCAGGCCTCAACTCCTCTTTCGAGCCAGCTCCACATAGCCCTCAACACCCCGATATTTCAAAATTCTATCTACCTCCTCTTTAAATACTTTCAGTGATCTAGCCTGCACAACTCTCTGAGATAGAGAATTCCAGACATTTATTACCCTCCAGGAGAAGAAATTCCTTTGCATCTCAGTTTTAAATGAGTATCCCCTTATTCTGTAACTACGTCCCCTATTTCGAGATTCCCCCACTAGTGGAAACATCTTCTCAACATCTCCTCTGTCAAGCCCCCTCAGAATCTTGTACGTTTCAATAAGATCACCCCTCATTCTTCTAAACTCTAATGAATAAAGGCCTAACCTGTTTAGCTATTCTTGATAAGTCAACCTTTGCCCCAGCAATCAGCCTAGTGAAGCTCTTTTGAATTGCCTCCAATGCCAGTATATCTTTTCTTAAATACGGGGACCAAAACTGTACACAGTACTCCAGGTGCAGCCTCACCCTGTACAGTTGTAACAAGACTTCCTTATTTTTAAACTCCAACCCCCTAGCAACACAGGCCAAAATTCTATTTGCCTTCTTAATTACTTGCTGCACCTGTATGCTAACTTTTTGTGTTTCATGCACAAAGACACCCAGATCCCTCTGTGCTGCATTTTTTTGGAGTCTCCCTCCATTTAAATAATAGTCTGCCTTTTGATTTTCCCTACCAAAGTGCATGACAGAAGAGTCCTAAAGAGGTGGCCAGATCTAATATCAGAGTGCCATGTGGCAGGGAAGGTTTGGATGAATCAGATTCAAACCTTTAATCATCAGAATCATAGAATCTTGCAACTCAGAAAGAGGCCATTCGACCATTTGTGTCCATATTGGCTTTGAAAGCACTATCTAATTTTGCCCTCTCCCTCCTTCTCTTTTCCCCTTGCAATTTTTTCCTTTTCAAGTCTTTATCCAACTCCCTTTTGAAAGTTACTATTGAATCTGCTTCCAATGTCCTTTCAGGCAGCAGATTGCAGATCACAGCAACTCACTGTGACGGGTGGGAGGGGTCTCTTGTGGAGCCAGCATGGATCTTTTGGGCTGAATGGGCTGTTTCTGTACTGAAAATGCTATGTAATTCTCGGGCTGGGGAGGAGCACTGTTATTCCTGATAGCAATCCAGATACACGGATTTCAGATCAGATTGTGATGCTCAACACAGTTGAGTAACTGGCCATCGTGTAACGTTTAAATTTGACGAATGATTGGTGAAATGTTGGCAGGCTGTCTGAATCGGTGGCTCAAATCCCAGCAGGAGAGAAGAGGAAAGAAATCTGAGACAAAATAAGTTACCGCACTAGAGCTATTTGGTGATTTGGTAAAGCCAGTACATTGGCATCGCCCTTCATCATTTCGGCCATGGCTCATTGATAGCACATCCGACTCAGATTGTGAGTTCAAGTCCTGCTCCAGGGACTTGAGTACTAAATCCAGGCTAACAGTCCCAGTGTGATACTGAGGGAGTGCTGCACTGTCAGAGATGCCGTCTTTCAGATGAGATGTTAAACAAACATGTTTTCCCTCTCAGGCAGATGTAAATGATCCCCTGGCCATTATTTTGAAAAATAGTAGGGGAGTTCTCCCTGGTGGTCTGCTCATATTTATCCCTCAACCAACATCACAAAAAACAGATTATCTAGTTGTTATCATGACGTTATTTGTGGGCGTTTGCTGTGCACCCATTGCCTGTTACATTTCCTACATTACAACGGTGACTCCTCTTGAAAGCATTTCATTGGCCGTAAAGTGCTTTGGGACATCCTGAGATTGTGAAAGGTGCTATTGAAATGCAAGTCCTTTCTTTTCATTCTCAACTCTGGGACAGGAGATTGTGGGTTGTGCACATAATCAAACACAGGGCAGTACTGAGGGAGAGCTGCTTTATCAGATGTGCCATGGCCTGGTTTCCTCAACTAAAATTCCCATGGCACTTTTGAAGAGTGAGGAGGTCTCAATCGGTACCTCCCAAAAACAGACAGACACGTCTGATTGCTACATTTCAGAACTTGCTGTTAGAGACACCAGTCTGTTCACTTCCAAAATCATTCACTGTGTGACACACACAATTGGCTGTGAAGCACTTTAAGATGAACCGAGGGCGTGAAAGGCGCTATATAAATGTAAGCTTTCTCTTTAAGCAAGTTTAGCATCAGGCAGTTGTTGAATTGTTCTGCTAAACACACACACACACACACACACACACACACACACACACACACACACACACCCCTTTCCAGTTGAAATGCCCTCAGTGACTGATTCTAACCTGTTTTATCATTTTCCCTGCAGCGGGCAGTCTCCTGACACAGCAGAGCTGAATTTCCTGAAAAAAGCACAGTCATTGGAAACATACGGAGTTGATCCCCATCCCTGCAAGGTATAGGACAAGAATAGGAAGAAGACTTTCACAGGGATATGGAGTCCTGTTATAATCCCTTCTCTCCTGGTTATGGACTTTCACACTGTTACTGACCTCCCAATCGAATCTGAACCCTGCAAATTCTAGTTTTGACTCATTTGTTATAATGCTGATTCAGGCTAAGCAATTTCTTGTAGTCAATGAACACATCCCTCTCCCCTCCATCCTTCTCTCTCAAACCCCAGCTTCTCTCTCTTTATCCTCTCCTCCCTCTTTCCCTCTATCCTCACCTCTCCACCATCCCACCTCAATGCTCACCTCCCTCTCCACTCTCTCCCTTACTTCTCCTCTCTCCATCCTCTTCCCTCTCTCCTTCTCCATCCTTTCCTCTGTCTATCCTGCCCTCTCTCTCCCTTACTGCTCTCCTCCCTTTCTCTCCCCCTCCCTCCCTCTCTCTCTCTCTTAATCCATCCTCTCCCCTCTCTCCCTTTCTCTCTCTCTCTCTCCGTACTCCCACGGTCCCTCTCTACTCCTCCCTCTACCTACTTGTGCCTTGGGGGACATTATCAGACAATGTGTGCTGGGTCAAAACAAAAACAGAATTACCTGGAAAAACTCAGCAGGTCTGGCAGCATCGGCGGAGAAGAAAAGAGTTGACGTTTCGAGTCCTCATGACCCTTCGACAAAATTGAATGTGTGCTGGGTAATGAATCTGTACTGATTGTTGTGTTAGGGTTACTATCACCTGTGGAGTGGAGAAAGTCAGGTTTACGTTAGTCGTGCATCACATGGTGCGATGTGAGGGACACAAACAATCACAACACAAACAATATCAGAACAACTTAATGAAAATCTCAGCGGCAAATCCCTGAATTTCTTAATCTGAACATTTCTCCTGTAGGACGTTTCAGGAAATGCGGCATTCTTAGCCTTTACTCCGTCTGGATTTGTGGTGTTACAGGGAAACAAAAGGATTCATTTTATAAAGTGGTGAGTGTACGGTCTCCTGGTTTAATGCACTATTATCTCCTGGTGTTTCCTTCTACACAAGATACAACTCTGCTGTTGATTTGAGCCAAACCAACTAGCGAGGTAGCAGTTTTTTTATTCGTACATAGGATGTGGGCTTCGCTGGCTGGGCCAGCATTTATTGCCCATCCCTAATTGCCCTTGAGAAGGTGGTGGTGAGCTGCCTTCTTGAACCGCTGCAGTCTCTGTGGTGTAGGTACACCAACAGTGCTGTTAGGAAAGGAGTTCCAGGATTTTGACCCAGCGACAGTGAAGGAACAGCCATATATTTCCAAGTCAGGATGATGAGTGGCTTGGAGAGAATCTCCAGTCCCTGTTACAAACTGCGCTGTACCCCAGCCTGAAGTTGCTCCATCTTTCATTAACCAGAAACAGTTAAACCCCCGTTGCCTGTGTTTGTCCACAAAAGCTTTTCTCATTATTTAGCCCATGATGAGAGTCTTCCACTGATGCTGGCCAAAAAGTAAAGGTGACTCTCTGGGCTGGATTCTGTTGGGTCAACGGAGTTGGGGGGGCTTGACTGTCAGTCCCGTGGGGGAGGCTGAATGGAATTGAGTGCCCTTCAGGCACTTAAAAGGCCACTATTGGGCCTCCCCCCACGATTGAGGAACCCAGTGGCGGAAGACCCACCCACTGAGAGCTGCCAGCCAATCAGAAACCGGCAGCTGCTCCTTGCCGCCAGTGGCAGCAGGAATGGCGCCTACTGCCGGCAGTGCAGCTACCAGAGACCCAGGAAAGTTGTGAGACCCCAGATCAAAGGTGAGTGAGGATGGGTGGGTGTCACAGGAGAGGGGGCAAGGGCAGGGGGATGGCTTTCAGCAAGTCGGGCACTGATAATGGGGGACCCATCCCCACCGAGGCTGCTGACAAACCCAGTAGGGTTCACTGGGCGGTGTTCCAAGGTTGCGGAAAAGCTGTGCGGTTCCCGTTGAATCCCCGAGCCACAACTGAACTGGGGTGGGCTCAGGGATGATAGGTATCAATTGGCTCATTAATGAGTCGAATTGACATCCTGCTGCTGGTGGCCGGTAATCCTGTGCCAGCCCCTTCCACCCTCTGACTTTATCAGGGAAGCTCAGGCCACCTGGGCACTCAGGTGGGGCCGCTTCTGCGATTAAACGAGCCTGGCACCCATGGCGATGAGCTGCATTAAACCCAGCCCAGTGTGTCAATGACTGGAGAGGTTTGCACGATGGTCCAACTATTATAACTAACTGATTGTATGGAGGCCACAGCAATCCACAAAAATATATCGAGTCTGATCTGTTCCTCTTTGGTAAGCACTGTAACACTTTGAACCACCCAGGACTGCACCTGTTGCACCCCACTGAACTTTATGAATGGTTACGGCAGCAGTTTAGACTTCACATTGACTCCTTTATATGTGAAGTCAAACGATCTATCCCAAAGAAGTTGTGAACATCACTGATGTAAATTAAAATTTATTTGCATATAGAGTGAAGTCCCAAAAGGTTCCAATTAACAACAACATTCTTACTTTTCTTCCAGGGCTGATGTCAACAAGATGAAGTTTGAAGGGAAAACATTCAATTTATATGCAACTCAGAAAGAGGTAAAGGCTGACACTTTAAACATCGATTTCCAATGTTAAAGCTAATGTGGTTCGTCGTCACCTAATCACTGCCAAAATATTTATGCATTGATCCTCTGAGATCAGTAGGTCCGGTATTCAATACCTGACACAAAGGACCAACTAGAATTATATTTAGTATTTTAAAAAAATAATTCTTGGGATGTGGGCTTCGTGGGCTGGGCCAGCATTTATTGCCCATCCTTAGTTGCCCTTGAGAAGGTGGTGGTGTGCTACCTTCTTGAATTGCTGCAGTCTATGTGGTATAGGTCCACCCACAGTGCTGTTAGGGAAGGAGTTCCAGGATCTTGACCTCAGAGAAACAGGCCATTTGGCCCAGCTGGTCTACGCTTGTGTTTATGCTTCACATGAGACTCCTCCCACTCTACTTCATCTCAGCCAATCAGCTCATCCTTCTAACCCTTTGTCCCTCATGTGATAACCTCACTTCCCCTTTAAGATATCAGGAACTCCCTCCCTAACATCCCTGTGCCCTGTGAAATAATTCAAGTGAGGGTGCATGAGATCAGAATTCTCTTCTGAGGGCCATTTAATCAGTGATTTTTTTTTTTAACAATTTCATTATCAGGAATCAAAGATTATTTTGACATACTTTGCACCAACACCTGAAGCTTGCAAACATCTGTGGAAGTGCGGAGTGGAAAATCAAGCTTTTTACAAGTGAGTGCCTTTCATTACAAGCTAACTGCAGCACAAAAACTGGCCCTTCAACTCAACCATTCCGTTCAGGTGCTCCTCCCTCCTGCTTTCATCTCACCCTAGCCTCCTATTCCTTTTTCCCTCATGTGTTCATCCAGCTTCCCCTTAAATACATCAATGGTATTCACCTCAGCCACACCCTGTAGTAGTGAGATTCACATTCCAACCACTTTCTGAGTGAACTGTCCTGAGGGTTAGGCGGTTGACGAGTTGATGCCTTGTTCAGTGACATGGCACAGGGAGGAATAACTACCAGCGTTACAGACTGAATTTTTTTTTATCTTTTACAACTGGCCACCTTGGGTGTTTTGTGTTGAAACATGTGTTGGGAGTGTAGTCAGGGGCATGACTCTGGACGCTGGGCACAGATGCCACGTCCGACAGTGCAGCACTCCTCAGTACTGCGCTGAGAGTGTCAGTCTGGAATTTGCATTCATGCCTCTGGAGTGGGGCTTGAATCCACAAATTTCTGAATCAGAGGCAAGAGAACCAGTGATTAAGCTATGGCTGACACCTTGGGAATATACGCAGATGGGAGATTAATATGGATATGTTAAGGAAGGAGAATAACCCTGATCCCTGTATATCATAAATTTATTCAAAAAGAATGTTTTTCTAATGTCACCATGAAAAATGATCAGAATATTTCTTCCCTTGTAATTGTTAGGGTGGATGGTTAGCTCAGTTGGCTAGAACAGGGTTCAGAATAACGCCAACAGTGCAGGTTCAGTTCTGAGGCTGAGACTTGGCGTTTGCCCCCTTGCTCTGCCCCTAAAGGCAAACCAGTACTGACAAAAACTGCTGAGAAAAATGGCTCAGGTGAAGCATCAGCAGACAATGAGCCAAGGAGCTGCCTTCAGGCAGGACACACATACCATTGATTGTTATGTACTGTATGTACATTAACATTGCTATCATGGATTTACAAAATGGTTCACAACTTGGTTGTCCTATTTAACCCTGAGCTGAGCTTCCAACCCCATATTGGTATCATCGTTAGTATCGCCTACTTCCACCTCCGTAACATCACCCACCTTCGTTCCCACCTCAACTCATCTGCTGTTGAAACCCACATCCCGGCCTTTGTTATCTCCAGACTCAGCTATTCCAATACTATCCTAGCTGGTCACTTGCACCCTTTTGTAGACTTGAGTTAATCTACATCGCCTCCGAGGCTTCGCACCTCATTCACCACAACAAGCGCAACACCATCTCGGCCAGGGAGATCCAGAGCGTCATCTGCTTCATGCTGCCAGGGGGACTGGACAAACACATGTCTCCGAAGGCAACAATGTGGTTACCAAATACACCAACTCCATTTAGGTTGATCATTCTAACGATTATAACTTTGCTACCCATGTCCGAACTTGTACCAAGTCCTATTCCCCCACCACCTCTGTGTTCACTGACTTACATTGACACCCGGTCCAGCAGTGCCTCAATTTTATAGTTCTCACCTGTTTGAAGATTCCTCCATGGCCCTGCCCCCTCCCTGTCTCTGTAATCTCCTCCAGTCCTACAACCCTCCGAGATCTCTTCTCCTCCAATTCTGGCCTCTTGAGCGTCCCTAATTTTACTCACTCCACCATTGGCAGCCACTACCTGGACCCCAAGTTCTGGAAGGTGCAGTGGGGGGTTGGTGCGGTTGTGGGGGGTTGGTGGTCCCAGGGGGGTTTTGAGGATGCAGAGTGGCTGTAGTGGATTTGAACATTTTGTGCTCTTTCTGCCCTTGACCAGGTTTGAAAAATCCAGTCAGGTTCGGACAGTTTCGAGCAGCAATCTGTTCTTCAAAGGAAGTCGGTTTCGATACAGGTAAATAGTCAGAGTAAGTAGAGGCTACTGAAAACTAACACTTCATTTAGGTGCAATAATGGAAGGAAGGCCAGAGAGTAAAATCACTACAGAGAAAAGAACAAAATATTTTTGGCCTTAGAGGGTCAATAGAGGGAACAAAATGGTCAGGAGACATTCCGATTTGGGTAGTTGGTTGGCTAGTTTGGAGCGAAGGTTGGTGATCACTGTTGCTGTGGTGTTAAGACACTAACATAGCAGACTTTAATATTGTTTATGGGCCTCTGTATAGAAGGTAAGGGCTGGATGGGAAAGGAGAATTTACAATTGGCAATTCAACCATTAAAAAAAATGACATTTTCTAATTGCTTTGCAACTGGAGGAATCTCATCGCATCTTTCAAAATGACATTTAACTGGCATTACTTACAAATGGCCGTTGGAAGCTGTTTAGCTAAGCATTGAGATAATTGAAGGCAATTATTATGGTATGGCTGATTAGCCCTACACAGATCTCCATCTGCAAAAATATAGGACATGCCTCTTCATTCTGTGCCCTAGGATAATAACAGGGAATGATGAGTGTCTGTATCGCTATGTGTCCCAGTGTAACAGGTCAGTGATAGAAGCAATCAGTGTCTAACTGTTAGTTCTCATGTACTGACTCTCTATGGCTCCATTATTGCTGTTTTCAGTGGAAAAGTCGCCAAGGAAGTGATCGAGTCAAGTGCAAAGATTAAAAGGAGCCCCCCTGAAATTCACAGGTAAGAATGTTCACTCGAGTGACTCCGGGTTAAACATTTACATGGGAAATCCGAGAGCAGTTTGATTGCTATACAGGTAAATACAGAGAGAAATCTGCCTGTTTCATCACCATTTCTATCCATCCTTCATATTCTCCATTTTGTCTTTAATACAGTCCATGCTCTCTCTGGTATATTTGTTTTGCTCTGTCATAGCCTGTGTCCTCTTCTAAGTGATACCACCATATCCTCTCTTATTCTTGTATCGCTCTGTGTCCCCTCTCTGTTGCTTTATTCTGTGATACCCTTTCATCACTCCCTCCTCTGCGCTCTCCTTCTGCTCTGAGATCTCTTGCATTTCCTAGCTGTTGTTCATATCTATCCTCTGCACATCTAACCAGTTAGTTTGCTTAACTGTAGTAAAGCTTAACTATCAGTAATTGCTTCACTCATCGCCAACTTAAAATTCCATCACCAGCCACCCATATTAATCGTTGTTAGGCCAAAGTAATTGGTTTATAGAAGCTATCAATAACTCTGAGGAACTACCATTAACCCAACCACCATTAACTCAAGTAACTACCATTACCTACTATAACTATCATTAGCCCACAGTGGCTGCCATTGCCTGCAGAACTATTGTTAGGCTACAGTAGCTACCATTAACCTTGCATTGGTTTCATTAACTCCCCCCACCACCAACTCCTGCTAATAAATACAATTATTCTGAAGTAACCACTTTTGGGATTCACTAACCACAATTAACCCACTACAATGACCATTAAAGAACTGTTGGTGTATAGGCATTCTGACACACCAGGCAGTTCTGCCAACTTACACTCAAGAACCAGTCATAATAAAACTCCTTCAACCTGAGCTTGTGTCTCCCCCTCCACAGGTCGGGTCTGGTCCCCAGTCGCAGTTGCCCCTCCATTTCTCATGGGTCAAGATTGAGTAGCGTGCCCAGAACTCGCAGGAGAGCGGTGCATATTTCCATCATGGAAGGTAAGGTCTGTCTGAACGTGGCGGGTTTGGATCGGGTTACAGTGAGTCGAAGCCCTGGATCAACGGGATTGGGTCGGCGGTCTGGACTGGGTGTTTCCGCTGGGCAGGCACAACTGGGGAAAATGTACTGGAAATAAAACTTGTCAGATTTTACTGAAGTTCGGCTTAAGTTCCGCTTTAACTTATTTGCATTGATCCAGGCTAGAAATTCCCCATCGAGGGTCATCAGGCACTGTAATCAATTGTAATCAATTATTGACGACCATGGGGCCTCAAAACAACTGAAAATGTATTAAAATAACAGCCAAAGAGTTGTTTCAGTTGACTGCCTGAGCCAGGTCTAATGTTCCATGCATCGACCAATTGGTTGAATTATGATTTCATCCGAACTGAATTTAAATTTGTGGCTCATACATTCAATGGCAAGGACCTGTTCTCTGCAAACAAAAGGAATATGTCCAAGTCTTGCACCTTTTTTGAATTACCCAGGAGCTTGGGGAGCCTATAGTTCCCTGTTTCTTTCTTCATTGCAACACCTCGGCCAATCAGAGTTGACTTGTCAACCAATCAGCTCCCTTTTCTCCTGTAGTTTAAATTGTTATGATTGTTTGAAATTTGGCATTCTTGTGTTTGTCCTGATGAGTACAAGACGAAAAACTTTGACAACATGTCTCTCTTTTCAGCAATATTCAAGTTCTGTACTACCAAGCAACAGTAAAGTAACTGATTTATCAGAATGAGCAACAGACCTGAGTGAGGTTCCACTGATCACTGCTGGTACAAGTGATTAGTGCTGGAGTCATGTGGCCACATGCAGTGTGATGTGCCCGCCAAACTGATGCAATAGGTGGGAACTTGCCATAGCGACCTGGAGGGGGTGGCCTGGTTTTGTGGGTGGGTCAACTTCAGACAAGTTGACTCTTGAACCAGGGTAAAAGACCACGGAAAACACAAACGTAGCTGGTATTGGGGTAAGTCACCTACATTTAAAACTACGCAGATCTATTGGTCTGATTTGGCTGATTCTGTTTGGATTCACCAAGGCTCCTTTGACAGCACCTTCCAAACTCATGACCATCTAGATGGACAAGGGCAGCAGATAGATGGGAACAGCACCACCTGGAAGTTCCCCAACAAGTCACTCACCACGCTGACTTAGAAATATATCGCCGTTCCTTCACTGTCGCTGGGTCAAAATTCTGGAACTCCCTCCCTAACAGCACCATGGGTGTACCTACACCACGTGGACTGCAGCAGTTCAAGAAGGCAACCCACCACCACCTTCTCAAGGGCAACTAGGGATGGGCAATAAATGCTGGCCCCCCCAGCCAGCGAAGCCCACATCCCGTGAATGAATATAAAAAAAATGTTGATATAACTCTCAGAAACTTCACACCTCCAGATCTTTAAATCCATTCTATGATCCATCAGCTTAAATGTAGATGAAATAACATTAGGTCACATTCCTCAATCACTGCCACAGTTTGACTGTAAATTTATGGGAGACTGAAACTGGCATTAGGTCCAGAGATCTCGGGTTTACTTTATTCACAGTTTGTATAAATTCTTGGGCTTATTCACTTTCTAAAACATTAAACTGTGAATACATCACTAACCCCAGAAACTAAATGGTGGTTCTTTTGAAGAAATAAGATCCGTTGTTGCAACTTATATTGGGCTGGAGTTTTAAAGAAGATAATCTCACATTCTGAGCATATTTTAAAGAGAGATTCTCACTTGGGCACGAGTTTATAGAGAGCCTATCAGGTGCCCTGCTCTCACATATCCGCTGGTGTTTGCCAAGAGCGCATACTGGTGGAAGAAAAAGGCATGCACTTATATAGCGCCTTTCCTGACTTCACAACATCCTTTATAGCCATGAAAGTACTGTTATATTGTTGGAAACCTGGCAGCCAATGTACACACAGCAGGATCCCACAAGCAGCAATGTGATAATGACCAGATAATCTGTATTCGTGATATTGACTGATAAATATTGGCCAAGACACTGGGGAGAACTCCCCTGCTCTTCTTCAATATAGTGTCATGGGACCTTTTACATCCACCTGAGGGCAGACAGCAGACTCGGTTTAATGTCTTATCTGAAAGACAGAGCCTCTAGTAAGACTCCTCAGTACTTGCACTGGGAGTGCCAGACTGGATTTTGTGCTCAGATCTCAAGGATGCAACTTGAATCCATAATCCTGTGACACAGAAGCGAGAGTGCTACCCATGGAGCTGACAGCTCCCGACTGTACCTCCATCACCACGCTGCCACCCTTAAATATATGACAGCATTGGCATGAAACTGTATTGACAAGCTCACAGTCTCCAAACGATTGGCTGAAACGATCAGTCCAGGCTCCCTGCAGAAGTTGCCAACAAGTGCTTACAACTAAAGAGACAATAGCTCTGGTGTAATTGAGACTGATCTCAATCAGGCTGTGCTGCACATGTCAAAGTCATTCAGTGGAATCTATTTAAAAACACATTCACAGACCAATTAATAACAGCTTCTCCAGTTTATTACAAGCAAAATGCTCCTTGACATTAAGGGAGCAGACAAACACAAACCTGATATGTAACCCTTGCAAATCAATTCTAAGTTTACGTTAATAGGGTCAAAGCCTAGCTGTGGTTTTCAGAAAATTGCTGAATGTGGAAAAGTAACAATCTCGACAACATCATTAAACTAAATCATTTATCTCACCTCCATTGGTGGGAACTTGCTGAGCATAAATTGGCTGCTGGATTTGCCTACGTTATGAGAGCAGCTATCCTATTATGTATCAATTGTGGCTCAGTTGGTTGCAGTCTCACCTCTGAGCCAGGAGGTGGTGGGTTCAAGTTCTACTCTAGAGACTTGAACGTAAAGCCTAGTCTGAGGTTCTGAGTGCAACACTGAAGGGGGGCTGCACTGTCGGAGGTGCTGGCTTTCACATGAGATGTTAAACCAAGACTCCAGCTGCCCCCTCAGGTGAATGTAAAAGATTCCATAGCATTTCTCTGAGGAAGAGCAGGGGAGCTCTCCTCAGAGTCCTGGCCAACATTTATCTCACTAACAGAGATTAACTGGTCATTTATCTTGTTATTGTGGGATCTTACTGTGCACAAATTGCTTGTTGCATTTCCAACCTTTTTTTATTCTTTCACAGGATGTGGGCATCACTGGCAAGACCAGCATTTATTGCCCACCCCTAATTGCCCTAGAGAAGGTGGCGGTGAGCTGCCTTCTTGAACTGCTGCAGTCCACGTGGGAGGGAGTTCCAGCAACATTGAAGTAGCAGTGATTAATTTCCAAGTCAGGATGGTGTGACTTGGAGGGGAATTTCCAGGTGCTGGTGTTCCCATCCATCTGCTGCTCTTATCCTTCCAGGTGGTAGAGGTCACAGGTTTGGAAGGTGCTGTCGAAGGAGTCTTGGTGAGTTGCTGCAGTGCACCTTGTAGACATTACAACAGTAACAAGACATCTAAAGAATCATAAAATAATGCAGCACAGAAGGAGGCCATTCAGTCCATTGTGCCTAAGCTGGATCTGTCAAAGAGCTGTCCTTCACAACTGGGTTTCCGTTTAAAAAAAAAGTCAAATATTCTATAAACAAAAACCACCCTGTGAGCAGAATGCTGAGATCTTGTGGTTTTATTAATAAGAACTGAAAACAAATTGCTCCCACTGGACTTGTCTTATTTCACCAAGACATGCTCTGCAAGTTTTAATCCCAGAAATTGAATCTTAACGAGAATTTACATACATATCTTTACAAACAGGAATTCTACCAGCAGATGAGGAATGGATGAAAAGGTAGATTAAACCTGGCAGAGAGTCTAAAGAGGAATATGGAATGGGGGAAAGGGGAGATAGATGCAGCAGTATTGAGGTTATTGGTTTGGTTCTTGCCTCATCCTTGTTTAGTGGTGAATTGAATATTCGTACCCGGACACAGATACCTTTGAGAGAAATGTGAGAAACATAATGGTGGCTGCGTCTGAGTCATGAGAATCTTACAACAACTTGTATTCATATAATGCCTTTAGCATTGTAAAACGTCCCAACATGCTTCACAGGAGCGATTATCAAGCAAGATTTGACATCAAGCCACATAAACAGACATTAGGACAGGTAATGAAAAACTTGGTCAAAGAAGTAGATTTTATGGAGTTTCTCAAAGGAGGAAAGAGAGGCGGAGATGTTGAGGGAAGGAATTCCAGAGATTAAGGCCCAAGCAGCTAAAGGCACAGCCATCAATAGTAAAAAAGACAAACTTGCATTCATGTAGCACCTTTCATGGCCACTGGATGTCCCATAGTGCTTTACCGCCATTGAAATACTTTTTTTGAAATGTAATCACAGTTGTAATATAGGAAACACAGCAGCCAATTTGGACACAGCAAACTCCCACCATGTAGGAATGACTAGATCATTTTTTTCTGGCGATGCTGCTTGAGGGATAAATATCGGCAAGGGTACCAGGGAGAATGCCCCTACTCTTCTGTAGAACAGTGCCATGGGATTATTCAGGTCCACCTGAAGGGGCTGACAGGCCTCAGTTTAACATCACATTTGACAGCAACACTGGCAGTACTGTACTCCCACTGGGTGTGTCAGCCTTGATTTTTTGAGCTCAAGTCCTGGATTGGGACTTAAATCCAGAGCCTTTTGACTCAGAGGTGAGTGTGCTACCCGCTGATGATGGTAATTAAATTGGGAACGTTCAGGAGGCCAGCATTAGAGGAGGGCACATACCTCAGAGGGTTGTAGGGCTGGAGGAGGTTACAGAGATAGAAAGGGGTTTGAAAATAAGGCTGTGTATTTTAAAGTAGAATCTGAGCTCCATTTGATTGGGCAGCTAAATCAAGAAGTGTATTTGTATAGAGTTAGTGAGGTTGGGGGGGGCATCAGAGAGGGAAGAATCACTTGATCTGTCCCCAAGTTACCAATCTGTGTGGCATCATTGAACTGTGTTGCTCATTGGAATAGTGATTTTAATAAGCCAGGCACATTGTTAAAGCATCTGTGGATCAGAGCAGGATATCAGGAGGAGAATCCGAGTGTGCAGGCCTGTGGGTTTTCTCTGCTGAAACCTGATAATCTGCACAGGAATCATTTATAAATCGTTAAGCAGCATTGGTATAAATAGCACATTTGCAAATAGCACATGGAGCCTGATGTCACTGGTTCACTGGCCATTTATGTCTCCGTATTGCTGATGGGCTGGAGAGTTCACATTCCAGCTGTTCTTGTCCGCCCAGTGCTGGTCCAGTATGTAATCAAACGGCTTTATACATACAGCTCTCAGAACTCTCCATTTGGATAGATTCTTTAATTTAAAAGAATTAAAATTAATAATAATTGTTTGACGGGGAGTCATGGTTAAATGTTTAATCAAGATTAAAACCAAAGTCAGTGTTCACATCCGGATGATAAACCACTGCTACCGGGATGTCAAAGTGCGAATTCTCAGCCTTGGCCCACGGATCCTCAGCAAAGCCTTGGGTGCTTTGCCCATCTATCCCGCTTTGACTGGGGGAAGCCAACAGGAGAGGCAGTTTTCCAACACGTCTGCTATCTTGAGAGGTAACAACAAGTCCTTTCTGTCTATGGAAGCTGCCGTGCTTTTCAGACATAACGTTTATCTCCTTCAGAAACCTGCCAACTCACTTACAACTCCAGCCTCCCTTGGCTGACCCCGGTCTAGGATTGCGCACAAAATCCAGGCTGAGGGAGTGCAACACTGTCCGAGCGGCTGTTGATCAATTGAGACATTAAACTCAGGGTCCACTCAGGTGAATATAAAGGATCACGCAACAATATTGGAAACAGGACAGGGGATTTCTCCCCCCTGCCCTGACCAATATTTATCCCTCAACCAACATCACCAAGACAAACAGATTCTTTGGTCAGCATCACATTGATGTTTGTGGGATCTTGCTGTGTGCAAATTGGTTGCCATGTTTCCCTACATTACAAAAATGATTACATGCCAAAAATACTGACTTGGCTATGAAATGTTTTAGGACATCCTGATAATGTTGTCCGTAAAAAAACAAATTGTTTTTAAATTTGGGGAGAGAATTTTTTTTTAAATGTTCACTCTTGGGGTGTGGGTATCACTGGCATTTATGGCCGACCCCGATTACAGTTGAGAAGCTGCCTTCTCGAACCGCTGCAGTCCATGTGTTGTAGGTACACCCACAGTGCTATTAGGGAGGGAGCTCCGAAGTTTTTGACCCAGTGAAGTGAAGGAGCGGTGATATAGTTCCAAGTCAGGAAGGTGTGTGGCTTGGAGGAGGTGTTGCAGGTGGTGGTGTTCCCATGCATCTGCTGCTCTTGTCCTTATAGGTGGTCTCAAAGGGGTGAATTGTTGTATTTTGTAGATGGTATACACTACTGCCACTGTGCACTGATGGTGGAGGGAGTGAATGTTTAACGTGGTGGATGGGGCGCCAATCAAGCAGGCTGGTTTGTCTTGGATGGCGTTAATCTTCTTCTTGCTATGTGAAATGCCTTGGGATGTTTTACTCTGTTAAAGACCCTATATAAATGAATTGTTGTTGCAGCATCATGAATGAATACATGCTAGCCTCTCTCTGTGTTCCATTTGTCTGCGGAAATTGTAAAGCTGTTCAAAAAGAACTAGAAATACTGACAGTAGGAAATGTTTACAATGTGTACTGATTCCTGTGTCTAGTGTTAGCAGATTGAAGAGGGAACAGGATGGATATTTAACTGAGAAATGGATTGATGATCGTGAGAGATCGAGGGATGCAGGGGGCGGGGGGCAGAGGGGTGGTGGTGATGGTGCAGTTGTTGGTGGTGGTGGAGATTTAATGCTGTTTGGATGAAGCACAGTGATGTGTTCCCAGTCCTGAGTGCTCTTACCATATTAGAAACTAGATTGGCAGAGGGATGGGAACCTGAGGGGAAAGCCAGAGTGCAGAGGAGAAAAACTGGCAGTGGGAAGTAATGAAATATCAACTGATTACGAGGTTATGTCAGAGTTGCATCAAGGTAGATAGAATACTTGGAGAGTTTGATAGAATTAGAGTAGTAAACAGTAAGCCATTAGATGGGTTGGATAAGCGAGAAAGTAAAAATCTGGGCTAATGTGCATGTATGTGAATGTACGGAGTGTGGTTAATAAGATTGGTGAACTGCAGGCACAGGTTGACAAATGGAATTCTGATATTATTGCTATAACAGAGACCTGGCTCAAAAAAGGGCAGGTTTGGGGGTAAAATATTCTTGGGTACAAGGTATTTAGGAGAGACAGGAAAGGAAGAAAGGTGGCGGGGGTGGGGGGTGGGGGGGGGGGCGGGGGGGAGGTGGGAGCGGCAATATTGGTTAAAGATGGCATTACAGAACTGGAGTGAGGATGTTCCACAGGGGTCAAGGACAGAATCTCTCTGGCTAGAGGTAAGGAATGGGAAAGGTGCAATAACATTGATTGGTGTCGTATATAGACCACTAACTAGTGGAAGGGATGTGGAGAAACAAATTTGCAAAGAAATTACGGAGAGGTGCAAGAGTTTCAGAGTAATCATAAAGGGGGACTTCAATTATCCAAATGTAGACTGAGATAGGAATAGTACAAAAAGACAAGAGGGACAGGTACTTTTGGACCTTGTTCTAGCGTATGAGTTGGCCCAAGTGGATCAAATATCAGTGGGAGAGCCTCTAGAGGACAATGACCGTTGTATTATAAGGTTTAGGTTAATCATGGAAAAGGACAGAGAACGCTTCAGAGCAGGGATAATTAATTGGGGGAAAGCCAATTTCGATGGGATGAGAATGCATCTGAGTCAAGTGAGTTGGAATCAAATGTTGGCAGAAAAGACAGTGGCTGAACAATGGGCCATCTTCAAAGAAACAGTATTACAGGCAATGTCAAGGTATATTCTCTTGAAGGGGAAAGGTAGGACAAATAAATCCAGAATGCCCTGGACGACGAGGGAAATAGAGGTAAAGATGAAAAGGAAGAAGTACGCATAAGACAGATGTCAGGTAGAAAATACAATGGGGAATCAGGCTGAATATAGAAGGACCAGAGTGAAAGTGAAGAAACTAATAAGAAAAGCAAGGAGAGAGCATGAAAAGAGACTGACAGTGAACATAAAAGGGAATCCCAAGGTCTTCTATAAGCATGTAAATAATAAAAAGGTGATAAAAGAAAGAATAGGGCCAATTAGGTACAAAAAAAAGGGACTTGCATGTGGAGGCTGGAGAAATAGTGGAGGTGTTGAACAAATACTTTGCTTCTGTCTTTACAAAGGAAGGTGAGCCCAAAGTGCGAGAGGAGGTAACTGGTACACTAGAAGGACTTGCAATTGAGAGGATGGAGGTGTTAGAAAGGCTATCTTTACTTAAAATAGATAAGGCACCAGGTCCGGATGAGATGCATCCAAGGGTACTGAAGGAAGTGAGAGTGGAAATTGCAGAGGCACTAGTGATAATCTTCCAGTCTTCCTTAGACACAGGGGTGGTGCCAGAGGACTGGAAAACTCCGAATGTTACATCCTTGTTCAAAAAGGGATGCAAGGATAAAGCTGGCAACTACAGGCCAGTCAGTTTGACTTCAGTGGTAGGGAAACTTCTGGAAACTATAGTACGTGACAAAATCAATAATGACTTAGACAGGTCAGGATAATTAAGGGAAGCCAGCATGGATTCTTCAAGAGAAAATCATATTTAATTAACCTGCTGGAGTTTTTTGAGGAGGTAACAGAGGGTTGATAAAGGAAGCACTGTTGAGGTGGTGTATATGGATTTTCAAAAGGCATTTGATACAGTACCACACAACAGACTTGTGAGTTTGAGGGTGAGTAACTCGGGTCTCAAACCAGTGTCTTCAACTTAAATAAAAGCAATGACAGAGGTATGAAGAAAGAGTTGTCTAAAGTGAACTGGGAAAATAGACTATAAGGATGAGCAGTAGCAGACATTTAAGCAGATATTTCATTTCGCTCAGCAAAAATTTATCTCGGTCAAAAAGGACTCGATGAGGAGGATAAACCGCCCGGGGTTAACAAAGGTGGTCAAGGAAAAACTAAATCCAATCAAAAACTAAGGCATAGCGAAAACTAGAGGTCGGCCAGAGGATTGGGAATTTTTTAGGAACCAGCAGCCAATGACTAAAAAGCTAATGAAGAGGGAAAAAATTGGTTATGAAAGTAAATTGGCAAGAAATATAAAAACAAACAGCAAGAGCTTCTACGGGTATATGAAAAGAAAGAGAATGGCTAAAGTGAGCGTGGGACCCTTGGAGGATGCGACTGGACAATTGATAACGGGGAACAGGGAAATGGCAGATAATTTAAACAATATTTTGCATTGGTCTTCATGGTGGACGACATTATAAACATCCCAAAGATAGCACATAAGCAAGGAGCTAATGGGAGGAAAGATCTTAAAACAGCTTCTATCACAAGGGACAAAGTATTTGACAAACTAATGGGACTAAAGGCAGACGTGTCGCCAAGACCTGATGGACTGCATCCAAGGGTTTTAAAGGAAGTGGCTGCAGAGATAGGGGAGGCATTGGTCGAAATATTCCAGAACTCACTGGATTCCTGGAGGGTCCCAGCAGATTGGAAAACTGCAAATGTGATGCCCCTATTCAAGAAGGGAGGGAGACAAAAAGCAGGAAACTATAGGCCAGTCAACCTCACATCTGTTGTTGAGAAAATGCTAGAGTCCATTGTTAAGGAAGAAATAGCAGGACATTTAGAAAAGCTTAACGCAATCAGAGTCAACATGGTTTTGTGAAAGGCAAATCATGTTTGACAAAGTTGCTAGAGCTCTTTGATGATATAACAAGCAGAGTTGATAAAGGGGAACCAGTAAATGTAGTGTATTTGGGTTTCCAGAAGGCACTTGATAAGCTGCCACATAAAAAAAGGTTATTGCACAAGAGAGGAACTCACGGTATTGGGGATAATGTATTAGCATCGATTGAGGATTGGTTAACACAGAAGACAGATATTTGGGATTAATGAGTCTTTTTCAGGTTGGAAAGACGTAACTAGTGGAGTCTCACAAGGATCAGTCCTAGGGCCTCAATTATTTACTATTTATATTAATGACTTGGAGGAGGGGGCAGAGTGTAATGTATCTAAATTTGCTGACGATACAAAAATAGGCGAGAGGGCATGTTGTGATGAGGACATGAGGAATCTGCAATGGGGATATAGATAGGTTGAGTGAGTGGGCAAAATCTTGGCAGATGGAATTTAATGTAGAAAAGTGTGAGGTCATGCACTTTGGTAGGAAGAATCAAAAGTAGACCATTATTTAAGTGGAGAGAGTCTCCAAAAAAGTGCAGCACAAAGGGACCTGAGTAATCTTGTGCATGAAACACAAAATGTTAGCATACAGGTGCAGCAAGTAATTAAGAATGGAAATGGAATTTTGGCCTGTATGGCTAGGGGGTTGGAGTTTGCAAATAAGGAAATCTTGTTACAACTGTACAGGGTGTTGGTGAGACTGCACCTGGAGTACTGTGTACAGCTTTGGTCCCTGTATTTAAGAAAGGATATACTGGCATTGGGGGCAGTTCAAAAGAGATTCACTGGGCTGATTCCTGGGACAAAGGGGTTGACTTATCAAGAAAAGCTAAACAGGTTAGGCCTTTATTCATTAGAGTTTAGAAGAATGAGGGGTGATCTTATTGAAACATACAAGATTCTGAGGGGACTTGACAGGGTGGATGTTTAGAAGATATTTCCACTAGTGGGGGAATCTCGAACTAGGGGACATAGTTACAGAATAAGGGGACACTCATTTAAAACTGAGTAGCAAAGGAATTTCTTTTCTCAGAGGGTAGTAAATGTCTGGAATTCTCTAACCCAGAGAGTTGTGGAGGCTAGATCACTGAAAGTATTTAAAGAGGAGGTAGATAGAATTTTGAAATATTGTGGAATTGAGGGCTATGTGGAGCTGGCACGAAAGATGAGTTGAGGCTTGGGGCAGATCAGCCATGATATTATTGAATGGCAGGGCAAGCTTGAGGGGCTGAATGGCCTACTCCTGCTCCTATTTCTTATGTTTCCATCTATGTACTCCATCACAAACCCTTCAAAGTTTTGAACACTTTTATTAAATTTTCCTGTAACCTTCTCTGCTCAAAGGGGAACAATCCCAGCTTCTCCAGTGTCTCCACAGAACTGAAGTCCCTCAGCCTTGGTACCATTCTGGGGAGACAGTGGCCTGGTGGTAGTACAAATGTACGAACATATGGAATAGGAGCAAAAGTAGGCCATTTGGCCCCTCGAGCCTGTACCGCCCTTCAGTAAGATCATGGCTGATCTGTTTGAATTTTGAGTTCCACATTCCCATCTACCCATGATAACCTTTGAGTCCCTTGCCTAACAAGAATTTATCTACCTCTGCCTTAAAAATATTCAATGACTCCTCCTCCACCACCTTCGGAGGCAGAGAGTTCCAAAGTCGCACAACCCTCAGAGAAAATATTTCTCATCTCTGTCCTAAAAGGGAGACCCCTAATTTTAAAAACAGTGCCTCTTAGCCTGGACTCACCAGCAAGAGGAAACATCCTTTGCATGTCCATCTTGTCAAGACCCTTCAGGATCTTATGTACTTCAGTCAAGTCACCTCTCACTCCTCTAAACTCAAATGGAAAGGAGCTCAGTCTGTCTAACCTTTCTTCATAAGATAACTTGCTCATTCCAGTTATCAACCTGGTAAACCTCCTCTGAACTGCCTCCTACGCATTTACATCCTTCCTTAAATAAGGAGACCAAAACTGCACACAGTATTCAAGATGTGGTCTCACCAATGCCCTGTATAACTGAAGCATAACATCCTTACTTTTACGTTCAATTCCTCTTGTAATAATGGACAGCATTGCATTTGTCTTAATTACTTGCTGTACCTGCATACTAACTTTTTGTGACTCATGCTCTAGAACACTTAGATCCCTCTGCACCTCGGAATTCTGCAGTCGTTCTCTGTTTAAGAATTATTCTGCTTTTTTATTCTTCCTGTCAAAATGAACTTAATATTTTCTCACATTATACTCCATCTGCCAGATTTTTGCCCGCTCACTCAACCTGTCTTTATTTGCAGACTCCTTATGTCTTCTTCACAACATACTTTCCAACCTATCTTTGTGTCATCTGCAAATTTAGCAACCATGCCTTCACTCCTCTCATCTAAGTCATTGATGTAAATTATGAAAAGTTGAGGCCCCAGCATGGACCCTTGCGGGACTCTACTTGTCACATCCTGCCAATCAGATAAAGATCCATTTATGCATAGTCTGTTTTCTACCAGCTAGCCAATCTTCTATCCATGCTAATGCATTACCCCCTACACCATGAGCTTTTAGTGTCTGCAATAGCCTTTGACAAGGCACCATATCAAATGCCTTCTGGAAATCTTAAGTACCGTATGTCTACAGGTTCCTCTTTATCCACAGTGCATGCTACTCTTTCGAAGAACTATAACAAAATGGTTAAACATGATTTCCCTTTCACAAAACCATGTTAACTCTTCTTGATTACCTTGAGCTTTTCTAAGTGACCAGCTATAACTTCTTTAATGATCGATTCTAACACCTTCCCCATGACAGAGGTTAGGCTAGCTGGCCTATAGTTTCCTGTTTTCTGCCTCCCTCTCTTCTTGCTACTTTTGCTACTTCCCAATCTGATAGGACTTTTCCAGAATCCAGGGAATTTTGGAAAATTAACACCAATGCATCTACTACCTCATTAGCCACCTCTTTTAAGATCATAGGATGAAGTCCATCAGGACCCGGAGACTTGCCAGCTCCCAGCTCCATCAGTTTGCTCAGTACAGCTTCCTTAGTGATTGTAATTTCATCAAATTCCTCTCTCCCTTCCACCTCCTGATTTACAGCAATTACTGGGATGCTTTTTGTATCCTTTGTAATGAAGACAGAAGCAAAATATTAGTTTATTTCATCCACTATTTCCTTATTATCTACTATTAATGCCCCACTGTCACTCTCTAGAGGACCAACACTCACTTTACTTACTCTTTTCCTTTTTAAATACCTGTAGAATCTCTTGCTATCTGTTTTTACATTTCTTAGTAGCTTCCTCATACTCTAATTTCTTTCTCCTGAATAACCTTTTAGTCATTCTCTATCATTCTTTATATTCTGACCAATCATCTGACCTGCCACTTATCTTTGTGCAGTTATATGTTTTTTCCTTAAGTTTGATGCTTTCCCTAACTTCTTTAGTTAACCATGGATGGTGGGTCCTTCTTCTAGAATTTTTCTTTATAGTAGGAATATACTTATTCTGAATATTCTGAAATATCCCCTAAATGTCTGCTACTGCTTCTCTATTGATTTATCCCCTAGCCTAGTATCCCAGTTCACTTCAGCTAGCTCAGCTTTTGTGCCCACATAGTTGCCCTTGTTTAAGTTTAAAATATTAGTCTTAGACCCACTCTTCTCCCTTTCAAACTGGATGTAAAATTCAATCATATAGGTCGCTGCTACCTAGGGGTGCCTTTATTCTGAGGTCATTAATTAATCCTGTCACATTACACAATACCAAGTCTAATATAACCTGCTCTCTGGTTGGTTCTAGAACATGCCACTCTAAGAAACTATCACAAAAGCATTCTATGGCTCTTCATCCAGGCTACTACTGCCAATCTGACTTTTGTCATTTTATATGTAGATTGAAATCACCCATTGTTATTGCCATCCCTTGATTACAAGCACCCAATATTTTTTCTTTGTCCTACGTTGTGGTTCCTATTAGGGGGCCTGTAGATCACTCCCACTAGTGACTTCTTTCCCCTACTATTCCTCATCTCCACCCAAACCGATTCTACATCCTGATCTTCTGAACCTAGGTCATCTCTAACTATTGCACAAACGCCATCCTTGATTAACAATGCTACCCCTCCACCTTTAGCTAACTTCCTATTCTTCTTGAATATCATACACCCCTTAATATTCTGCACCCAATCCTTGTCATCCTGCAGCTACTTCTCTATAATGACTATCAGATCATATTTATTTACTTCAATGTGCGCTATAAATTCATTTACTTTGTACTGAATGCTATGTGCATTCAAATACAGAGCCTTTAGTTTTGTCCTTTTGTTATCTTTGTAACATCTAGTCTTGATTGTTAGTGCATTCTTAGGTTTTTCCTCTCTGTCTCTTCCTGCCAGTCTCTGACCCTCATTTCCCATATTACTATTTTCCTCTCTTATCTTGTCTCTACTCTTTGATATACCACATCTTCCCACATTTGATCCCTTGCCCCCACTATATAGTTTAAAATCCTCTTTACTTCCCTGGTTATACGGTTCACAAGAACACTGGTCCCAACATGGTTCAGGTGTAGACCATCCCAACTGTACACCCGCCACTTTCCCCAGTACTGGTGCTAGTGCCCCACAAACAGGAACCCCTTCTGCCACATCATTCTTTGAACTTCATGTTCATCTCTCTAATTTTATGTACCCTATGCCAATTTGTACACAGTTCAGGTAATAATCCAGAAATTATAACCTTTGAAGTTCTGCTTTTTAGTTTAGTGCCTAGCTCTTCATACTCTCTATACTGAACCTCTTTGCTAGTTCTACCTTTGTCGTTGGTATCTACATGGACCACAACTACTGGATCCTCCCCCTCCCAATGCAAGTTCCTCTCCAGCCCCGAGCAGATATCCTGAACCCTGGAACCAGGCAGGCAACACAGCCATCTGGAGTCTTGCTGTTTGCTACAGAGAACAGTGTCAATCCCCCTGTACTGTCTCCTACTAACACTATATTCCTTTTTGCTCCCCACACTTGAATGGCTTCCTGTGCCATGTTCAGTTGCTCATCCACCCTGCAGCCCCCATTCTCATCCAAATAAGCTGAGAGAATCTCAAACCTATTGGATAATTGTGGAGACTCACACTCTTGCACTCCTGCCCTCTGGGGCACCTTACCTTCCTCACTCACAGTCACACCCTCCTGACCCTGACCAAATCACAAGACCCAATCCTAAGTGATGTGACTGCCTCCTGATCCAAAGCATCCAGGTAACTTTTCCCCTCCTTGATGCATCACAGTGTCTGCAGCTCAGCCTCCAGCTCAATGACTCTGAACCAAAGCTCCTTGAGCTGCAAACACTTGCTGCAGACGTGTTTGCCCCGGATCACAATGTCATCCAGGAGGTCCCACATGCTACAGCCTTGACACATCACATGTCCTGCCATCCTCAATGTGTTTTAAATAATTACTTAATTATATAATTTATTTATTTTTCTTTTTTCTTTATTTTATTAACTTTACCACCAATTAGTACACTATTTTAAACCTTAAGTATAGAATAGACCTTAACCACTTACCAGATACTCACCAAACAGCTAGCTCTTTTCCCTGTAGTAGAATAAGAACCAATTCCTACGCGGTGAGAGAGGTAGAAAAAGCAAAAGGAAGCAAACGCCTCCTTCCTCACCCGTCCACCAAACTTCCCCACTCACCAAACTCTAAGGATTGTACTCAGGTGCGGCAAGCAGTTAAGATGAAAAATGGTTTCTTGGCCTTCATTGCGAGAGGTCTTGAGCACAGGAGCAAGGATGCCTTATTGCAGCTATACAGGGCTTTGGTGAGACCACACCTGGAGTGTTGTGTGCAGTTTTGGTCTCCTTACCGAAGAAAGGATATACTTGCCCTAGAGGGAGTGCAGCACAGGTTCACCCAGACTGATTCTTAGGATGGTAGGATTGTTGTATGAGGAGAGATTGGGCTGACTAGGCCTGTATTCACTGGGGTTTAGAAGAGTGAGAGGGGATCTCATTGTAACATATAAAATTCTGACACAGCTGGACAGACTGGATGCAGGGATGAAGGTTCCTCTGTTTGGAGGGTCTAGAACAAGAGGTCACAATCTCAGGATACGGGATAGGCCACATAGGACCAAGATGAGGAGAAACATCTTCACTCACAGGGTGATGAACCTGTGGAATTCTCTACCACAGAGGGCTGTGGAGGCCAAGTCATTGAATATACTTAAGAAGGAAATACATAGATTTCTACACCTAAAGGTGTCAAGGGGTATGGGGAGAGAGTGGGAGTATGGTGTTGAGGTAAAGGATCAGCCATGATCATATGGAATAGTGGAGTGGGCTTGAAAGGCCGAATTACCTATTCCTGCTTCTATTTTTCTATGTTTCCAATTGCGTTGGCTGCACTAAAGAACCCTGAATTTATAGCCCACTGAAAGGGGGCTAAAGAAACCAGATTCAACCAGTTAGCTAATTAACTGCTCTGCTCTCACAGCAGAATATGTTTTCCCTATCTAAGCTGCAAGAAAGAAAGAAATTTGCTCTACTTACACAGTATTTTCCAGTCACTGCTAATTACAGACTAGATTAGATTTTAAGAACAAAATTAACACTTTGAACTCTCCCACTCACCAAACTCTCAGGTTTGCACTTGGCTTCCTCAGCTGCACTCGTAATGTCATTGGACTAGTCATCCGGAGGCTCAGCCAGGCTCATGCTCTGGGGACATGGGTTCAAATCTCACCAAGGCAGCTGCTGGAATTTAAATTCATTTAATAAAAGAAAATCTGGAATTGAAAGCTAATCTCAGTAATGGTGACCATGAAACTATCATCGATTGTTGGGGAAAAAACATCTGTTCCGCTAATGTTCTTTAGAGAAGGAAAAATGCCATCCTTATCCCATCTGGCCTACTGTGACTCCAGACCCACAGAAATGTGGTTGACTCTAACTGCCCCCTGAAATGATCTAGCAAGTCACTCAGCTCAAAGGCAATTGGGGATGGACAAATGCTGACCTTGACAGTGATGCCTGCATCTTATGAATTAATAAACGAATAAATAAAGTTTATGGTAAACCACCTTTACGCTCCTTCCAAGGACATGACATCCTTCCTAAAGTGTGGAGTCCAGGATGGGATTAATGTAACGACTTGTACTGGTGTTCATCATGGCCATATTGCCGGTTATAAATCTCCTAGCATGAGACTGTGCTCTTATTCACATGCTGTGCTTTGCGCTAGTACTTCCATAGAACATCACTCAAACTGCTCATGACTTCCTTCCTCGCTTCACTGACTCTTTCAAGTAGATAGGTCTAAGCATTGGTTCTGGCCACAATGTGTTTGCTATACAAGAGGATTTGGGAATGTGATTGGATGCTTTTTATCATTATTCATTGTGTATCATTTAGCTTTTTATGGCCATGGGAATGGATAATAAATTGTTCAGCAAAGAGTGAGTGTCAACATATTTTATGGGATGACGTGGTTGGAATGTAATGGATACGAGCAGGGCTTAGAGAAATGGAATCACTGGCAGGGCTAGAAGAGCAAGACCGTAACTGAGATGATTGAACGTTGAGATGATCAAATTATGATGTTACTGAGCAGCTCATTCGGGACGGGAGACTGAAGGACAGGGAATGTATGAGGTCATCTCTGTTTATTTTCCTTCCTTTATCTCTCCTCTTCACTGCTTTCTGCGTCACAAATGACTGTTAGCAAATGACTATTTAGATCTCTCCTACATCCTCTCTGCAACTGACTAATGGGTATGGTTCCTAGGGATTCATTACTTACTTTTCCTCTCCCTTAATATACACAAACGGGACACCTAGCAAACACCATAAACACTCGCCCTTTGTGTGGGGAGGACGCAGACTGGAACCTACAGAATTCTGGCACAACACCAATTAAATATGCCAGTAATTGGCAAGTAAGTTCTTAGATAAACCATTTTCCAAAGTTAGCAAATGCTAAGAAAGGAATTTACTTCACTGTCACTGGATCAAAATCCTGGAACTCCTTCCCTAATAGCACTGTGGATGTATGTGGACCACGTGGACCTTGCCATTCAGGTAAGTGGCTCACCGACAGCTTCTCAAGGGGACGTAGGGATGGGCAATAAATATCACAACCTTGGTAGCAACACCCACATTCTTAGAATGAAATGTAAAAGCATAGAGAATCGCTGGATAGATCACTGTGGAACCAGTCCTCTTGGGACCATGAGAATATAGTGAATTAGAGTTTTAAACAATGATGCACTGATACTGCTCAAAGTTTTAACTGTTGGTTCACAGGTTTATGGTTAGAGTGATTACTTAGGTTGAGATGTTACCGATGGTTATTAATCTTCCTCAGGAAATTAAATGAATTAAGGGTGGCTCACTAGAACTCATTGAAAGACTTTTTGGGTTGAATTAAGAGTTTGACAGAATCCTTTTCCAATGCAAATATATAACTAAAGTGTAGGTTAGTAACTGGTATAGTATATATCAAACTTCCGCACATCTCGCTGTATCTGGTGTCTCGTGACGTACCTTCAGTGGACAATCGTGAACTTGTGTGCAACCTCCTGAGGTGGTCTTCCAGCAGCACCTGACTGCAGAATGACAGAAAAACACCAGGGACAATAACCTGCGTTTATATAGCATCTTTAAAGTGATAAACCGTCCCAAGATGCTTCACAGGAGCATTATGAAACAAAATACAACGTTGAGCCACATAAGGAGGTATTAGATCAAGATGATCAGAACTTGGTCACAGAGGTAGGTTTAAGAAGCGTTTTAGAGATGGAGAAGTTTAGGGAGGGAATTCCAGAGTTTGGGGCTCAGGTAACTGAAGGCATGCCCGCTAGTGGTGAAGCGATTAAAATCGGGGATGCGCAAGAGGCCGGAATTGGAGAAGCACAGATATCCCAGAGAATTTTGGTAATGGAGGAGTTTACAGAGAGAAGCGTGAGGCCATGGAGAGATTTGAAAACACAAAGTACAGGTTCAGCAGCTCCCTGAGGTTTGGAAAATGCAGGACCATTCCTCATCTATTAATATATTCTTGCGTGACGCACATTTGTAGGTGGAAGTTTTGTGATAAAATCACTTGGGAACCAGGTGCCTGTGGTACAGAATTGATTCACTGTTTCTGGTTTACAAAGTACCTAAGTCAGCTGTGTACTGTGCAAGGCTCCATCCATTATTCTCAACAGTCTGACAATTCCTGACTTGCTTTAATACTGGGCTTTTGGTGGAAAGGCACAAACTACTGACTGAAGAAAAGTGGTGTCAGTCCTCTCAGAAAACATTCACAGTGTTACTCAGTGAATTACAATGGATTATAAATATCCAAACCTTTATTTAAATAATTTGGAGATCTTGGGAATTTTCCTCATGTTCAGTTTTTCTGCTTTTCTGCTTCGAATGGCCGGAGATACCACTCCACAGGGAGCAGCAGTTCTACAAGCGGACATTGTTCACAAGCGAGCATATACTGGGAGAACTCACTTGCTATTCGACCATGTTGCGGTGGGGGGGGGGGGCGCGGGTGGTCAGAGCTAAGCCCAATCACCTAAGTCAACAGTTTGTGAGTTCAAGACCCACTCCAGGGTCTGAAGCACAAAATCTAGACTGACACTCCCAGTGTCATCCTGAGGGAGTGCCGCACTGTTAGAGGCGCCATCTTTTAGACTAAACCAAGGCCATGTCTTCTCTCACAGGTGAGCACAAAAGATCCCATGGCACTATTTTAAAGAAGAGCAGTGGAGTTCTCCCTGGTGTCCTGGACCAATATTTATCCCTTAACTAACATCAGTACAACAAATCGAAACACAAGAAGATCAGCCATGATCTTATTCAATGACGGAGCAGGCTCGAGGGGCTGAATGGTCTACTCCTGTTCCTATTTCTTATGTTCTTAAATTATCTGACCATTATTTCATTGCTGCTTGTGGGATTTTTCTGTGCAAATTGGCTGCTGTGTTTACTACATTACAACAGCAACTACACTTCAAAAGTACTTCACTGGTGATGAAGCGCTTCAAGATGTCCTGAGGTTGTGAAAGGTGATATAGAAATGCAAACTCTTACTTTCCTTCGCAGACCGACATTCACACCTTCCAGCAGGGATCTCTGCACCATTATTGAGTCTAAGATCTCTGTTTGATTCATCCTGCTGTCTGATCCAGGAGTGCTCAAGTTGATTGTTGGGGCTCTGGTACAACGTAGCTAAGATCAGTTAATTCAGCACAGACTTACACTGCAGATAGATCATCCGGAGCTTGTACAGCTTGGAAAGTCACACAGGGAAGTACAATTACTAACTAAAATATCGGGAAGCTTCAGATTGTTTTCATGGATTGAATTTATGTGCCTTAATCTCATGGATCCCAGTGAACATGGAGGTATTTACTTAGGGAATATCATAAAGGATTTACTCACTTTCTCTCATTGTTACATTCAAGTCAGAGATGGACAGAGAGTCAAGATACATTGGAATAGTGAAGGAAAGTGGAATTGCGGTAGAAGATCAGCCATGATCATATTGAATGGTGGAGTAGACTGGAGGGGCAGAATGGCCTTCGCCTACCTCTATTTCTTATGTCCTTATTTTGGGAAATAATATACAGAGTTTGTTGAAAAAGTAGCATTGAAAGTTTTCAATACTGGACCTTAAAGATAAGGTAAATGTCACCCATTGGTTCTCTCTCAGCATTCAGGAGTTAGAGATCACATTCTATTGTCTGGTCTCTCAGTTTTCCGACGCTCCAGTGACCTTGCCTACAGCTTTGGTTGCTCACACCAAGCCAGGGAGACCATGTCGCCTGGAGCTGCGATATTTCTGTACTGCTGACCTTACACAAATAACTTGCAGCAGGTGGTAACAGAATGAAGAGTCGTGAAAGCTTGGCCTCGACATTAACCCTTACAGTCCCAGCACAGTTTACAGCTTCCACAACAAGCTGAGCATGGGAATAATACAGGAGCAGCAAAAGGCTGTCAATTCCCTCAAATCTATTCTGCCATTCAGTAATATCACAGCTGATCTCTATCTCATCCATCTACCCGTCTTGTGTCTGTAACCCTTAATACCTCATACAACAAACATCTGTCATTGTTGGTTTTCACATCTTCAACTGATCCCTAACCTCAAGAAGGAATTCCATAGCTGGGGTCCTGGGCAGATCGAAGCATAGCTGATAATGGAGAAGCGATGCAAATTGGGGATGCCCGAAAGGCCAGAATTGGAAGAGCACAGAGATCTTGGAAGGTTGTAGGGCTGGAGAAAATTATAGAGGTAGGAAGAGGAGAGGCCATGAAGGGATTTGAAAAAAGGCTAAGAATTTAAAAGTTGATGTGTGTTGCTGGATTGGGAGCCAGAGAAGGTTGGTGATCACAGACTGATGGGGGAACAGGATTCGTTGTGAGTCAATTCATGGATAATAGAATTTTGGATGAGCTCAGGTTTATAGAGGGTACAAGGTGGGAGGCCAGCCAGTAATAGACATCATAGCAGATTACAATAGTTTAAAGAACTTTATACCTCTGTGCTACTAAATTAAATGAGCCTTGAAACAAAGCCTTTTACTAATTCTCTTGTTAATAGTAAATCACTGTTATTGTCTGTGTTTGGGAGTACTGCCAGACTCTGTGTTCTGCTTTGATTACTCAAAAGAACTGCCAAAAAGTAGCAAGACCATCCTGTTCTCTTTGATATTCAGCCAGGATTAAAAAAGATCAAATATTTATCTTTCACAGATTACAAGAGTCTCCAGCATATCCAAGGATTTAAATCACAAAACTGAATAATTGCTGAAAAAAAAGTGCCAGTATGATGCTAGGTATGTATGCCTACATCCCAAAGACTGGCTGATCATGTCAAACAGCATGTCCCTGCCGCTGTTTGCAATAGGCATGGTACAGACCATACCCAACCAGCCTGTGCTTGCAAAACTCAAAACACTTTGTGTCCAACACTAGATGTGATTCCACAACATTTGCTAAATAACCCTCAGTGTGCTAAGAATTACGCTGACAACCAATTTAAGATTGTCAGTCAGGCTCACAATGTGGCGCATTTGTGTGTACTGGAAGCTACATATATTAATGCACAGGGCTCTGTTCTTTTCAGATAGAAAGAACATGTACACACATTGCACCTGTTTCAGCTAAACAAAATAAGTGACAGTCTTTGGCTGACTCATTCCTCAGGGCAAAGCCTTCCTCAGGATCAAGCTGCCTGGTTTAAATTTCAAATAATGCTTGGCAGTTAACTGTCAGTCACCATCTATTGGTGCAACATCTCTACCAATCAATCAGCAATCTCTTCTCATACAATATAAACTGAATAGTGATACCACTCTGTCAGCCAATAAGTGTGGATGGGATGGGACTCAGAGCCAACAATCTATTGTACAGCAAACAGTACACAGAGTTTATTTAAAAGGACTCTCCATGGACTACAGCAAACAGAACTCATTATCAAAACTACAGCAACTTCTCCTGATAAAACAGGATTATTTTTCCAGCAAAATACAGTGAATGAAGGGTACATAATATAAGTGCATGCAAACAATCTCAGTCTCTCATAACAATGTAATATACAGGTGAGATTGACAGGAAAATTAACCAATCATCACCATTCTGGCTGGGAATAGTGGGTTCACTGCCTGCAGCCTTAGAACCCAGGGGAATACTTGCTAGCTGAGGATTAACCCCTATCAACATGACTAACATTACAAACTGTTATATAGCAAAGTCAAAGATGCTTTTAACGGAAAGAGGTTTAATCACGTAATGGGGAAGAGAAGGTGGTTTCCTGAGCTCCTTTCAAATACATGATGATTTGTATGGCATCAAAGCACTTTATCTCAATGTGATAAATCTCGGAGCCTAGCCAACATCACGAGCTAAATGGTTCCCTCCTATTTTGCATATGAATAGTGCCTTTGAAGTAACCTCTCCCTTCTCAAACACTAATGTCTATCTCTACAATCCAGGGAAAGCACGTCAACAGTATTAAACAATTAAAATGCTCAATCACAGCTTGTCTGGATATTAAAAATACATTAACTGTTATGGTTTGAATTATTTATCACAGATTATTGGATCACAGGAGCCAAAACATCAGAGTCTCAAATCCATGTGGGTTTTTCGGGCAGTGATCAGGTGCAGGAACCCAAGTCCATTTTTTCCAATTATTGGCTTAGAGATGCTGAAGCCAATCAGAGCTTATTGCCAGCTGAGGCCAGACATAAAGCTCCACATAGACCAGGGATTGAATGAGGGACAAGCGTGTCTATGTGTGTCTATGTCTGTCTTTGTGTATGGGATGTAGAATCTTGTTCATTCCAACTACTTCAAGATGAAAACCTGTTTGTTGTGAAGATAATTATCAATAGTGTGGATAATATACAGTATCTAACACATTGTTTCTGCAGGTGGATTTTGTGCAGTTGTGGTAGAAAATGGACATTTTATATAGAGATTCCTGATTTTAATCGCTCCACCATTAGTGGCCGTGCCTTTAGTTACCTGGGCCCTAAACTCTGGAATTCTCTCCCTAAACTTCTTGATCACCACCTCTCTCTCCTCTAAGCTGTTCCTTAAAACCTGGCAGTTAGACCAAGTGTTTGTCCAGTGACCTAATATCTCCTTGCATGGCTCGGTGCTGGATTTTGTTTGATAATGTTCCTGTGATGCAACTGGGCTGTTTTACTTTATTAAAGGCGCAGTATAAATGCAAGTTGCTACTGTTTACCAGTCTGTTTAATCCTCTATATTTTCATATCCCTAATTCATAGAATTTCTGTTGCTCAACTGCTTGAATAGTTTGACTAATACCAGGCCAGTTGATCATGAATATTTGTTTTATTTTGTTATTATGTCCTTGTGCTCATCTCACCCACCCGATTCTAAAAATGGGATTACTGCAAACTTGTGTTAAGCGTCTTGTATGTAGCGCGCACATCCTCTAATTCCTCTGAAAACACTCAAAAAGCAATGTCTTCCCTCAAATTCAGCCTGAGCAATGTGCTCCACTTGGTCATGTATTACTTATAAGGGAGTATGCGGAGCCACACAGACCAGTCAGGTGTAAGGATCATCACCAAGATGGAGCCTCTGTAATTAGCCTCAGCACCACTGGGTTTGGAGGCTATCTGTTGTCCAACATCATTCATTCTAGGGATGTGGGCGTCGCTGGCAAGGCTGACATTATTGCTCATTCCCAATTGCCCAATAGTAGTTTGCTACAACTGAGCATCATGCCTATGCCATTTCAGGGACAGTTAAGAGTCAACTACATTAGGGTGGGACTGGAATCACATAAAGGCCCAGTCCAAATAAGGACGACAGATTTCCTTCCCTAAAGGACATTAGTGAACCAGGTGGGTTTTTGTGACAGTCGAACAACTTTATGCTCGCTTATTTTGATGCCAACTTTTTATTTCCTAGATTGTTTGAACTGAGTTAAAATTTTAAAACTGCCAATGGGATTTGATGTTCTCTGGATTGTTAGTCCAGTAACATAACCACTATGTCACGATTCCCTTTTTTATTCATTCGTGGGATGTAAGCATCACTGGCTGGGCCAGCATTTATTACCCATCCCTAATTGCCCTTGAGAAGGTGGTGGTGAGCCACCTTCCTGAACTGCTGCAGCCCATGTGGTGTAGGAGCACCCACAGTGCTGTTGGGAAGGGAGTTCCAAGATTTTGACCCAGTGACAGCGAAGGAATGGTGATATATTTCCAGGTCAGGGTGGTGAGTGACTTGGAGGGGAACTTGCAGGTGATGGTGTTCCTATGTGTCTGCTGTCCTTGTCCTTCTAGGTGGTAGAGGTTGCAGGTTTGGAAGGTGCTGTCAAAGAAGCCATGGTGAGTTTCTGCAGTGCATCTTGTAGATGATTCACACTTCTGCCACTGTGCATCAATGGTGGATGGGGTGCCAATCAAGCGGGCTGCTTTGTCCTGGATGGTGTCGAGATTCTTGAGTGTTGTTGGGGAGAGTATTCCGTCATACACCTGGCTTGTGCCTTGCAGATGGTGGACAGGCTTTGGGGAGTTAGGAGGTGAGTTACTCGCCACAGAATTCACAGCCTCTAACTTGCTCTTGTAGCCACGGTATTTATATGGCTACCCCAGTTAAGTTTCTGGTCAATGGTAACCACCAGGATGTTGATAGTGGGGGATTCAGCGATAGTAATAACATTGAATGGCAAGGGGCAATGGTTAGATTCTCTCTTGTTGGAGATAGTCATTGCCTGGCACTAATGTGGCACAAATGTTACTTGCCACTTATCAACACCACCCTGAATGTTGACTAAGTCTTGCTGCGTTTGGACATGGATTACTTCAGCACCTGAGGAGTTACGAATGGTGCTGAACCTCGCGCAGTCATCTGACCTTATGATGGAGAGACAGTCATTGACAAAGCAGCTGAAGATGGTTTGCTTAGGACACTGCCCTGAGAAACTACTGCTGTAATGTCCTGGAACTGAGATGATTGAGCTCCAACAACCACAACCAACTTTTTGCTAGTGTGACTCCAACCAGTAGAGAGCTGTCCCCCTGATTTCCACTGACTCCAGTTTTGCTAGGGCTCCTTGATGCCCTCAGTCAAAAGCTGCCTTCATGTTAGGGTCAGTCGCTCTGACCTCACATCTGGAGTTCAGCTCTTTTGTCCATGTTTGGACCAAGGTTGTAATGAGGTCAGGAGCTTTGGGTGGGACCCAAAGTGAGCGTCAGTGAACAGGTTATTGCTGAATAGGTGCCATTTGATAGCATTGTTGATGACCCCTTCAATCATTTGCTTATTTTTGAGAGTAGATTGATAGGGTGGTAATTGGCCGGATTGGATTTGCCCAGCTTTTTGCGTACAGGACACACCTGGACAATGTTCCACATAGCCAGATAGATGCCAATGTTGTAGCTGTACTGGAACAGCTTGGCTAGGGGCACGGCAAGTTCTGGAGCACAAGTACTATTGCCAGAGTGTTGTCAGGGCCCATAGCCTTTGTAGTATCCAGTGTCTTCACTGTTTCTTGATATCATGTGGAGTGAATTGAATTGGCTGAAGACTGGGGTGAAAGCAAAATACCACAGATGCTGGAAATCTGAAATAAAAACAACAATGCTGGAAAAACTCAGCAGTTCTGGCAGCATCTGTGGAGAGAGAAACAGAATTAACGTTTCGAATCCGTATGGCTTCTTCAGAGCTAAAGAGTAGAAATGTGATAGATTTTATACTGTTTAAGGGGGTAGAGCAAACTAGAAGGTCAGGGATAGGTGGGAGCTAAGGAGAGGTTGACAAAGATGTCATGGACTCAAGACAGAGTGTGAATGGTCGTGGTAAAGACTAAAGAAAGTGCTGATAGTGGCATAAAGGCAAGATTGCAGAATGTGTTAATAGCAGAACAAGGGTCAGCACTTTGTGAAACCAGCGATAGTAGGCTCTCTGGGTTGGGGAGAGGCGATGGGGGAAAAAGGATAAAAAATGAATAAATAAGTAAAAAATTAATATATTAAAAAAATATAAAAAAAACAAATGGATTAAAAAGGGGTCAAGATGGAGGACAGAGTTCATGGTCTGAAGTTGCTGAACTCAGTGTTAAGTCTGGAAGGCTGTAAGGTGCCTAATCGGAGGATGAGATGCTGTTCCTCCAGTTTGTGTTGGGCTTCACTGGAACATTGCAGCAGGCCAACGACGGACATGTGGGCATGAGAGCAAGATGATGAGTTGAAAGGGCAAGCAACAGGAAGGTCTGGGTCATGCTTGCAGACTGAGCGAAGGTGTTCCACAAAGCAGTCACCTAGTCTGCGTTTAGTCTCCCCAATGTAGAGGAGACAGCATTAGAAGCAGCGAATGCAGTGGACTAAATTGAAGGAGGTGCAAGTGAAGCACTGCTTCATCTGAAAGGAGTGCTTGGGGCTTTGGACAGTGAGGAGGTAAAGGGGAAGGTACCTTTTGCGATTGGATGGGAAGGTGCTGCAGGAAGGGGTGAGCAGTTAGGGATGATGGAGGAATGGACCAGGCTGTCATGGAGGGAATGGTCCCTACAGAATGCTGACAGGGGTGGTGAAGGGAAGATGTGTTTGGTGGTGGCATCATGCTGGAGTTGGCAGGAATGGTGGAGGATGATTCTTTCAATGCGGGGCCTGGTGGGGTGAGAAGTGAGGACAAGGGGGACCCTATCATAGTGCAGGGAGGGAGGGGAAGGGATGAGGGCAGAGTTGTGGGAAATAGGTCCGACATGGTTGAGGGCCCTGTCAACCACAATGGAGGGCAAACCTTGGTTAAGAAAGAAGGACATGTCAGAAGTGCCGTTTTGGAAGGTGGTATCATCTGAATAGATTTTTATGGAGTGTATAGAACATTCCTTGTTCCAGCTCTACTCAGGCCCCCTCCCACAACTCTTTATTTGGTATGTCGATCACTGTATCGGTGCCACTTCACACTTTTGCCTGGACCTTGGAAATATTTGTCGATTTTACTTCCAATTCCACTATTCTCTCACCCTTACATGGTCCATCTTTGAAACCTCCCTTACCTTCCTTGACCTCTCTGCCTCCATTTCTGGTGATAGAATGTCCACCAATATTCATGACAAGCCCACCGACTCCCACAGCTACCTCGACCACAGCTCCTCGCACCCCGCTTCCTGTAAGGACCCCATCCCATTCTCTCAGCTCCTTCACCTCCGTCGCATCTGTTCTGATGATGCTCCCTTCCCAAACGGCACTTCTGACAATGTCTTTCTTTTTCCTTAACCGAAGTTTTCCACCCAGTGGTCGATAGGACCCTTAACCATGTCCGACTGATTTCCTGTGCCTCTGCCCTCACCCCTCCCTCCCAGAACCGTGATAGGGTCCCCCTTGTCCTCACTTTTCACTCCACCAGCCTCTGCATTCAAAAGATCATCCTCCGCTATTTCCACTAACTCCAGCATGATGCCACCACCAAATGCATCTTCCCCTTACCCCTCCATCAGCATTTCCGTAGGGTTCGTTCTTCCTGTGACACCCTGGTCCACTTCTAACGCCTCATCCCCTTCCCGCGGCACCTTCCAAGCAATTGCAGAAGGTGCAACACCTGCCCCTTTACCTCTTCCCTCCTCACCGTCCAAGGCTCCAGCGCTTTACTTGCACCTCCCTCAATTTGGTCTACTGTATTTGCAGTTCCTAGTGCAATCTCCTCTACTTTGGGGAGTCTAAATGCAGACTGGGTGACCGCTTTGCGGAACACCTTCGCTCAGTCTGGAAGCGTGACCCAGACCTTCCTGTCGCTTGCCATTTCAACTCATCAGCCTGCTCTCATACCCATATGTCCATCCTTGGCCTGCTGCAATGTTCCAGTGAAGCCCAACGCCAACTGGAGGAACAGCACCTTTTCTTCCAATTAGGCACTTAACAGCCTTCCGGACTTAAACATGGAGTTAAACAACTTTAGACCATGAGCTCTCTCCTCCTCCTTGACCCTTTTTCAATGCAATTTTTTTTTTTAAACTTTAATTTTTATTTATTTATTCATTTTAAAATCCTTTTTCCCCAACCCCACTCTCCGCCACAGGGCCATCTGTCACTGGTTTCCAATGTGTGCTTTCACAGAGCACTGACCCTTGTTCTGCTATTAACACATTCTACTATCTACCTTTATGCCACAATCAGCACCTTCTTTAGTTTTTTTCCACTACCGTTTACACTCCCTTTGTCTTGTGTCCATAACATCTTTGTCAATATCTCCTTAACTCCCACCTATCCCTGACCTTCCACCTTGCTTCACCTGCTCCACCCTCTTAACCAGTATAAAATCCGCCACAATTCAACTTCTCTTTAGCTCTGAAGAGGTCATACGGGCTCGAAACGTTAACTCTGTTTTTCTCTCCACAGATGCCAGACCTGCTGAGCTTTTCCAGCCATTTTTGTTTTTATTGTGGCTGAAGATGGTTGCAAATGCTTCAGTCTTGTTTTTTGCACTGATGTACTGGGCTCCCCCATCATTGAGGATGGGGATATTTGTGGAGCTTCCTTCTCCAGTTAGTTGTTTAATTGTCTACTACCATTCACAATTGGATGTGGCAGCACTGCAGAGCTTAGATCTGATCCGTAGGTTTGGGATTGCTTAGCTCTATCGCTTGCTGCATTAACTGTTTGGCATGCAAGTAGCCTTGTGTTGTAGCTTCACCAGGTTGACGTCTCATTTTTAGGTATGCCTGGTGCTGCTCCTAGTATGCCCTCCTGCACTCTTCATTGAACCAGGGTTGACCTCCTGGTTTGCTGGTGATGGTAATGGCAGACTGGGGGATATGCTGGGCCATGAAGTTAGATTGTGGTTGTATCCAATTCTACTGCTGCTGCTGAATGGCCCACACAGTGCCTCATGGATGTAGTTCTGAGTTGCTGGGTTCGAAATCTATTCCATTTAGCCTGATGATAGTGCCACACAACATGATGGAGGGTTCATCTCCACAAGGATTGCGCACTTCTTGGTCACTTCTACCAATACTGTCATACACAGATGCATCTGCAACAAGTAGACTGGTGAGGATGAGGTTTAAGTAGGTTTTTCCCTCTTGTTGGTAACCTCACCAGCTGTCTTAGGACTTGGCTAGCTCAGTCAGTAGTGGTGCTACTGAGCTACTCTTGGTGATAGACATTGAAATCCCCCACCCAGAGTACATTTTGGCCTTTGCCACCCTCAGTGCTTCTTCCAAAAGATGTTCAACATGGAGGAGCACTGATTCGTCAGCTGAGGTGGGATGGTAGGTTGGTGGGACAGGACGTACCCAGTGATGGTGGAGTCTGGGACATTATCTGTAAGGTATGATTTTGTGAGGATGACTATGTCAGGTTGTTGCTTGACTAGTCAGTGGGACAGCTCTCCCAATTTTGGCACTAGCCCCCAGATGTTAGTAAGGAGGATTTTGCAGTGTGGACAGGGCTGTTTGCCATTGCTGTTTCCAGTGCCTAAGTTGATGCCGGGTGGTCTGTCCAGTT
Source organism: Carcharodon carcharias (assembly GCF_017639515.1). NCBI lineage: Eukaryota > Metazoa > Chordata > Chondrichthyes > Lamniformes > Lamnidae > Carcharodon > Carcharodon carcharias. The sequence continues at coordinate 24,224,540 of NC_054492.1, read as the reverse complement.
TCATTCCTTTTAGATTTCGTAGTGGTTTGATACAACTGAGTTGGTTACTAGGCCATTTCAGAGGGCAGGTAAGAGTCAACTGCATTTCCTTAAAGAAACAACCATAGCTTTCTCCTGACCCAATCAGTGTGTTTCTCTTTAAAACATCTGTACGGTTTAATCTTGTAAAGTGGTGAGTTACTAATCTCTACAACCTGTCTAGGCAATGTATTCCAAAAACAGACCAGGGAAGACATACTTTTGAGACTCTCAACACCATCCAGGGCAAAGGAGCCCACTTGATCAGACCACATCCACCAGCTTAAACATTCACTCCCTCTACCACCAACACACACTGGTGGCAATCTGTATATCTATAAAATGCAGCGACTCACCAAAGCTCCTTCATCAGCACCTGCCAAACCTTGACCTCCACCACCAAGAAAGTCAAGGGCAGCAGATGCATGGGAACACCACCACTTGCGAGTTTGCCTCCAAGCCACACATCATTGTGACTTGGAACTATATCATCGTTCCTGCACTGTCGCTGGGTCAAAATACTGGAACTCCCTCCTTAACTGTATTATGGGTGTACCTAAACCACATAAACTGCAGCGGTTCAAGAAGGTGGCTCACCACCACCATCACTTTCTCAATTGGATATGGATAGTCTTGCCAGCAACACTCAGCTCAGAAATGAATTGGAAAAAAATTTCCTTTGGTCCAGCCTGAATTGGCACATTCCTTTTAGATTTCGTAGTGGTTTGATACAACTGAGTCACTTGCTAGGCTATTTCAGAGGGCAGGTAAGAGTCAACCGCATTTCCTTAAAGAAACAATTATAGCTTTCTCCTGACCCAATCAGTGTGTTGCTCTTTAAAACACCTGTACGGCTTAATCTTGTCCACTTCTGTTGCCCCCACACTGAATCCAATAACCTGGATTGAACCTCGACATGCCTTCAGCCTAACTACTTTGAATATTTCCATCATGTCCTCACAGAGTTCTCCAACATTGGATACACCTCTCAGTGGTCATTGCTAAGACTCGCACTTAAAGTGTTCCCTTGTGGCCACACCCTGTGATGGAGTCAATGTTAGTGGGAGGGGAAGGAAAGTAGTTATAGTATGAGCAACTCTCTGTCAGGGAGTTGCATGGACATAAAAGCAAAACACTGGATGCTGGAAATCTGAAATAAAAACAGAAAATGCTGGACAAACCCAGCAGGTCTGACAACATCTGTGGAGGGAGAAACGGAGTTAATGTTTCACGTCCATATGACCTTCTTCATCTTAAGTCCCTCTGAAATTTAACAGCTGAAAAGTCAAGTCCTTACCTATCACCTAAGGCAAATCTTAAAACCCATCCTATTGTAATTCCAACTTCACCATTACAAATTCATTTAGCACCTTTACCTTTCATCCCTCAGTTCCCAGATAAGCTGTCTTTACCAACCTTCCCCCAGTTTAATTAACCATGGACACACACACAGTCATTACAGAATACCACCATATTCCCAAAAATATTACAAAAAATAACATCCATCTCAGAACTCCTCATCCTCCATCTGTTATCCTCTGTGAATGCATCATTTATGTCCATTGCTCTTGACAGCTGTGCCCACTTTCAACATGAGAACTGAGTCACGTCCAGGCAGCATTGCCTGGGACTGCAGATGTCAGCTTCATCTGGGAGCTTTTCACCTGCACCAGGGAAAGTACCATTTGGTTCAAAGCTGTGGCTCTTGCTGGGATGGAATTGTTTCATCGATGGAAGTAATGTTGTTGCAGCTCCAAAGGAACTGGAGCATTAGAATCAGAGCTGTTGGTTAGTGGAGCAGAATTGTTGATATGTGTTTTTGAATGGGAGACACAAAGGATTGAACATTCTGAAATTTACCTTCTAGACTTCCTTAGAGAAGTGGAAGGTTGCACTGGTTTCCAGAAGTTTCAGATATAAAATATATATTGCACATGTGGGAATTCAAAAGCAATCATAATTTCAAACTTGCATAAAACAGCTCAAACGCTCCCTCTACAGACTTTATAACTTACTTCATATAGCATCACCATCACCAACATACACAAATATACTCACGTACATTCATATACAGACACACATTCTCACACGTATACATATGCATGTACAATACTCGCATGCATATACACAAATAAATTGACACATATATATTCAGACACATATACTCATACATACACTCAGACACACAAATATACGTACACTCACACACTTATTAAAGCCAAGAATCAGGGAGTATTTCACAGCTGGGATGAGCACCCATGTGGGCCAGTCAGGTCATTTACTGGGATTCATGAGGTTACAGCATAAATATGACAATAAAATTTCCTGTCACTTTACCCAGTGCTAAAAATCTGAAATAAAAACAATGTTGGAGAGCCTACATTAACCTCTTTCACATACTGACTGACTTGTTGCAGTTATTTGAAAATTCCACACACAAAATCCAGGATTTATTTTCTAATTTATACCAAAGTCCACTGCTCCTCCTTTCCATTTGTTTAGGTGTTTGGGGATGGGGCAGTTAATTCATCGTTCACATTCTTTCCTCAATAAACACCAGCCAAAAAATGCCCCTATTAGTTGGTCATTTAGCTGCATGCTGCTTACGGAGTGTTACTGGTGGAGAGTGGCTGCATTCGCTTGTGTGGCAGGAGTGTAATTCAGAGGTAATTCACTCTGAAACACTTTCAGACACTTAGATATGCAAAATTGCACTGTAAGTGCAAGTATTACACATCACATTTCCCCTACCTGTGCAGTAACTTAAAACTAGAATTTTGTGCCTTTTATTTGTCCCTGGGTTCTGTAGTCTGCAAACATTGATATGTGAAGCAACCATGAAGTTATTTGAGTTGAATTAATCCCGTTACGTGCAATGCTCAAGGGAGCAGGAGACAAGAGCATGTTTGTTTCTGCAGTGGAGTCATGTTTGTAGCTTGTGTTCCATTGGTCATTTCTTTGCCCAACCACCTCGTGCCAGATAATATCTTTCTTGCACCTCAGCCACCAATTCTCTGTCTTCCAGGTTTAGAATCGCTACGAGACAGTGCTCACTCCACCCCAGTGCGATCCACCTCACACACGGATGCCTTTGGTACCCGTACTGCAGGCAAGACCTCCTCTGCCGAGGGCAGTGAACCAACATCCGTGATAGCAGACGAGCTCTACAGCCCAGCCAACAGTGTCCTGCCCACCCCAGTGTCTGACCCCAGCCTGGAATCAATCCTCCCTCGGCAAACTAATGGCAGCACCAGCAACTGTGGCATCGAGGAGGAAAAGGAGTGTGACATTGGCGCCCCAACAGAGCCTGAGGAGCCAGCCAGAGGGGCTAGTGCCTTACCTGAAGGTGTTAGTGACAGGGCCGAGAGGGAACAGGTGAATACATTTGTTTTAAGTGTGGTCCGTTTGCTGCTTGTGACAGTTGGCCTCCTCTTTGCCTTGCTCCTGCTCCTGATAGGTCTTACAGAGTCAGATATTGACGTTGCTTTTTTACGTGATATACGACAGACGCCTGAGTTTGAACAGTTCCATTATGAATACTTTTGTCCCCTCAGGCGATGGTTTGCCTGCAAGGTGCGGTACCTGCTAAACCTTCTCATTGACACCTGACATCACTCAACCTGAGCTATCGGCCCAGGGACATTGAGAAGACAAGATGGCATCAAGTATCCAACAGTCTGGGCTCCCCTCTTCCCCTCTCTCTGTGTGGCACCATCGGGCATGTAAAGCCACCTTTAATGGATGAATTCAACCACTGATGGGAGACTTTGTGAATCATCAAAATTTCAAGAAGGAATTTTAAACAAGGAGGGAAATCTACATTCAACCCCCCCGCCCCTCCACCCATAACTAATATGAAGTTCTTGAGACTGTTGTGCTATATAAAGTTTGTTAGAATAAGTGATTAACTATTAGTAGCCCCCAGGAACCGAGTAACAAAGTGTGGAGTTTTGTTATTGTGATGTTGAAGAGGTGTTCTGTCTCCTGACTTTAATAAAAGTACAGAGACTATCCCATGATATTAATATTAGTAACAACCACAAGCCTCCATGTTTAAATATATCCAGTATTCGGATTTAGTGAAGAGAGATTTTCCCCTCAGAATTGTTAGACTTTTAATGTTTGTTAATCATTTCCTTGTAATATTTTAACAATTTGACAAAAAAAAACTTATTTTGTTTATTGAACGCTTAACAGCTTCATGGGACATCTTTAAAGATCCCTGGATAGTCCCCTGGAAATTTTTTTCCACAGACTAGAGCAATATATCTGCAAAAAAAAAACTGAAAATGGAAGCATTTTTTGAGGATGCAGACTGTTCAACTGGTTTTTAAGATTGGAATAAAGAGAAGGCAGGGAGCAATGGTGAGTGATTTTTATTGCGCACGTTTCCCAAGATGTTATTTGGAGGACAGCGCAATTCAACAGCAGAAGCTGCAATCAGAGCACAGACATCATGAGTGCCTTGGATCTGTGAAGTGTGAGGATGCAGTGAGCAGGTTTCATTCATCCTGGCAACCCCCATCAGGAGTCATGTCTCTCTCTCTCCCATTCAACCAACTCTGACAATAAGAATTGCACTAGCAAAAGCAATTGAGACTGAAAGGCCCCATTATATAAAGGCCTAAAAAGATAAAGTGTCAGTTAAAAGGAGCACTTCACTGGTGTGTTCAAACATGCACAAGTGTACGCATCTATCAGGTAAGGAGGGTTCTGCTTTTGTTTATAACAATTGTACAGATTATGATTCATGAGGCTGTTGGGCAGTTAGGATCTGGGAGCCACCTGTCTTGTTCTGTTATTTCTTAAAAGTTAAGTAACAATGAAAATATTTGTGCCAAAGCAAAAAAAGCAGTTTTCTTGGTTTTAAACGTGTTGCTTTTTAGGTCAAAGTTGGTGCAAGTACTTTGTTAAATAGCTCTGTGAAATAGTGGTAATATTGCCCCAAATCCACAACACACACCCCTGCTCCCATTCTTATTCACAAGGATGATACCAGAATTGAGAGGTTGTAACTAATAAAGGCTGAACAAGGTGGGGTGCTTTTCTCTGATTATGAAAGAGCTTGATGGGGTAGACATAAGAAGGTATTTCCATTTGCGAGAGAGACCAGAGTTGGAGGCTATCAATATAAAGTAGTCACTAATATATCCAATAGGAAATTCAGGAGAAACGTCTTTACCCAGAGAGTGATGAGAATGTGGAACTCACCACAAGGTGAGTAGAACAGTACAGATACACGAGTACATGAGAAAGGAATTGAAGGATATGCAGGTCGAACGAGGTGGAGGGGGCTCCTGTGGAGCCTAAACACTGGCACAGACCAGTTGGGCCAAATAACCAGTTTCTATGCTGTACCACCTGTATAGTTCTATGCAAATGCCAAGAATGGCCCCTGTGAGTCACTACTAATAGGGCACAGGACAGGGTGACAGAGAGAGCTTTGCTCAATCTGCAGAACAAAGCTCATGAGTGTTCATGACAGCATACAGCACTTCCATCTTTACTGAGAATTAAATAACCGTTCAAAAAAAGTAAACAAATGAAAAGTTAATATGAAATATAACTTGATGGAAGTGATTTAAAACCTGTTAACTGGAGGAACAGCGCACTCCTTAGTGCAAATTTGAGAAAATTCCACCCGAGTGCAGTAGCAGGCGGGTAAAACGCCGGCCACAATGGCGGCTTTTCATGCTGCATTGTCCCAGACCCACCTCATTATTTATGCTCTCCCGGGAACCATATCATTCCCATGGTGGGCATGCTCTCATTCGCTCGCCCGCCCACCATCGCCCTGCCCCGTCTGCTGCATCATGCTGGGCGCCATGTTTAAAGTCCAGCCGCAAGCACATATCTCAGTGCTTTCAGCTCACCACTGCTGCACGGCAGATATGGCCCTGAAACTGAAGACGACTGCAGGCCCCCAGTTCAATGACAAGTTTCTTGAGCGACTTTTGGGTGCTGTGGAGGCCCTCTGACGTGTCCTGTAACCCCACCCCTCCCGCACTAGCTGCAGGATGGGCAGCAATGTGACCAATCTGGCTTGGGAGGCAGTGGCAGCACTAACGCCCTTCAGAAGAGGACAACACCCAGTACCACAAGAGGGTGAATGAGCTCCTCCATTCCACCAGGGTAAGTCTCTCTTTTCATCACTCAACTCTCACACTCACAAACCCAGCACACATCCACAGGGCCCTCACTCACTGGCAGTGCAAGGGACATCACCATTCACTCTCTCACACTCACTGTCATTGTCCTCATCCCATCCATGGGACCACTTAACACCCACACTGGCCAGGCATATTTGTTATCTGGCCTGGCACGCATCCTGCTTACATTCTCTCCATCTCTATCCATGCAGGACAAGCTGGAGCACAAACGTCTGCAGCGGTTCAAGAAGACAGCTCACCACCACCTTCTCAAGGGCAACTAGGGATGGACAATAAATGCTGGCCCAGCCAACGAAGCCTACATCACATGAGTGAATAAAAAGAGGTCGCAGACTGGTGGAGGAATGCCCAAAATCAAGGTCCTCACGAACTTTGAAAACAGAGTCATCCAGCTGGCTGGCGACGATCTGGACCGGTCCTGTGCTGCTGGGGAGGTTGGCGCTGCTGTACCAAGTGCGGATCCAGCAGTGCAACATCCATCAGACAACCATGCCGTGAAAGATGTGTCCTCTTCCACAGGCCAGTGCCATGCACTAATTATCTCTTCTTGCTTTCGTAGGCACATCTGCCAAACAGCCGACAGAGTCAATGACCCAGGGCCTCCAATCAAGCCCTGAAGAAACCTCTGAGGAGGAATCTGAAGGCACCCTCCCATCACAGCACTCACCCACACCCTCCACCAACACAGATACACACCTCGGTGGGACCTAGCTTTAGGAGTAGCCTTGGGGTCACAATCTGTGAACACATTGCACTCTCTAATCCACTGCAGGCGGCAGCGGGGACTTCCCAGGTGTCCGGCACTCGGAAGACCGCTGGAGGTCAGAATGTTGCTGAGTCCGAGTCAGATGATGAGCCTCTGGACTTTGTCATGTCACAGTTACTGGAGCTGCAAAGGCAAGCTCAGGAACATCAGTAAGGGATGTCTGCTGCACTCCTCAGGTTGCAAGACATGATGGAGCAGTCTGTCTGCCTTCACTCTGTGATAGAGCTGGAATTGCCAACGCACCGATTGCCAACACTGATAGGATGGTGGCCGCCGTGGAGACCTTGGTCTAGCACTTCTCTCCTGTACTGCTGCACTGGCTCAACTCCATCGCTGATGCCATAGTTGGCCTCCAACAGTGTATATGTGAGAGGGGTGCAGGGCAACTCGATCTCACTCCAGCTACCCCTTCTCCTCAAGGAGTCAGCCTGGGGCCCCCGGACACCCAAAGGGAGGAGGGTCTGCAGGTACACACTCTGGGCCCATCCATCCAGGTGATTCCGAGAGTGTCCGGCCCATCTGACTCCCCTCTTCCTGTGACCTCAGCAGCTCTAGCTCCATAGGCTGAGGGGGGTGCCACTGTCACACAGCAGGACCCGAAAGCAGGCCCACGCCCTGTAGGGAGGTCACCTGTGAAGTCCAGCACTGTGGTCATCTGCACAGCCATTGGCAGTGGATGTCTTCCATTTCCCAATGTTGCCAAATCCTGCAGTAACTGGCAGATGCGAGCAACCAGTTTCCTAGACATTCGCAGTTTTCGGCGACACTGGTTCTCGGTCATCTGCAGGAATGAAAGGCAGTGTCCATAGACCCTGTGTGTGGCTAGGCTCCGGCCTGCAATGGCTCGCTGTGGCTCTTGGGCGGCGTATGTGGGTGCCCCAGTCACCCCGTCTTCCTGAGGTTGCTGCTCCTGCCTCTGCAAAGCCAGGAGCCTCAGTCGCTCTCTTCTCCGTCTTCTTCATGCTCTGTAGGCCATCAGGCATACAAGCTAGTTCATCAGGCTTCATAATCCTGATGTTGTACTCCTGCAGGATGAAACAGAGAGACACATGGTTAGCATGGGTGTACTAAGAACCTGTCCTATTTAAGTGTGATGGCCCCTTAACACTTCCCAGAAATGCTGGCCACCACTTGGATGGCCAGAGATTAATGCACTGCATGGCTGCCCTGTTAGCTTGAATCATGGGGGAGACTGGTCCAAACTGGCTTGCTGATATTGGAATAGGCTGTAAGCATCTCCAGCAGTGACTGCTACCTGGCCAGCTTTAGTGACATTGTACAACGTGTGCAGTCTAACTGCTCTGCAGTCCACAAAAGTGCTCACGAATTTGAAATCTGTGCCGGAAGTGGGGGGAGAACTTGGTGGCACTTTGATGCCTCTGTGTTGCTTGAGTGGGCAGATAAGCTACGAGCCCAACCCCAATCATATCAATGTGGTTGCACCTGAACTGTCTCAGTTGCAGAGGAATGGTCACTTTCTACAGGTTTCCCAAATGCATGGCCAGTTCCCTCTCCCACCCGACACCCCTGCTCCATCCCGAATGCTTGTGTGCTATATTCAACGCCAGGGCTGCCCTTGCACCCTCACAAGTTGCCTCGATGCCAAGGTTGCACTTAACCCCCGTTCCCCCTCCAAGGTAGGATGGCACTTAAACCCAATCCCCCAGCACCCCTGAAGCCTGCAAAGCAACAGGCGACCCTGGCAAGCTCTGCAGAATGTTGCTGTGCACTCACCTCCAGTTCACCCAAAGTGCAGGCCACCAAGTGCACGTCACCTCTGCTGTTGTGACACACGTCATCGTGCTTTCCCACCAAGGTGTATGGACAATCCAGCGGGGGTGCAAGACCCTGGCAAGATGGCCTGATAGTGATATGCTGATGTATTACAATGAAGTTCCCAACGACCGATGGCAGGAAACGCAGCTCGCAATCGGCAGGCTGAGTGGACAATCGAGACCTACCTTCCTGCTATCATGAAACAGATCGTGCCATATGGTCTGCTCACGCCACCTATCACACTCATTGCCAGCAGGCACAGAAAGTTCCACCCCTTGTGTCTTCTTAAAAGGTATCTAAACTGTACATTGAGTCTTGCTTGGGGGAGTATTGCCACAAGCTTTACTTTGTGCTGCCACAGTGTTTAGTTACACTCCTGTTGACATTTCCCATTCAAAAGATGGAACCAGATCAATTGTTGGTGTTGCCAACCCTTCACTGAACTGTTCCATACTAGTGCAAGTCCCATTAAAAACAGTTAAAAGAATTACCGCATATAACAGTACCTGCACGACAGAAATGAATGCAAAGTGACTTTCTGATACTCATTGTGGGAAGGCAGGTTACTCACACTGAAAATTCTCTTATTTTTATTTTTAAAAAAGATATTGGTTCTTGGGATGAGTCTGTTGTTGGCAAGGCCAGCATTTATTGCCCATCCCCAACTGCTCTTGAGAAGGCGGTTGTCCATGTGGTATAGATGCACCCACAGTACTTTTTCTGTAGTGGTTTGACACAACTGAGTGGCTTGCTGGGACCATTTCAGGGGGCATTGAAGAGTCAGCCACATGGCGTTGGGTCTGGAGTCACATGTAGGCCAGACCGGGGAAGGACAGTAGATTTTCTTGCCTGAAGGACATTAGGTGAACCAGAAGGGTTTTACAACAATCAGACCTTTTCTCCAGATTTATTAATTAATTGAACTTAAATTTCACTAACTGCCATGATGGGACCATAAGACATAGGAGAAGAAGTAGGCTATTCGGCCCATCAAGTCTGCTCCACCATTCAATGAGATCATGGCTGATTTGATAAACCTCAACTCCACTTTTCTACCTTTTTCCCATAATCCTTGATTCCCTTACTGATTAAAAATCTGTCTATCTCAGCCTTGAATATACTGAATGACCCAGTCTCTACACTAAAGAATTCCACAGATTCACTATCCTGAGAGAAGAAGTTCCTCCTCATCTTGGTCTTAAATGGGTGAACCCACTCTGAGATTATGCCCTCTGGTCCTAGACTCTCCCACAAGGGGAAACAACCTCTCAGTATCTACCCTGTCAAGCCCCTTAAAAATCCTACATGTTTCAATAAGGTCGCCTCTCATTCTTCTAAACTCCAATGAGTACAGGCCCAACCTACTCAACCTCTCCTCATAAGAAAATACCTCCATACCCGGAATTAACCTAGTGAACCTTCTCTGGGCTGTCCCCAATGCCAGTCTATCTTTCCTTAGATAAGGGGACCTAAACTGTTTACAGTATTCTATGTGTGATCTAACTAGTGCCTTGTATAGTTTTAGTAAGACTTCCTTATTTTTATACTCCATTCCCTTTGAATTGAACTCGTGTCTCCAGTGCAATAGTCTGGGCCTCTGAATTACTGTAACATAACCACTGTGCTACATCCTCATTATTCTCCCATTTTGCTTATTCTCAGGATCTGAGAGTCGCTGGCACTTATTGCCCACAGGCTAGTTACCCTGAAATGCTTCCTGGGTTACTTCAGAGGGCAGCTAAGAGTCAACCAGCATGGTGGGTTTATTCCTCAGAAGGGACACGAGTTCCCACACCACAAGGACTACAGCAGTTCAAGAAGGCAGTTCATCACCACCTTCTCAAGGGCAATTAGGGATGGGCAAAAATTGCTCACCTAGCCAGCAACACCCACATCCCATGAACAAATGTAAAAAAAAATGAGTTTTATCAACAACCTGACAGCTTCTGGTAATGTTTACAGATACCAGTTTTTTAAAAAACTGAATTCAATTCCTTAAACTGCCACAGGAGGGATTTTGCCCTCTGGAATATTAATTCAGAAAGATAACCACTACATTACTCTGAAGGTTACTTTACAATACAGGCAATCAAGTAATGCACATAAACTGCAGGATTTTAGAAAAGGAAAGTTTATTTGATCCATATCTTTAAAATTGTTTAATATATTCCTGCTAAGCTTCCAATAACAAAATATGAAACAGCTCGTTCATTTATGCACTAAGAATGTCTCAAGTCTTTGCCCCAACTATGAAACGTTGCTCCTAAATTCAGCAGAGGTTTTGGAGTTTGTACCATCACCACAGGGTTTTAAAAAAATACTCTTAATTTACTTTAGAAAAAAAAAATTAAGCTTAGCATTCTGATCAGTGGGCTGTGCACTGAGAATATGCCCTATGATCCGCCTGTAACCATAAGACATAGGAGCAGAAATTAGGCCATTCAGCCCATCAAGTCTGCTCCGCCATTCAATCATGGCTGATAAGTTTCTCAACCCCATTCTCCCGCCTTCTCCCCGTAACCACTTTCCAGACCTTCAGTATCCTCGCTCAACCTGCTGATCACTACATCTTATGTATACAGATGAATCTGGTCCCACAAATCTGTGGCTATGCTTTGGGTTGCCAGTGAAGAATACGGGGTGGTGGGAGAGAGAGAGAGAGAGAGAGAGGTGCTACATCAACGAGCAATATGGGAGGAGAATTTCGAACATTACAGGCAATATCGAAACCTCATTACTAGTAATTGCAGGATCTTTACTGAAAACACCGCAGACTGACTCAAGTTCTGTTATTTTTCAGCAGAACTCTTTGACCTTGCAACTGAGATACAATGGAAAATATCAGCATATTGTGGGTGGGAGGAAGATAACATTACCACACATTTTTAGTGGTTCTCTTTCTGAGGTGATGGGAGAGAAGGAAAGAAATGTTTTTCTCAAAACACTTCCTATCACAAGCACAACAGCTTTAGAATTTCCTTAATTCCCACTTGCAGAGCAAGCAAATCCTTCACCTCTTTTCTAGGGTCTCCTGAACAGTTAAGCCTTATTTCCTAGTGTAGTGGTGGATCTGTTGAGACTGGCTTTCAGTGTGTAGGCTGAGCATTATTTCATGGGAGTCTGGCTCTCCACAATGACAACAAAAGGTAAACATGTCCTGAACAATCCAAACAGATATGTTCATATCTGTCAATATGATCGATCTCCAGCAAACTACATAAAACATCAGGAGTAATGAAAACTGCAGTCTGTTCTGTCCAACCCATATTTACAATCTAATGTCCCATAATTACTGGGAACGCCATTCTAACATGGTCAGGAGGGCTAAAAGGAGTCATGAAAAGTCACTGGCAACCAGGATTAAGGAAAATCCCAAGGCCTTTTATACATATGTAAAAAGCAAGAGGGTAGCCAGGGAAAGGGTAGGCCCACTCAGGGACAGAGGTGGGAATCTGTGTATGGAGCCTGAAGAAATGGGAGAGATACTAAATGAATACTTCTCATCAGTATTCACCAAAGAGGACTTAGCAGTCGATTTGTCTAGGGAAGAGTGTGTAGATAGCCTGGATCATGCTGAGATCAAAAAAGGTGTTAGGCATCTTGAAGAATATTAAGGTGGATCAGTCCCCAGGGCCAGATGGGATCTACCCCAGAGTACTGAGGGAGGCAAGGGAGGAGGGGCTTTGACAGAAATCTTTGTATCCTCAATGGCTACGGGTGAGGTCCCAGAGGACTAGAGAATGGCCAATGTGGTTCCAATGTTTAAGGGTAGCAGGGATAATCCAGGAAATTACAGGCCAGTGAGCCTTATGTCAGTGGTAGGGAAATTATTGGAGAAGATTCTTCGTGACAGGATTTACTACCATTTGGAAGCAAATAGGCATATTAGTGAGAGGCAGCATGGTTTTGTGAAGGGGAGGTCGTGTCTCACTAACTTGATTGAGTTTTTCGAGGATGATCGATGATGGAAGGGCAGTGGATGTTATCTACATGGATTTCAGTAAGGCCTTTGACAAGGTCCTTCATGGCAGACTGGTACAGAAGGCAAAGTCGCACGGGATCAGAGGTGAGCTGGCAAGATGGATACAGAATTGGCTTGGTCATAGAAGACAGAGGGTAGCAGTGGAAGGGTGCTTTTCTGAATGGAGAGCAGTGACTAGTGGAGTTCTGCAGGAATCAGTGTGGGGACCTTTGCTGTTTGTAGTATACATAAATGATTTGGAGGAAAATGTAACTGGGCTAATTAGTAAGTTTGCAGACGACACTGAGTTGCAGATAGTGAAGAGGATTGTCAAAGGATACAATGGGATATAGATCAGTTGGAGACTTGGGCGGAGAAATGGCAGATAGAGTTTAATCCGGACAAATGTGAGGTAATGCATTTTGGAAGGTCTAATACAGGCAGGAATTATACAGTAAATGCCAGAACCCTTAAGTGCATCGACAGGCAGAGGGATCTGGGTGTACAGGTCCACAGGTCACTGAAAGTGGCAATGCAGGTGGATAAGGTCGTCAGGAAGGCGTATGGCGTGATTGCCTTCATTGGGAGGGGTATTGAGTACAAAAGCTGGGAAGTCATGCTGCAGCTGTATAGAACCTTGGTTAGGCCACACTTGGAATACTGCATGCAATTCTGTTCGTCACATTACCAGAAGGATATGGAGGCGTTGGAGAGGGTGCAGAGGAGGTTTACCAGAATGCTGCCTGGTCTAGAGGTTATTAGCTATGAGGAGAGGTTGGAGAAACTCAGATTGTTCTCACTAGAGCGATCAAGATTGAGGGGCGACTTGATAGAAGTTTACAAAATTATGAGTGGCATGGACAGAGTAGATAGTCAGAAGCTTTTTCCCAGGGTGGAAGAGTCAATTACTCGGGGACATAGATTTAAGGTGAGAGGAGAAAACTTTAGAGGAGATGTGCGGGGCAAGTTTTTTTAGGCAGAGGGTAGTGAGTATCGGGAATTTGCTGCCAGAGGAGGTGGTGGAAGCAGGTACAATAGTGGTGTTTAAGAAGCAGCTTGACAAATACCTGAATAGAATGCAAATAGAGGGATACGGACCCCGAAGTGCAAAATCTTTTAGTTGACAGGCAATATGATCGGTGCAGGCTTGGAGGGCCAAAGGGCCTGTTCCTGTGCTGTACTTTTCTTTGTTCTTTATTCTAATATTTTACTAATTTGACTATAGCCACTTTCCTCTATGAAAAGTTTCTCCTCTCAGGTAGAGCAGATTAAGGTCATTTGTGATTTTCAAGAGGAGGCAATGCTACAGATTAAAAATACCATTTTATTCCAGCTGCCTATTCCCATTCTCCCAGCCTTGAGAGATTTGTGGTGATTTCTAGTCTGTACATATCATTTGATCAGCTGTGCACCGTTGTTATGAATCTGCTGTATCTATCAATTATAATTGATAATTAACAGGGCAGATAAAAGACCCAAAACTCAAAGGATCTCTCTCCTTAGCCTGCGGAATGCAATCTGACAAGATTCCTCCTTTACCCTTACAGTGACTGTGAGCTTTGGCCCTCAAAATCCACAAGAAATTCCACTATTACCCACTTAACGAGTTGTCCATGAAGACATGAAGGCGTCCGCTGGAGTTTCCACCAACCAACACATTCTTCGTCGGGTGCATCACATTAATGGAGCACACAGATCCCAGCCATTCTGCGTCCCTGAATTCATGCACTTTGTAGCCCGTGTTGTGGAACGCTTCAATCTGCCTCGGCCTGGTCATACTACCCACAACGAAAACATCTTCCCTTTTTGGGTCCCACACGGCTCGGAATTTAGTCAGCCAGCGCCCAGTGAAATTGTTATGGCTGTTTAAAACAACAACAACAACAAAAAAAGGTTAACAATCCAGTTAAATAATATTACAAAATATTTACAGCAACTGCTCCGTGCTGGTATTAATGCTGCACGTGAGCCTCATCGCACCCTACCAGCATGTCTTTCTATTCCTTTCTCCCTCCTGGGTTTATCCTCTTAAATACATCCATGTTATTAGCAGATAGAATCAAAACACAATGACATGGAGCGAAACAGAGAAGGAACAAGGCAAGTACAATTAGATGACGATCCCTTCACCTCTGGAACTGGGCTTTTCTCTTCTGTTGTGTTTTCCACAGATAGTAACAGAAGTGTATGATTTTATTTTAGAAGATGTACACATGACTGACAAGTTCCTGCTCCCTTCCCCCGACCCTGCGCCATTCCCCATAACCACTCCTAGAAAGAACCAGCACTTGTGCCCGTTCTATTTCAGGTATTCACCATTGGGTGTCGGGTCTGTTTGGCCAGTTGTCCACTGACCTCTTCCCTTTCAAACCTTCATGCCAGTCTCCAGGAGGAATTGCCAATGTTCTGCTCCTGGTTCCATCGTCCAACACAGGGCCTTGGGTAACTCACCCTCTGGGCAAAGAGCGAAAATTGAACCAGGGTTCACACTCCTGAGTTCTAATCCATGACACCTATCGGATATTGTAAGCAAATGGACGCTGAGCAAGAACAGAATTGACTGCAGGATTTAGCAGGATCAAAACAGTATGTTAGTACTCACTATCTAGACTTGTGCAGCTTTGGAACTGGGCCCTAGTTTTAGTTGGGTTTGGGGTGGGTGAACAAAAATAAACCACAACACAATGTTCAGGAACTTGAGTATTTCCAAAGGAGCTCATTTCAACTTCAACATCTCTTGACAGCAAAACATCATAAATTAATCTTATTTCAAAAATCTCTCACTTACATTATTGATGCCACAACAGGAATCTTGGGAATTATGGCGCTTGTATCAAATATTCTGCAAGAAATTATTTAAAGATGGTTAAAAAAGATTTGACCTAATAAAGAACCCTACAGTGTTAAATATTAAATCCAATAAAACCCAAAGTGTATTTTTTATAGAAATCATTCTACTTTTTTTTTTAAGCAAACAAATCAATGCCCTGCCTAAAATGGAGGGTTCCTGGTAAATTCATCATTCATCAAATTAGTGCACCACAGCAGGTCCAATTCCACTCTTGACGGAATTAAGGTGAGAGAAGTACATGTGGAACATAAACCCCGGTCGTACTGAATGGCCTAAATTCTAAGTAATTATATCCTCATCACTCTTGCTGTAAAGAATCACAACAAAAAGAAATCCATTCGCAGATCAGTCAGTCCATCAGATTCATAAACTGTCGCTCCAAATAGAAAATAGTTCACTGGTTATTCATATTTAAGTGTTCTAGCACCCAGAGATTAACTACTGTCAGACAAGGTGTGACCGCTGAAATCAACTACATGACCTCCAGAACAAAAACAGAATTACCTGGAAAAACTCAGCAGGTCTGGCAGCATCGGCGGAGAAGAAGAGAGTTGACGTTTTGAGCCCTCATAACCCTTCAACCCTTTTGTTTTGGATTTCCAGCATCCGCAGTTTTTTGTTTTTATCTCTTTGTTTACATGACCTCCAGGCCTAGTCTCTCAAACTGGCAATGCTACGAGTTTGTAGCACCCTCCCCGAATCAGCTTAGGAGGGTGGTAGGTAATGGAAATGTATTGAATGGAAGCAATAAGACCATAAGACATAGGAGCAGAAATTAGGCCATTCGGCCCATCGAGTCTGCTCCGCCATTCAATCATGGCTGCTAAGTTTCTCAACCCCATTCTCCCGCCTTCTCCCCGTAACCTTTGATCCCCTTACCAATCAAGAACCTATCTATCTTGGTCTTAAATACACACAATGACCCGGCCTCCACAGCCTTCTGTGGCAATGAATTCCATAGATTTATCACTCTCTGGCTAAAGAAGTTTCTCCTCATCTCTGTTCTAAAAGGTCTTCCCTTTACTCGGAGGCTGTGCCCTCAGGTCCTAGTCTCTCCTACTAATGGAAACATCTTCCCCACGTCCACCCGATCCAGACCTTTCAGTATTCTATAATTTTCAATCAGATCCCCCCTCATCCTTCTAAACTCCATCGAGTATAGACCCAGAGTCCTCAAACGTTCCTCATATGTTAAGCCTTTCATTCCTGGGATCATTCTCATGAACCTCCTCTGGACCCTCTCCAGGGCCAGCACATCCTTCCTGAGATATGGGGCCCAAAATTGCTCACAATTTTCTAAATGTGGTCTGATCAGAGCCTTATAAAGCCTCAGCAGCACATCCCTGCTTTTATATTCTAGTCCTCTCGAAATAAATGCCAACATTGCATTTGCCTTCCTAACCACCAACTCAACCTGCAAGTTAACCTTAAGAGAATCCTGGACTAGGACTCCCAAGTCCCTTTGCACTCCAGATTTCTGAATTCTCTCCCCATTTAGAAAATACTCTATGCATCTATTCTTCCTACCAAAGTGCATGATCTCACACTTCCCCACGTTGTATTCCAACTGCCACTTCTTTGCCCATTCTCCTAACCTGTCAAATTCTTCTGCAGCCTCCCCGCTTCCTCAATACTACCTGTCCCTCCACCTATCTTTGTATCATCTGCAAATTTAGCCAGGATGCCCTCAGTTCCTTCATCTAGATCATTAAATGTATAAAGTGAAAAGTTGTGGTCCCAACACTGACCCCTGCGGAACTCCACTTGTCACCGGCCACCATCCTGAGAAGGACCCCTTACCTCCACTCTCTGCCTCCTGCCAGACAGCCAATCTTCTATCCATGCTAGTACCTTGCCTCCAACACCATGGGCTCTTATCTTACTGAGCAGCCTCCTGTGCGGCACCTTGTCAAAGGCCTTCTGGAAGTCCAAGTAGATAACATCCATTGGCTCTCCTTTGTCTAACCTACTCGTTACCTCCTCAAAGAATTCTAATAGATTTGTCAGGCATGACCTCTGCTTGATGAAACCATGCTGACTTTTCCCTATTTTACAATACACTCCAAGTATTCTGAAATCTCATCCTTAATAATGGACTCTAAAATCTTAGCAATGACCAGGTCAGGCTAATCGGCTTATAATTTCCCGACTTTTGCCTCACTCCCTTCTTAAACAGGGGGGGGTTACATTAGCAATTTTCCAGTCCTCTGGGACCCTCCCTGACTCCAGTGATTCCTGAAAGATCACCACTAACACCTCCACTATCTCTTCAGCTATCTCCTTCAGAACTCTGGGGTGTAATCCATATGGTCCAGGTGATTTATCCACCTTCAGACTTTTCAGTTTTCCTAGCACCTTCTCCTTGGTGATGGCCGCCATACTCACCTCTGCCCCCCGACTCTCTTGAACATTGGGGATGTTACTCGTGTCTTCCACCGTGAAGACTGACGCAAAGTAACTATTCAGTTCCTCCGCCATTTCTTTGTTCCCCACTACTACTTCTCCAGCGGCCCAATGTCCACTTTTGCCTCTCTCTTACCCTTTGTATATCTAAAAAACTCTTGCAATCTTCTTCTGTATTACTGGTTAGTTTACCCTCATATTTAATCTTTTCCCTCCTTATTTCTTTTTTAGTTGTCCTCTTTTGGTCTTTGTAGGCTTCCCAATCCCCTGGCTTCCCATTGCTCTTCGCCGCAATGCTCTCAAGGCAGACTACAGTGAATGTAAGGTACATCACTACTGCATCTAATACTAGCACTGATCTGGGAAGGCTGAAAATGAGAGAAGTCACATCAAGTCAAAAATACAAACTTTAATCTTTGGTTCTTTTAATTGTACAATTTAACTTTTGAATAACTTTTCAGATATGCTCACTGAAGCTTGTTGGCATTACCTGATTCTATCGTCCAAGCCGATGGTCACCACTCTGTTACCAGTAACTGGTGAAAAGTAGGCAGAATTTACATTCTTTCTGTGTCCATCCGTGTGAGCTACAGCCTCTTTGTGTGAAGTTTTTAGATTCCGAACATCATAGATGGTTACACAACTGGCAAAAACCAAAGGAATGAGGTCAGGCTTGTTCTCTCAGCCAGTAATTCATTCATTAATGGCACTGGAGTAGAAATTCCAAATCAGTGATCTTTGGATCAGGAATAGGCTATTCACTGAACTAGGAGAAAACCTTTTAACTCCCTAAAGGCTGTTCCATCATTCAATGAGATCATGGCTGATCTGTAACCCAAGTCTATATACCCACTTTTGTCCAATATCCATCATATCTTTGGAAATTAAAAAACTATAAGAGATTTAAAATTAACATCTGATCTAACATCAAATGCCATCTGTGGATGGGGGGAGTTCCAAACTTCTACCATCCTGTGTGTGTATAGAGGTGTTTCCTAATTTCACACCTGAAAACTTCAGTCCCATGGCGGATTTGTATCTTAACACCATCTATTTGCCTTTGATCCCCATCTCTCAATAACCTTGCCTAACAAAAATATGTCAATCTCAGTTCTAAATTTTTCAACAGACCTCCAGCCTTACCCACTATTTGGGGGAGAGAATTCCACATTTCTTCTTTGTGTGAGAATGGTATAAAAGCTTTTTACATCAAACTGAATGCCAGGTTAAAGAAAGAACATTTAACACAGTTCCCCTATTGGAGGGAGACAAACAGTATATGCAATACAATATTGCGAAGGTTATGGTATAATGGTGTCCAGAGAAGACAGCAATGCCAGTACAAATTGTTCAAAGTGAGCTTACCGTGCTGCAGCAGTTACAAAGTATTGTCGATGTACCGGGTGAACACTGACTGTCCGTAAATGCTTTATGCCTAGATATGCATCCAGTTCTCCTGAAATGCTGTGGGAAGTTGTACAAGAAAACAAAACGTCTTTTGATTCAGTAATGCGCACATATTTATCTTTCGCTGCAACAGAAACGAGCATCAACAGTGCCTGCATTAGTCTAGATTGTTCACCTGGAATTAATTATAGTTTAGCAACGCCTCCGATTAATGAAAAAACATACGACATCGGGGGGCTGATGAATCTTTAGGAAATAGGTTTGACTGCTTCATTCCACCCTCAGCTGTAATTTCATATGTCCATGATAAGCTTTTAAACAAAATGAAAGTATTTAAAATGAGGTATTCTGCAATAACATGATTATTTTGAGTCTTTACCTTCATTCAGGTTTTTATTTTAAGACTTCAGCCTCACCAAAAGTCTGGGCTTGGGTCCATCAACTAATGTATTGATGGTGCTAGCTGGAGACAGGCCATGTGATCTGAGCATGTGCAGTGTACACTTTAATGTGTAGATTTGTGTATATGTACCCCCTCCACAGTGAAACCAGTCCCAGAGAATCCCTTCCCCACGCCAGGGTGCAACATGTAGAAAAAAAAAACCCACACTCAGTAAAGGTGCATTCATTTAGCACCTTTCGTGCCCACAGTGCTTCACAGCTTATCAATTTAAAATGCAGTTAATTTGCACATGACACAGACCCACAAACAGCAATGAAATAAATGACCAGATCTGTTTTGATGCTTGGTTGACAGCTGAATGTTATCCAGGACACTGGGTCCATTAGCCCTGCTCTTCTTTAAACAGTGCCACGGAATCTTTTACATCCACCTGACAGCCAGTCAGGCTGTTCCCCATGTTAACCTGTACTCTCAGTAACTGTGCTCATACTGTTGCTGTCACAGGCTAGCCAACACCATTCTGAGAACATGATCGATCGCAACAAGGACTCGAGCAGCTCAAGGAGAAGGCAAGCCACCAAATCCTCGAGGTAACTAGAAATGGGAAATCAAACTGGCATTTTCAGCATTGGCCACAGTCCAATTGTGAATGAAATAAAACTTGGAAGAGTCATCACCTTCGGACAGCAAGAAAGTATTGAATTGTTGGGCCTGACTGTAATATCAATCCCAAGGCAGATGAAGTAGGAAACAATACACTCATAATTTTCTTGATAATAGATTTATTCACAGAATGCAGCACAATATTTCTTTGCTTCCTACCTACCAATCCAGTGTCCCAGCAGTTTCTCTTTATATTCTTTTGAATAACCAGTAAAATGAAGTGGATTAATTAATCAAATTAACAATTTAGCAAGTTAAGTTAAAGTGATAGTCCCTTAAAGGGGCAGTGTAACAAAAGTAAAATCGTGAAGGAAATTTATCAAATCAAAATAAAATTTTGTGTTGGGGACCAATGATGCACTCCAGTCCTCACGGTGCCCACCAGTCGTGAAAAGTTTTTCTTATAAGTGCTCTAAGTACTTAAATAAACAATATTCTTCACCTGTGTATCTTAATATAATTAACATATCATTAACACTGACTAACACTAATTTAACAAAGGGTTCAAATTGTTTACCTAAGGGTTTATATATCATGAGCGTACCTTTACTAACAGGTGCTTACCTTGGGGTCCGTCTGTCTACTATAGCGACATCTCCATCCCAGTGACTGACAATTAATGTGGAACCATCCTCAGCCAAGAAGTCAAAAGAAGAGGTATTCCATGTGTCGGACGTATATACCTAGGATCAGGTTAAGGGCATTGTTGAATGTAACTAGATACTAGAAAATGCAAAGTGCCAAATCAAGTGAGAAGTCTCTTTATCAATCGGTGCTAAACAAAGTCCAGGCATATTCGAGCAATGAGGTAAAAGCAAATCAGAATACACTGTTAGAGCTGAATCCAAAGGAAAGACGACACCAGGCTATTCCCAGTGGAGACAGCACTGACAGATAAATATAGCTTCTAAGAGGAGAAAGGATGGGCTGGTTCATACTGGGTGTATAGTCTGCTATTAATTTTAAATCATTCCATTTGAATTAACATGGAATCATAGAATGGTTACATCACAGGAGGTCCCATTGTGTCTGTGCTGGCCATCTGAAGGAGCAATTCATCTTGCCACTCCCCTGTCTTTTCCCTGTAGCCCTGCAAATGTTTCCTCTTCAGATATTGATCCAATTCCCTTTTGAATACTTCAATTGACCCTGCTTCCACCACAGTCTCAGGCAATGCATTCCAGATCCTGACTACTTGCTATGTGAAAAAAAATTCTCATGTCACCATTGCTTCTTTTACCAATCATCTCAAACTGGTGTCCTTTCAAAACCTCCCACCACTGGGAACAGTTTCTCCCTATCGATCCAGCCCAGACCCCTCATGATTTTGAATACCTCTATCAACCCTCCTCTTAATCTTCTCTTCTCCAAGGAGGACAGTCCCAATTTCTCCCAACCTAAGTAACTTAAGTTCCTTATCCCTGGAACTTTCTCATGAATATTTTCTGCACCCTCTCTAATGTCTTCACATTCTTCCTAAAATGTGGTGCCCAGAACTCGACTCAACACTCCAGTTGAGGTCCAGCCAGTGTATTATACAAGTTTAACATGACTTTTGTATTCCATGCCCCTAGTGAAAAGCCCAGGGTGCCGTATGCTTTATTAAATACTGGATAATTGAAATTTTTTAAGCACAAAAAACTGAACTAACAAGAGTAGAGATTATTCTGAAACTGCAAGTGATTTAAACTCTTATTGGATACTTGCCTTGCATTTTGCGCCCTCCATCCCAATTGAAAGATTGGTCTCTTCTAAAATCTATAAAAGATGCTGTGAATGAGGAAGAAACACGATTGCATGGGAGCTCCCCCTTCAGTGCTGATAGTTTTAACTCCAAATTTTTCAGTATACTTTCCATGTTTCCTCCTTGAAAATCATGCTTCTGACCAAGTGCTCTAAACTCTCAGAGCGTGAAAGCCAAACAAAGCAAGATACTTCACTTCATTGGAAGCAACACTCCAGTCAAAGTAGTATCTGGGTTCGCAGTATGACTGCAACTGGAGCTTCCGTGTGTGATATTCTTCCTTCTGTGTTGAAGGTGCCCAGGACATCAGGGCTCAATACAAATTCATGCGGAGAAACCGCACAGCATATTTCTTGTATCAAACTACCAATCTAACATATTCCAGCCTTCCTACTAAAGCCCACAAGAAATGAATAAGAAGTGGGACAGTTCAAAGATCTTTAGTCCATTTTACCTGATCGAAGACAGCAGTAGCTACATTTCCACAGCGAATGCTCCCATCGTTGCTTAGGGACAGGAGCTCAGCAGAGTTAGAGGGTGAAAAATGCAAACAGTTAACAGGGCCACAGTGAGGCTTGAACTCAAGGATACCATCAGCCTGGGAACTCTGCAAATAAAAACACACACAAAAAAAGAGTCCAATCAGAGTTGGATCATAAAGGAAAAAAAATTACATTTCTATAGCACCTTTCATAACTTCCGGATGTTCCTAAACCCTTTAGAGCCAACGAAGCCCTTCTGAAGCATAGTCACTATTGTAATGTAGGAAACTAGCATAGAAAGCTCCCAAAAACAGCAGTGTGCTAATGGCCAGATAATCTATTTTAGTGATGTTGGTTGAGGATAAATATTGGCTGGTACCCTAGGAATAGCTTTCCTGCTCTTCTTCAAGTTCCATGGGATCTTTTACATGCAATTGAGGGCAGACAGGACCTCTGTTTAGCACTCACTCTGACAGTGCAGCACTCCCTCACTACTGCACTGAGTAGTCTGCCTAAATTTTGTGCCAAGTCTTTGGAATAGAATTTGAACCCATGAGCTGCAAGTACTACCCTTTGAGTAACCGCTGACACATCACTGCACTGCAAATGTAAACGTCCCCAGTACGGAATCATTAGCAATAAACCTGGAATCATTAGCAGCTGCTGCTCCTCCCTCGAAAAACTACCCATCCACATTGAAAGCACGTTGCCCAAATGCTTAGGAATCCATCTTGAATGTCACAGATACAAATTCAGCTCATAATTCATTCCACGACACAGATTGGTTCTAACAATAAGGGCTATTTCTATAAAATTATTATTTATACAGCAGTAATCACGTGGATTAGAATAATTTATTCTGATGAATGTAGTAATAACGAAAAGGTAAACTTCCTCTTCATTTTTCTTTACGCAACTCATTTAGTCCCTGTTTCAAACCAGCTATTGACCAGCAAATTCTACAGAGAGACAGGCATGTCTTACATACAAAAGTTATCTTGGGTGAACGTAAAAGAGTCCCTGGACTTATGCAAAGAGCAGGGAGCTCTCCCCAGTGGTTAATATTTTTATCCCTCAACCAACATCACTTAGAATATGTGTCATTTATGGGAGCTTGCCATGCAGAAACTGGAGCCCTGTTCCTCACAACAGTGACTATGCTTCAAAAAAGTATGTCATTGGCTATAAAGCACTTTGGGATGCCCTGAGATCATGAAAGGCACTACAAAATTTTTAAAAATTCATTTATGGGGGTGGACGTTGCTGGCTAGGCCAGCATTTATTGCCCATCCCTAAATGCCCTTGAGAAGGTGGTGGTGAGCCGCCTTCTTGAACCGCTGCAGTCCATGTGGTGTAGGCACACCCACAGTGCTGTTAGGGAGGGAGTTCCAGGATTTTAACCAGCGACAGTGAAGGAACGGCCGATATATTTCCAAGTCAGGATGGTGTGGCTTGGATGGGAACTTCCATGTGGTCGTGTTCCCATCTATCTGCTGCCTTTGTTTTTCTAGGTGGTAGTGGTTGTGGGTTTGGAAGGTGCTGCCTGAGAAGCCTCGGTGAGTTTCTGCACTGCATCTTGTAGACGGTGCACACTGCTGCTACTGTGCATTGGTGGTGGAGGGAGTGAATGTTTGTGGATGGGGTGCCAATCAAGCAGACTGCTTTGTCCTGGATGGTGTCAAGCTTCTTAAGTGTTGTTGGAGCTGCACGCATCCAGGCAAGTGAAGAGTACTCCATCACACTCCTGACTTGTGCCTTGCAGATGGCGTACAGGCTTTGGGAATCAGGAGGTGAGTTACTCTCTGTTAGGATTCCTAGCTTCTGATCTGCTCTTGTAGCCACAATATTTATATGGCTAGTCCAGTTCAGTTTCTGGTCAACAATAACCCCCCAGGATGTTGATAGTGGGGCATTCAGTGATGGTAATGCCAATGAATGTCATGGGGCAATGATTAGATTCTCTCTTGTTGGAGATGGTCATTGCCTGGCACTTGTGTGGCACGAACGTTACTTGCCATTTGTTAGCCCAAGCCTGGATATTGTCCAGGTCCTGCTGTATTTGGACATGAACTGCTTCAGTATCTGAGGAGTTGTGAATAGTGCTGAACATTGTGCAATCATCAGTGAACATCCCCATTTCTGACCTTATGATGGATGGAAGGTCATTGATGAAGCCACTGAAATGGTTGGGCTGAGGACACTACCCTGAGGAACTCCTGCAGAGATGTCCTGGAGCAGAGATGATTTGATCTCCAACAACCACAACCATCTTCCTTTGTGCTAGGTAATGCAAGTCTTTCTTTCTTATATCCCAAATGTAAAAACAAAGTGTTCACTGACCAGATCCCAAAGTCCGACATGTCCAGAAGTGCTCCCTGCAGCAACCAGGAACCTGTGCTGAGATGGATGTAAAGCTAGTGAGCAGACTCGTTTTGTTGTCACTTTTGCAACAAAACCTTCTTGGATGGTCATCCTGTTCAAACTGGACTTGTACCTAAGTCAGAGGAATGATGAAGGAAAGGGTTTATAGAAAACAAACTTTTAAAAAACTGGAAATAGTTTTATTTTATTTAAAATCAATCTTATACTGAAAAGAAACTTACTTTTTCAATTCTACTGACTGCTTTTTTTCAATATGCATCTCACCCTGGAATGACAGTGTAGCAAGTGTTAAGTTACTGACACAACCAGAATCCTTTAATTTTTATACTTCAGTTTAAGTTGTCTGTGTTATTTGCTTTATTTTGACTGAAAGACCAAATTTAAGTTTTTAATCTTATTATTTTGAGTTGGAGAGGACACGGGGTGAAGTTGGGGCAAAAAGACTGAAGTTAAGTAAAGGTTAAGATACTGAAAAAATATTGACTGATAAAATCTCCCATATAAGCTATTGCTATAATCATCACCTTTCACCTCATAGCTGCAAATACCTCTATATATTTCAAATAATTAAAAATACCTAAACAAGTGCCAATTTACATGGCAGTTTTATGTAGCTTTAGAAAGTGCTTTCATTCAAGTATTTATGCAGCAGAACACTATATAAATTAGGTGTCTCTTAAAAGAGAGAGCATCATTATCTTTTAAAATATTAAATAAAAACTACTGGCCAAGTTTTTAAATTATTACTCAAGGATCAGTCTGTCCGTACAGAGAGCCTGGAACCATTTAAACAGCTGGGCAACATTCAACAGCTAAGTTAAAATGAGAGTTAACCAAGCCATGCCATTTGATTAAATCAGTGTCTCGGTTCAACTATAAATGGAATACCTGGCTAATCTCCAGCCATGTGTTAATTAGATTCTCAGTAACTTTGCTGTCCTCTTCATCGTTTCCAACCATTTTCAGAGGCCCAGGAATCTGTGGAAAAAGAGCTAGAAAATATAACCTGTACAGAATTACACAGCATATACAGCGCAGACCATGTGGCCCATCTAGTCCATTTATGTTCCATTTGAGCATTCTCCCATTTTTCCTCATCTATCTGTATGAACCTCTATTCCCTTCCCCCTCTTGCTCATCTAATTACCCCTTAAATGTATCTATACTATTCACCTCAAGTACTTCCTGTAGTAACGAGTTCCAAATTCTCACCATGCAACATTAGTATGCCATTTCCTTCCATTAGCTATATGTACCTGTTAAGGCAGTCGGTTATACAATAAATAACCTTCTTTCTCAAGCATCATTAGATGCTTGAAATCCAATAAACATGCAGTGGACAGTTGAATAATGTTCCTACATAAATTACAATCATCGCAATGAAAACGGACAATTTACAAACCTACCCACCCCTCCTGCACGGAAGAAGACTCCATGATGGCCAAAATATTAGTGAATCTTTTGTATTTTTAAAAATATTTTCCAAATAACATTACTTTTCAAGTGTAGAAAATGTTAAAAATATGTAGAGATTAGCAGCCTGCGTAGGGAGATGACTGGTTCCGATGATTCGCTCTACCCAAACATTAACCCAGATTTTCTCTTCACAGGGAGTCCTCGATGGACTTACTACTGCTTTGTACCATTTGCAATTTTTTTCCAAAACAATTATCTTTACTTTGTGGTTTCCAAATAATCTGGTAATGATACAGGATACAGACTGGAAGTCTCAGGTTTTCCAATCCAGTTAACAGAGAAACTTTCCTTACCCAGTGAAACCAGGTCCCACTTGAAGTAAAATTAGTTCAGTTCCTAACAGCCTGCTTTTGCCAGCACAAAAATGTTCACGCACACAAAGTTCAGATGGTGTCAGAAATGCAAGTTTTACACTGTAGGGCAGGGTATTGTATTATGGATTTGTTTAAGGTATACTGGTGGGACAGAGCAGAGTGATCTCGACCCTGCATCTGCCGATGTGATGTTGAAATATTCCCCCACATTAACTCCACCCCCATCAAAATTGGGTGAGCATAAAAGAAATGTTCAGTGGTCAACTTGCTACAAATCCTGGATTTACAGACACAAGAACAGGGAAACGCACCCTCTCATCTATCTCCTCCACCTTCATTTGTGTTTCTATTGGTATTTCTGGGAGTGGAGTGCCTGTTGGTTCTAATCTCAGTAGGCGCATTGACCGTCGAACTGTAGGTTGCTCTCCGGAGCTTTTAAGCTTTTCTCTAAAAGACAAAAAAGTATCAAACTTGTAATTAAGTTGCATATGATGGGGCAATAAAACTAAAACAAAAATACATTTCCAGCAGAACAACAATTAACTGTTCTTGTGAAATTTCTGTCACTGACACATTTGTCAGATTTATTTTATATTCTCTTCAACTGACTCCTAACAATTACTTTTAGCATCATCTGCAATTTCATCAATTTCCGAATACCAAGACTGATACATCAGTTCTAATGTGGCAATAATCAGTTCCCTGTGGCACCTCATCATCATATCATACTACAATAACTCCTTTAACAAGCAACTATTTTAGGCCTATTCAGTCCTTGGATTTACCATGAACTCCCACATCTGTGAACCATTTCTTCCCCCTTGTGAATTTCAGAAGCTCCTTCATTGATTTATCTAAATTAAAGTCACTCTATAAATCCAAATTGACGTCGTTAAGGGATATGGCAGGAGGAAGGGTAATTAGCCATAGTTTTATGTAATAGCAGAGCAGGCTCAAGGGGTTATATGGCCTACTCCTACCGTTATGTTGAAACCTTTTATGGGCTTATGACAACGTAGATAATCAGATATTGTACAATTCAACAATACTGTCAGGTCCTCTTTAATTGAAGTGTATCCAAAAAGCATACCTTCTGGGTGCAATCCGTCTCTTTATTGGCTGCCTTTTACCAATTTCCCGGAGTTTGTTAGCAGTCTGTAAAATAATAGCAAATTCCTTTGTGGATCAGCAGTTCGCGTTTTGTCTCGACATGCAAAATACTTAAAGCAGTTTGAGCTTTGCCAAAGACGAGCTATGTGAGAGGAAGGATCATACCAAGGATTGTTGAATTCTGGGTAAACTCTCTTACCTGAGCAGTATATTGAAATAAGGACAGCAACATGTGCCTTAGCCTAGTGTATTCCAAACACACTGTCTGAGCTTAGTCCAGGGTAAGTTGGAGTGACAGGTTCAGCAGTGTGACATTCCCCTCATTTTATCCTGTTGTGCCTGGGGAAGAGCCTACACATTGACTGCTATGCACAACTCTGCTCACCAAACACATCAGTGATTTGCAGCATATGGCGAGTTCTCATGTGCTATATCAAAGAATCATAGGATGCTAGAAATGATTTTCCCTTCAAGTATCTTATTCATGGAATCAAAGGATATAGGGAGCAGGCAGGAAAGTGGAGTTAAGGTAGATGATCAGCCATGATCATAATCAATGATGAAGCAAGCTCGAGGGGCCAAATGGCCTCCTCCTGTTCCTTATGTTCTCATTCCATTCCCTTTTTCCAGTTATTATTGAATCTGCTTCTTTTCAGACCCTTCTTGCCCTTTCAGTGTATTCTTGATCAGAACAGCTCATCACATAAAGAAAAATGTTTCTTCATGTCACCTCTAGTTCCTTTGCCAAATACCTTAAATCTGTGTTCTCTGTTTACTGACCCTTCTACCACTGGAAACAATTTCCCATCATTTACTCTCTATCAAAATTATTTTAAGATTTTGAACCCTTCTGATAAATCTCTTCCCTCTTTGTTCTAAGGAGAACTGCCCACACCATCACTATAGATTTCCACATGACATCCCAGAAAGCCATTGGCCAAGTAAGCATGGTTTTGATCAGAAGGAAAACATTTAAAATGTCTGCAATGCTGATCCATCTCTCAAAAAAAATAATAAATCTTCTGTGTTCAATTCACTTAAATCACAAGCAGGAATAACTCAGCTCTGTGCTAGGAAGCAATATAATGAGAATCAACTTTATGATCTAATCCCAAATTACAGATTCAGACCTGACCATTTACTGCTGAAAATAAATCAAAACTGAAAATGAACTTTATATAGAGAGGATACCTCAAAGTGTTCCTGGTGGAAGTCTGATCTACACACTCGATGTTAAATGATTACATTAAGCAGGCTAACAATAGACAAGAAAGGTCAGTTATGATTTGATCTGCAGAAGCAACACAATCCTGGAGCTTCTTACCTCCAGCATGTTTAAAGATGCAAAGAACTGGGCATTTTCCTGAATATTTTTCAGTCGTTTCTTCTCATACACTGACAGTTCCTCAGATTTTCGATGAAACTAAAACAAAAAAATTTAAATTAAAGAGTGTGAGCTCCTCCAGTAACAGATTCCTGCTCCACTCACTATCTTGTTGGTGCCAACTTTTGGTCCAGCTGTGGGAGAGGGGAAATGGAGAGTCGTTCAAAAGTTTGGTCCTGTTGAGTATAAAAGCAGCCCTTCTAAAGTGAAAGAGACAAGACAAACTTTAGGAACACTACATAGAATGTCAGTGGATAATTAACCCCTCAGTTTCCCAATGTAGAAGTATTGGTCAATTCGGAGTCTTCTAAGTTAAGGTTGTGAGATTCACAGTTCACATTTTAATGATGAAACCAAGATTAATTAGAAAAGATTAAACCCTTGGTTGATCTTACTCTGATTGCCCCAAATAGAGTAGAATCACAGAATCTAAAGGCACAGGAGGTTATTTGGTCCATCGCAATGGCGCTTTGGCAGAACTATGTAATCGGCAGAAATGATCAAATGAGGGAATAAATGAGGGGCACTTTGACTGGAATGCAGGCACTGGGGGGTGGTGGGGGGGGAGAGCCAGTGATGTGCAAAGGTGCTGGTGAGACATGGGTGGGAGGTTTCTGGCCCAAGCTCTCTATATTACCTGGTGACAGAAGACTCAGTGAAGCCCCCTCTCCCACTTGCACCACCCCCACCCACACATCGTCCTTGACAATGTGGGCTGATGGCACCACACACGCGGGTTCACAAACCCTGAAGATACATGGGCAGGGGCAAGAGGGTACTACCCAACAGTCTCCTAGTTGCTGTCCAAAAACTATGGGGCAAATGGCATTCCAGGGATTCAATGAATGGCACCTGGGGCAAAACATAAAATCAGGGGACGATCCTGTAAAATACAGGAGTTAGTCACCCTGCTCAATAGTCTCACCCACCACAGTCCTGCAAATTAATCAAGTTCAACAACAAATTGCATTTGTATAGTACTTTTAATGTAATAAAACTTCACATGACAGTAATCAGACAGAATTAGACAATGAACCCCCATAAGGAGATATTAAGACAGGTGACCAAAAGCTTGATCTAAGAGATAGGTTAGGGAATGTCTCATATGAGGCAAAGAGAGGTGGAGAGGGAGGGAATTCCAGAGAAGTTACATAACAAGTTACATAACAATTACATAACAAGTTACATAAATACACTTCTTTAAGAGGGAGTTAAAACCAGAAGACAACTCGAGGTTTCACAGACTTCTTACCGCCAAAGGAAGCTCATCGTCGCTGCTGGAACCGGAGTCCGTCTGGTTTGAGGAGTCGCTGTCTGTCTCCACAGGGGCTGCTGGCACAGGAGGGATGCCCCCCGGCGGGGCATGGTCTGGCTGACTCCCAGCCCGGGTCATTCTCCTCATCGGCCGCCGGGACAGGGGCTCCTCATCGCCGTCGCCGCCCGGCCGTTTTCGGCTCGGGGGGGCGGCCGCTGGCTTCTGCCGCCTCCCTAGAGCGGTCGATTGGCGCAGCGAGCGCCTGTTCCCCGCCGGCTTCATTCAGAGGCGGGAGAAGCGCCGATCCCAGGCGCGGGTTTGAAGCGCCGATCCCAGGCGCGGGTTTGAAGCGCCGATCCCAGGCGCGGGTTTGAAGCGCCGATCCCAGGCGCGGGTTTGAAGCGCCGATCCCAGGCGCGGGTTTGAAGCGCCGATCCCAGGCGCGGGTTTGAAGCGCCAAAGCAGATCCGGGGTTTGGACAATGGTGAACGACTCCCGCTGCTCAGTTACTTTACCGCGCTGCGGGATAGAGCCATTACACATCCGCCATCTTGAAATCCGCACAGCCTCCTGGGATACCCGGAAACTCCTCCCTCTGGCGGCGGGGGGCGAGGGAGAGATTAAAACCATCAACCCCCCCCCCCTGCAAATATACCGACATCGCCGAACCCCTCAGCCACACCCACTTCGCAACATGTTACACAAGGATTCACTGGCAATTATGGGAGTTAACTTCACTCAATTAAGAAAACAAGCATTGGGATCTGGAATACGCTGCCTGAAAAAAGTGGGTGGGTGGGAAGCCAGTCCAATAGCAACTTGCAAATGGAAACTGGATAATTATTTCATAATGAATATTTTGAAGGGCTGTTAGGAAACAGAAGGGGTGTGGAACTAATTGGATAGCCCTTTCAAAGAGCCAGCACAGGCAAGGTGGGCTAAATGTGCTCCTACTGTGCTGTTTTGATTCTATGATGTTCAGCACCCTACCCTGATGGCTATAGGTTACACTGTACAGGACAAAATAAAGCAGAACAGTGCAACCAAGTTGTCAACATGTACTTCAGATCAGATCTTGAAGGTGCGTTGTTTCGGTATAGAACTCAGTCAAGTTGTGCAAATAAGTGAGGGATGAAGCTGACTGGAGGCAATGGCATCAGATCCAAATCAAACCTTTGGAAATTTTGGGCATACCCCACTCTACAAGGATTATTATTATTTAGTTGCCTCAAAGACAATGGTATTTCAGAATCTGAAATCTTTAGCTTTCTGGAAAAACTCAGTTTGCGCATGCTCCCTTCTATTCGTAGTCTTCACATTAAAGGTTTGATCATGGGGATTATTTTTCTCACATTCAGAGTAAGGACTAATTTCATGCTCACATTCAAGCACGTTTCTAAACTCGTCAGTCACACGTGCTGTAAAAGTTCACAAACTTTTTATTGAAACATGCATTTCTCTAAGGATTCACTGTAAATATAATCTAGACTTTCTGAACACTGAACTCACTAAAACTCAAACTGAAAAAACACTTTTGACTTCATGAAATGCAGAAACCCAAATAAAAAGATGTATTTTGAGAGCTTTAAACCTCACTGTTAATGAAACTCAATTTGTCTAGGAATATTTAAAATTTGTCAATTGAGCTTACAGATAAGCTGCAATAGTAAACAACAGTCTCAAATACACTATTCCTGTCCTTCAAAATTCACTACACAATCCAGACCATTCCTTTATTTGGTTGTCATTTTGTTTTTCAAATTCTGTACATGATAGGTGAGGCACATTAAAGATGCATGCATTAGGGATTACTGTATGTGGACACAAGCATAATATGTGTAGCAGGGTGTATAGAGAGATGTACTTAACCCAGTTTCACAAGTTCCTCTACTAAGTGAAACCTTATATTTATTGGACAATTTAAAAAAAACAAAATTTATCTCCATGGTCTGTGGAACTTAACACTAATGAAAAGATATATCTTGGCACTGTACAAGACAGATCAAACACTGGGGGCTGGATTTTACGTGCTCACCCACTGGGCGTGTTTTCGGCAGGGATCCACCCCACCACCTTCAAACCCAAACCTGAGCTCACCCCCAGAACGTGGTGGGTGTGAGGGCGCCGAAATTGGCAGCCTGGCCGCCATATTTAAATAAATAATCAAGGGTCAATTGAGCTTGTTAACAAGCCAATTGACCCCGATAATACGCTGCCCACACCACAGGTCATCGGGGGCAGGGTGCCTTTGCACATCGGGGGCAATCCCCTTAAGATAATACCCCCCTTTCTTCCTATGCACCTTCTCACCAAAACCCACCACTCCCACTACCCCCTGCCTAAATTGGCGGAAACCTCTCTGCAAACCCCAAACCTACCTTGCTTCAGGATCCATCGGGCTTTCTTCTTGGGACTGGTTGCAGTCTGGCAGCACCCACTAATGTACTCTTGGTACTGCTAGGGCTGCTGGCTAAACCAAGGGCAGGGCTTCCGCTCCAGTGACGGGGAGGGGGGGTTAAGTCCCGCTGGCAGGCAATTGAGCCATCCACCCCACTCCCCCACTCCTGTAAATATGCACCCTCAGAATTTATCTTTGTGTAAATTTCCTGGAGAAAGGTGGGGGGGGGGGAAGTGGGGAATAAGAGAGAGGAGGGGGTGAAAAGATAAGAGGAGAGGGAAGAGATGGGAAAGGGGAGGGAAGGCAAAATGCGATCAACAACTGATGAAAGTTGCAGCCACCAAATCTTTCAGCTGGGTCTCAGGATGACCTCCTGCGAACTTAATGAAGGAATGGTGTGGGGGACACCAAGTGAAGGTACAGAATACTGAGCAAGATGAGGTTGAGTATCAGGGAAATAATTACACCTCAAACCAAAAAAAAAACACAATGATCCCATTGAGTTTTGCAGCAGAAATACAATTTCTAAATAAGTAAACTAGGCTTCAAGGTTAAAATATAATTTGAGTATAATTTATGTATATTTAATCAGAAATACAGTCATGTGCAATGTTTAAAACAAAAGGATTAGCAGCAAATTTATCAAAGCTAATTGCTAAATTTAACTAACATAATTACAGTCTGAAAGAACAACAGGCTGGTTAAATAAAGCAACTTTATGGGGACCAGATATTTAATGAATGCAAAGAAAAAAATGACCGAACAAGAATTCCACCATGGTCCCACAAAACCAAATATTCTTTAGACACAACATAGCTTACAAGTTTAATTCCTTTCCCAAATTCAAATGCTGCACCTCCACAGCCACTTTTGTGTCATTGCAAAGTGGTTTTAGGTGCTGATGAATTCAAGTAGCAGTATAACTTGGGAGATTACTGAGCAAAGCAATACGCTGGAGGGGCATGGCTGCTCCAGGTAGCTGCCAATACACTACTATAGGTTCCCAGAGAGTGCTGCATCGATGTAACTAGAGTCTATTCAGTCTGATGATGTAGGTCGGATTCAGCAGAGAGCAGCAGTTTCAATCCGCAGCAACTTTTCATCTCCTAGATCAGCAGTCTTAGAATTCAAAATTTGAAAAAATGCTTTGGATTTCATTTTCTTTTTAAACACAGCCCAGGGACCATCCATGTTGCTCATTTCACAGAGACGTCATGAGGACTGAGGACATTGAGAAGAAGTGTGAACAATGGTTAGCTAAATGAGTATGACGGCTTGAGGAAGGGTCGTTGACTGATGTTGCTGCGAGGGACAGGCAGTGGCATTACCCCTGGTCGCCTGCCACCCGTTGCTGGTCTGGGGCTGAAATGTTTTGTCGTTGTTGCAATCTTTGCATTAGAGCTGGGTTAAACAAAAAAAAAAAGAGAACAATTATTAGATAGACCAGATTGTATGACACCTATATAATAATTAGCTATATACAAAGGAATGTTATCCCAGAATGGAGTAACATACAATATCATCCAAATAACTTTAAACCGGTTGACAGTCTACTAATTCAGGTCCTAGGGCATTGTTCTAAGAGGAGCATGGGGTTCTCCTGGTATTTTGGAGAATGTTCACTCCTTGAACAACATCACTGAAGAAGAATCATATGGACTCGAAATGTTAACTCTGCTTTTTTTCTTTCCACAGATGCTGTCAGACCTGCTGAGTTTTTCCAGCATTTTCTGTTTTTGTTTCAGATTTCCAGCATCCACAATATTTTGCTTTTATCACTTAATGTAGATTAACTTGCCGTTCATATCAGCTGCTGGCTGTGGGGTTCGACTGTGTATACCTACATAATGGTGTGTAGGAGCAGCAGGAGGTCCTTCAGCTCTTCGAGCCTGTATCACCAGTCAATTAGATCATGATTGATTTGTATCCTAACTCCCGTTTGCACACCTTCCATATCTGTAACCCTTAGTACACTTGCTTAATAAAAATGTATTAAACTCTTATAAAATTTCCAACTGATCCCCAGCCTTACACGACTTTGAAAAAAAAATTATTTCATGGGTTGTGGGTGTCACTGGCAAAGCCCTTCCCCAATTGCCCATGAACCGAGTGGCTTACTAAGCCATTTCAAAGGGCAGTTACAAGTCAATTACATTGCTGTGGATCTGTCTTGCATGTAGGCCAGTCCAGATAAGGAAGGCAGATTTCCTTCCCTAAAGGACATTAATGAACCAGATGGGTTTTTTTTATAAACAATCAATTACTTTTCAATTATGAATTATTTGAATTTAAATTCCACTAGCTGCTGCTGTCAGATTTGAACCCATGTTGCACTGCAGTAAGCTATAGAGCCCGGGCCTCTGGATTACTAGTATAGTGACACTGCCGCTATGCCACCGTCTCCCTGCTATTCTGAGGGAGAGAATTCCAGATTTCTACTCCGCTTTGTGTGAAGAGGTGCTTCTGACATCACCCTTGAACAGCCGAGCTCTAATTTTAAGGTTATGCCCCCTTATTCTGTACTCCCCTCACCAGAGGAAACAGTTTCTCTCTGTTTATCCTTTCCAATCATCGTAAACAGATCAGATTAGTCCTCAATTTTTATGTTCAATGGAACATAAGCCTAGCCTATGGAACCTACCTTCATAATTTACTCCTTTTAACTCTTGTATCATTCTGGTGAATCTGCACTGCATCTCCTCCAAGACCAATATATCTTGCCTGAGATGCCATGCCCAGAACTGAACAATGAGGATGTAATAAGATATAATAGAAATACAAGGTTTTCCTGTAGGTGATGCTTTTATAAATCTGCTCGAACTTCAGAATGTTGTGAAATGGCTCTCTCCAGTGGCTAATTTGGTAATATCCAGATCAGTGTGCAACAGAAGCACAGGTCCCAAAGCTATGAGTCCTGGTCAGCTGGGAGCAGTGGAGATACTACATAGTTAGCCTTAAAACCCTTACCCCGGGGCAGGGAAGAGAAAAAATGTGATTGTGATCCTAAGGTTTGTTTCTAAAACATGCCATGTTCATGCTACTTCACTTTGAGTGAAGGCTACAAAGTCACCAGCATTCGAGTGAAGAGGAAATGAAAGAAATAACAGTTATGCGACACAAAGCTTGGATTTTAAAACACGTGTAGCCATTCTAATTTTGAGGCAATGGGAAAGAATGATCAGGAGGACCATGGTTACAACCTTTGGGGGTTAAGTTTGGATTCAAGCATGAATGGGCTGCACATGACTCTGCAGAAACAGGAGGCCCTGCCCCATCACAATGTCAAACCTCTCTAATCATGATCAGCAAGGTCTCAATACAAAAATACCCGATACCTCACCCTGTCCTGTTTTAGGAATCTTACAGCGCATATAATGACTGCCACATTTGCTACAAATGTCAATGTGTATTCCAAAACAGATCATAGTATCAAATGGAGGTGATAAGGCATTCTCCTTTATTTAACTATGAAACCACACTGTGGAGTGGGGAGCGGGTGATCTGGGAGAGGTCATGTACCTTTTTGAAGATTGCCGGTTGTTGTTTCCCGTTTTCCTTTTCTTTGCCTTTTTGTAATACGGTCCTTTTTTCCGTTTTCTGTTGTTGGTACTTTTGTTTTTATTGAAGTACACCGAGGTTTCCTCATACTGCTCTTCCTCATCCTGAGATCTTCTGCAGTCTGTCCAACTGTTGGAAGCACTGACTACAGCCACTTGTTCCTCTGTTATCGCAAAGGTGAC
Organism: Carcharodon carcharias; assembly: GCF_017639515.1. Taxonomy (NCBI): domain Eukaryota; kingdom Metazoa; phylum Chordata; class Chondrichthyes; order Lamniformes; family Lamnidae; genus Carcharodon; species Carcharodon carcharias. Next base: position 24,187,837 of record NC_054492.1, on the reverse strand, counting down.
ATTGTGAAATGTGAAAAGGGAAGTTTACAAAGAGTGAGTGTCACCAACTTAATCTTATAAACATACTTCAGGGACAGGAGTTCAACCTCTTTGACTTTGTGTAAACTTAAGCTCATCCAAACTCTGCTGCCCGTGTCCTAACCCGCACCAGCTCCTACCCACCCATCAACCCTGTGCTCAATGACCTAATTAGTTCCTGATCCAGTAACACCTCAACTTTAAAATTCTCATCCTTATTTTCAAATCCCCCCCCCATGGCCTCACCCTTTCTTTATAATATCTTCCAGCCCTCCGAGATCTCTGCGCACCTCCAATTCTGGCCTCTTGCACATTCCCAATTTTAATTGCTTCGCATTGGCGGCCATGCCTCCAGCTGCTTAGGTCCTAAGCTCTAGAATTTCCTCTCTATCCCTCTTAGCTCCTTTAACACACCATGATTTAGGTCATCCTTTGTAATATCTCATCAAATTTTGTCTGACTACACTCCCATGAAGAGCCTTGCTATACTATGTTAAAGTTATACTATGTTAAAGGCACTATATAAATGCAAAATGTTGTGAATCCTGCTGGAAAGGGAGTTGAGTGAGAATAGCTAATCCCATTAACATTTTCTTCTATTCCTTTCTCCCACATGTGTTCATCCAGCTTCCCCAACAACGCATTAATGCTATTTGCCTCAATTACTCCTTGTGGTGATAAGTTCCACATTTTCATCACATTCTGGTTAAATAAGTTTCTCATGAATAGTTTATTGGATTTATTAGTGATGGTCTTTTATGTATGACCCTTGCTTTTAGATGCCCCATCAGTGGAAACATTTTCTCGATATCTATTCTATTCAATCCTTCCATAATCTTAAAGACCTCCATCAAGTTACCGAGAAAAGAGCCCCAACTTGTTCAGCCTTTCCTGATGGTTATAACTTTTCAGTTTCATACTTGTGAATCTTTGTATCTTCTCCAGTGCGTTATATCCTTTTTATAACATTGAGACAAGGAATACAATGTACTCAAGTGTGTTCTAACCAAGATTCAACACAAGTTTAACTTAACTTTCCTGCTTTTCAATCCTATCCCTCAAGGAATAAAGTTCAGTGTTTGGTTTGCTTTTTTTTTTAAATGGCCATACCAGCCTGCTTTGATACTTTTAGCAGTTTGTGTATCTGCATCCCTACATTCCTCTGTACCTCCTCCCATTCAGTGTCTCGTTATCTAAGCAGTAAGGACATAGTCTCCTCATTATTCCTACCAAAATGCCCAGCCTCATCTATATTGAAATTATTTGGCAATTACACACACATTTGGCAAATTTATTAATATCTTCCTGTATTTTGTCGCAGTCTTCCTTTGTATTATCCATAACCTCACCCAGCCTCAACATGAGAGGCCATTTGGACGAGGCTCTGCTGGGCTGGTATCACCTGTGGAACTGGGTCCTAGTAGCACCTAGAGCAGGAGTACCCCTGGGTGAGAGGCTGAAAGACAGCCTTTCTGCTCCTTTCTGCTAAAGATTCTTTACATATAGCAAGTTGGTGAGGCTTCCATTACCTGGCAACTGCCATTCAGAGTACTTCTGGAGAACGTCGATAATTTCACCTCCGTATTTATCCAACTTGTCCTCGGTGACTCCGTCAATCTGCAGAAGGACCTCAGGGTCCGGTGACAGTGACTCTGCAGTAGACATATTTGGCTCATTAACATTCTTTGAAAGGCAATTGGGACAACAGTGCTGAATCAGTTGTTCTTTAAGGGGGAACAGCACATTTTCCTGCCATAGTCTCAATTCACGTGAAAATGATTTGTTTTGTCCCAATATTTCGCTTTGTTTTTATTGCAATTTCCGCTTTGTCATTTTCTTTTGTAAAAACAAATAGGCTCACAGGAAGTTTGGCTGTTATTTTGTGAGGGTCAAGTGAATGTTGAGGACAGCCCCTGCTCTGTCCTGCAAACTAAACCCAGTTATAATTTGCCCAGAACATTCAACCCAGCATTAGGAGAAATATGGAAGTGTCAAGGATTTTTACTCTCGACTACATTTCACACAATCTGCTGGATGGCAGTACTCCTCGTTATCTCTTAAAACACTGATTATTATGTTGGATGGAATACCCAAGAGACTTGACCACAAAATCCAGGCTGTTACTCCCACTGCAGCACTGAAAAAAGACTTACATTTATGTAGCATCTTTCATGGCCATTGAATGGCAAAGTGCTTTCCAGCCAATGTATTCACTTTTGAAATGTATTCACTTGTAATGTAGGAAATAAGGCAGCCAATTCGTGCACAGCAAGCTCCCACAAACAGCTATGCGATAATGACCAGATGATCAGTTTGAGGGATAAATAATGGCCAGAACATAAGGGATAACTCCCCTGCACTTCTTCGAAATAGTGCCATGGAATCTTTTACGTTCACCTGAGAAGGCAGATGGGGCCTCGCTTTAACATCCCATCAAAAAGACGGCCACCTCCAACAGTGCAAAACTCCTTCAGTGCTACACTGTAAATGTCAGCCTTGATTTTGTGCTCAAGTCCTGGCCTTGAACTTATAACCTTCTGAGTCCACCTCAGCCACAGCTAACACACTAAGGGATGTGCTCGGTCAGGTAGATGTAAAGGATCCCAAGACACTATTTTGAAGGTAAGCAGTGGCGTTCTTCTGTTGTCCTGGCTCAATATTTATTCCTCAACCAATGCCACTAAAACAGGTTATCTGATCATTATCACATTCCTTTTTGTAGGAGCTTGCTGTGCACAAATTAGCTGCCACATTTCCTACAAGAGTGACACATCAAGACATGCTTCATGTGCTTTGACACATTCTGTGAAAGCCGCTATAGAAACACAAATCATTCTTTCATCAGAATCCTTATCAACAGTTTCATTGCACGTGTTAATCTCTTGCTGTGTAGTGTATTTCCAGATGACAACTAAATCCTGGTCTAAGTTAATAATATTGTGATCGTAAAAGAAGCTTTGTTTTCCCTAATGAGGCAGGTGACCCCTCCCATACCAGTCTTCCATTTTTCAAATATACCTGCAATTCTTTTGATGGTGGCAGTGTTAAAAATGTTGAAGTAATGGACACCATAGACTTTGCCCAGACGCTTGCAGAGCTCAGTGAGCTCAGTAAGACACTGCTTAACCATCTCCTCCCGTTTAGAAACATTCTTTGCTACCGAATTCCTCTGCTTCCTGATGCTGCTGGCATTATCTGTCTCCTGAAAGTCCACCTAGGGTCAAAGGATAAATTACTGGCAGTTATCCAGTATCACATCATGTTAAAACATCTCAAAGCTCTTCCAGCGATAAATTACTTTTTGGAATGCAATACTGAGATCGAACATAACTTAGAATGCAAATAGCAATGCAGGAAATCGAACACATGAATTTGAAATAAAAATGAACGCACCTGAAGGAAACCCATCAGAACTTGTTGTGCTTTCTCTCCAGCAGTTACATAAGAAACTGCTTGATCATTGGCTGTGATGTACAAATCCTCGCACAGAATTCTATCTAGCACCAACTTTCGAAACAGTCGTTCTACATTGTGACGGGAATAGGCAGCTCCTGCTCCAAATATACCAGATTGGATCCTGGCATTTTTACAACCTAGTGGAGAAGTTCAGTTAGCTTTTCACAGAATGTTAATGGCACAGGAGGCCAGTCGGCCCATCATGTTGGCACTGGTCTCCAAATGAGCATTATGACCCAGTGCCATTGCCCTGCCTTTTCCCTGTACCCCTGCACATTGTTCCTATTCAAATAATCATCTAATGCCCTCTTGAATGCCTCGATTGAATTTGCCTCCACCACACTTCCAGGCAGTGCATTCCAGACCCAAACCACTCATTGTGTGAAAAAGTTTTTTCTCACGTCACACTTGCTTCTTTTGCAAATCACCTTAAATCTGTGCCCTCTTGTTCTTGATCCTTTCATGAGCAGGAACAGCTTCTCCCTTTCTACTCTGTCCAGCCCCCTCATGATTTATTAGGTGTTCCAAGAATAAGCTCCCAAACAGAATCTTAGAAAAAGGACTTGCAACTGATCACAATTCTGGAAAAGATCTTACAGTGTTGCACACATGGGGAAAGAAAGAGAATGCGTAGGTATGCCCACAAAATTTACATCTACAGTCTCATGCTGAATTTTTGACAAAGCGGGTTCAAAGGTTAACAATTTCTCCTCCTTCATGCCTTTAGTCTGATCTTGTCTCAGTGCTGCCTTAGGAAAATGAGAACTTGCATATATACAGCATTTTTCTAAACCTCAGGACATCCCAAAGCCTTTTACAGCCAATGAAAGCATTTTGAAGTCTAGTCACCGTTGTAATGTAGAAGACATGGAAGTCAGTGTGCTTAGCAAGCTCCCACAAACATCAATGAACATAATGACCAGATAATCTGTTTAATGATGTTGGTTGCTTGCTTTAATAAATGCAGCCTATGGGTTTTCTCGTACCTCCATTCCCTACCCTCCCCGCTGCCGCCTCCCCATGGGGAAGAACCTGGTTTCTCAGATCCCACTATTTGAAGAGGGCAGGGAGTTCCTGATTAACAATCCTCCCCTGACCAACACCAATCAAAACAGGTTGTTGGGTCATTCATTCTTGTATCAGTATTGGAAACTTTGTGTAGACAATTGGCTGCTGTATTTGCCCATGCAACAACATGGACTCCGCTTCAAAGCAATCCATCAGTTGTAAAGTGCTTTGGAACATCACAAGGTGGTGATAAGATGCAATAGCGGGAAAGAGTGAAAGCGTGAGTGCGATAAAGCAAGCGTGAGATAACGAATGAGAACAGGCAGGCAAAATGAAAACAAATCCAGCATGAAGCCACCTTGAGCTCAAAATGGAAGGAACATCCTTTTCTAATTAACATATCAAAAAACTCCACATGGTTCCACCCTAGCTTATCGTTTGGTGTTCAAATACCCCTTTCCCCCACCCTGTTCTCTCCAGATAATCTGGAAGCAGACAGCTCCTTGTAATTGATCCGCACTCACCGAGGAAGATATCGACCAGCATGTTCAGGGTGAGCCTGCTGGAAGGCTGGCCTGCATTGTATTTTCTTCCAGTGGCACTGGCACAATGCTCCTGAGCAAATCTCACAATGTTTTTCACTTCATCTGTGACATTCCTGGTCCTGTAATTCTATTAAAAAAAAGGAAAGGAAGTGAGAGGGGTGGGATTAAAAAAATAACTAATTAACATTTCAGGACTAGTAATAGTAACTAGTATTTCAGCTGAACTTACTTTCTTCCTGAGGCAGTTGTCACAAGTTACTTCTGGGTGTTCTTTGCAAAACTGGGGATTAAAGTCATTTTCCCCAAAGTACGCCAGCAGCTGAGTCCTGCGGCATTCCAACACATTCTCACAGTAATGGACCATGTTGTACAGATTGTTGAAGTGGGTCTGTTTAGTGAACTGGTTCCCGTCCTTCTCCACTGCAGAACACACGTCTCACTTGTTAGATCAGATTAATGGAAATCACAACAAGCATCAAAGAGACAAAATGGCTTGGAATTTGTTGGACAGCAGCAACTTGTAGCCTGCCATGTTTGTTAGAAATTTTTCCCTCACCCTTCAGCTTGAACAATTTTTGCACCATAAATTGCTGGAAGCGCTTATCTGACCTCGCCTCGTACGAGATCAACAGGACATCAGTGAACGATGGAACCAATCTCTCTAACCAAGTGAGATTAAAGAAACAAGAAGGACAGAAATAGAAACTGGGGGAAGTCAAATCAGAAAGAGAAATAGAGGGAAATAAAGACTGGATTAAGAGAGAGAAAAGAAAAAGATGGAAAGGAAAATCATAATTTTTTTTTAAAGACTTTGAATTTTAAAAACCTTGAAGAACAATTTACTCGCTGCAGGAATGGGACTTCAGTTTCAACTGTTCCCTTTCTGGGCCTGCAAGGTTGAGCAGAGACATAAATCTCATTATTAAAAAAATTCCTAAATTGTTAAATACCAGCCCTAACTCTCTGTGGTGAGTTTATGGTGCAAAGGACATGGAGTTGTGGATGAGCTTCTGAGGCCAATGACAGAGTAGTTAAATTGTCCAGCAATTTGTGACATTTTGCAATTCACGCTGTATCACTTTCTCGCCATACGCTGCTGTTTCTTATTTTTATTTAAACATACTAATAAAGGTGAGTGCATTAAACCCGCTATTATTACCCGGTCAAATTCTGGTCCAATGTGCTTTTAACTTATCCTCCCCATTTCTCCAGTGTCCTTTCTTCCCCACCAGGTCATTGACTCACCATGAAGCATGGTGACTGTACTGTGGCTTCAGTGCATGTGTTCCTGGAAAGCAGATTTCAAATCACAAAGTTTATGGCACAGAAAGAGGCCACTTGGCCCATCGTGTCTGCTCCAGCCGAAAAATGAGCCTCCCAGCCTAATCCCACTTTCCAGCATTTGGTCCATAGCCCTGCAGGTTATAGCACTTGAGGAGACTGGTTACTGGACAATTCCATTGTGGCAGGTATCATGACCTGGCCTGATGCTCTTCTCACCCTATGCCCGTAAGAAACATAACAGCATAAATAAGTGGAGTAGGCCATATGGCTCCTTGAACCTGCTCTGCTATTCAAAACGATCATGGCCGATCTGATTAAGTCCACTTTCCTCCCTGCCGCACTACACCACACACCCACCAATAATCCTCAACTCTGCTGTAGATCAAAAATCTGTCTAACTCAGCTTTGAATACAATCAATGACACAGCTTCCACTGCTCTCTGATGTGGAGAACTCCAACAATTATCCATACTTAGAAAAAATTTCTCCTCATCTCTGTCTTAAATGGGACAGAACCCTTATTTTGAAAGTCCTCTCAGCATTTCCCTGTCAAGCCCCCTCAGAATCTTATATGTTTCAATAAGGTCACCTCTCTTCCTCTAAACTCCAATGAGTACAGGCCCAACCTGCTCAACCTTTCCTCACAAGACAACTCAGTCATCCCAGGAAATCAACCTAGGGAACGTTCTCTGAACTATCTCCAATGCAAGTATATCCTTCCTTTAATAAGGAGACCAAAGCCTCACGCAGTACTCTATGTGTGGTCTCACCAATGTTCTGTATGTTTGTGACAATACTCCTCTACTTTTATACTTCATCCCCACACACGTGTATTCTCATTCCATAACAAATAGAAAGAAGGAAGAATTGGCATTTATATTATGCCTTTCAAAACCTCATGACTTCCAAAAGTGATTAAAGCAAGATCATTGGCTGATACATACACTGGGGGGCACTTGGTGACAATTGGAGTGCTTCCACTCACATCCCAGATGAGATCAGCCACCTCCACACAAACCCAGATTTGAACCTGGGCTCTGCATGTGTGTGAGAGTCAGTGCTAAACCAGGGGCTTGAAGCGCTAGGCCAACGCAGGGGGCACAATGCGGCACAGCTGTCACAACTAGGAGTTGTGAAGATAGAGTTTTGTCACAATCACAGTAGTATAAAGATATAATTTATTACAATGAATGAAGATTCTGAAAGGCATCTTCCCCCAACTGTGGTAACTAATTTCCAGGCAGACTCATGAATCCCAGCACAGCTATTTGACTCTGATAGGCTGCTGATTTGCTCCTGCTACAGAGGAATATTTTAATTCCATAATCCTCTCAGCTACCATTCACGCTGATTGCTCACTCACTTTGGATAATGCGCCTGATCCTCGTGACATCACTGTAGCTGTAGAAAAGAATACAATGGGACGTTTCTCCATCCCTCCCTGCGCGGCCCGACTCCTGGTAATATCCTTCCATGGACTTGGGGAGCGTGGCATGGATCACATAGCGAACATCTGGCTTATCAATCCCCATACCAAAGGCAATTGTGGCACAAATCACCTGGTGGGAATACACAGGGCAATGGTGAGCCTATATAACCACAGGATTCACTCATTCTGACAGTTTTCAAATCCCCATCGTCATCCTCCGTACCACACAGATCATCACTTCTCTTTTACATATTATTAGGCTTATTTGCAGTTTTGCTAAAATACTAACAGCAAAATAGGAGGGGTTTAAGTTTTACACCAGGTTTCAAAGGTATGTCCTTGGCCTCTGCAAACAAAAAATGCACAATATTAACTCGCTTCTTAAAATAATATTTTTACCGACAATTTAGATTAAATAGAATGGTCCCAGGGATGAGAGCCTTCAGTCGTCTGGAGAGATTGGAGAACCTGGGATTGCTCTCCTTGGAGCAGAGAAGATTAAGGGGAGATTTAATAGAGATGTTCAAAATCACGAAGGGTTTTAATGGAGTAAAACGCAGAAACTGTTTCTTGGCCGAAGGGTCAATAACCAGAGGTCATAGGTGTAAGGTAATTGGCAAAAGAAACAGAGGGAAGGTGAGGAGAATTATTTTTATAGTGAGTTGTTATGGTCTGGAATGCACTGCCTGAGTGGGTATTGGAAACAGATTTTGCAGTAAATTTCAAAATAGACATTAAAAAAAAAGCTTGGAGGGGAGTGCAATTAATTGGATAGCTCTTTCAAAGGGCTGACATGGACACAAGCCGAATGGCCTCCTTTGGTGCTGTATCATTCTATGGAGTTAGAGAAGAGAGGGTTGGGAAAAGATTTGATAGACATGTTGACAATCATAAGGGGTCTGGACAGAATAGATAGAGAGAAGCTGTACCCAAATATGGATGGATTGTGAACCAGAGGGTACCAATTTAAGGTGATTGGCAAAAGAACCAAAGGCGACATGAGGAAAAACATTTACTCAGCAAATGGTTAGGATCTGGAATGTACTGCCTGAGAGTGCGGAGGAGCAGGTTCCATCACGGTTTTCAAAAGAAAATTGGATCTGTTGAGAAAATTTGCAGAGCTAGGGGGAAAAGATGGGGAGGAGTGAGTCCAGGTGAGTTGCTTTTGCAGAGAACCAATATGGACACAATGGACTGAATGGCTTCCTTCTGTGCTGCAACCATTTCATAATTCTGAGCAAACTGGCTGAGGGAGTAGGCTATAAATTGTTGTTTAGTCAGTTACTAAGAGATGTGCATGAAGAACCAAACCCACCGACTGGGGGAAATAATCATGCCCTAGTTTTAAGGGCTCCTAACCTGGCAGCCATCTTGATTAATCCACTTGCTTTGTGCCAGATCCCTGTCAGAGTCCTGCAGGCCAGCATGATAGGCTGATGCGGCTATTCCATTTCTTTTCAGTGTTTCAGTCACCGTGTCACATTCATGCCGAGACAGACAGTAAATAATGCCGGAGTCACCTGTTAATGTGCAAACAAGGGAATTAGAGTTGCACATATTGTACAGAAGAAGAGTACTTTTAAAGGATAAAGTCCCATAGTGTGCTAAGCACCATCAAGGTTCAAGGAAGAAAGAGAGCTGAGGTAAATCAGGAATTAACCATTAAATGATGTTAGGGTTGACAATCCTCCAGGGTTTGACCCAGAGTCTCCAGAATTTGAAGATTAATCTTGGGGATCATTCTTAAATCTAAATACTTTGTTAAGAAACCAAGGCTCTTAGTCAGAACGTCATTAAACATCTGAATGGCAACGTCCCTGTACAGCTGCATTTGTACAACTCGGGGGCCAGACAGTGCCCCAAGTTCAGCCTCCATTTAGCATTGCCACCCCCTCCAAGGACTGGCCTGGGAGTCTCCAGAAACTTTTTAATTTCCAGGACATTGCTACACACAAACCCGGGAGAAAAATCATGGAGGCATTAAACAAAAAAATTGGGGTTTATTCCATTTTCTGTTTATTAGATATAATAATATTGGAGATGGGTAAAAGGCTGTTTGACTAAGTCTAGAATAATCCAATTGAGTAACAAGGAGCCTGTTTGTTTTTCTATTGGTTTGGGAAGGCAGGTCTCCTTGAAAGTGGACTTGTAGTGACCAACGGAGAGTATATGGGAACGGGACATCATGAGGATGGACATGGCAGTTGACCAGTAGCAGGAATCTGGGGATGGGGTGGATCAAGGCAGCTGGTGATATGATGAAACCTCCAGGAATACATCCAAGCTGGGTTGGTAACTCTAGGTAACGTCAGGTTTGAGTTTTAAAAACTTAGTACCTGAGGAAACAAAGATTGAATTAAGTTTCCGAACTTTTGTGATTGTTCATTGGGCATTGATATCAGCACACTGCAATACACAGGAAGGGGAAGAGCAGAATGGACACCATGTTTTCCCTACAATCATTGATTGTGCTTCAAAGAACTCTCAGGCTGCGTGAGAAACTCTTTTGGTTCATCGTTATGCTATTGACTGAAAACACATGCCTCTGCCCAATTCAATAAAATGTTCTTACTTACAAACTTTTAATCCAAGCAAAATGGGTGTAGCTTCCCCAACAACAGGTGCCATGTGATTCACACATTGTTACTAACTTTCATTTCAATGATCAAAGCATCATCTACTTCTGTGTAAATTCTGAGTATCAAAGCTCAATGTAAGTGACACAGAGAGAGCGCACGAGAGAGATGCAAGAAAGTGAACAAACCTTACAGAGACTGAATTACTTTAAAGCATAGTCACTATGTCAGCCAGTAAAATATTTTGTTTACAGCCAGATCCTAAAAACAGTAATTTGGTGAATAACTGGTTAATTATTTAAATATCAACAAACAGATGGTTACTGAAGAGGGGATATCACCGTTTCTAAAAATTTTACATGGAGATAGTTACCCACAAAGGTTGGCAGGTTCCCAGTTACTTTATACAAGCCACCACTTACCCGTCTCTCTCCTGAGATGTGACCAATCACAAGCTCCAGTGATGATTTATTAGATTCATGAGGCCATTGCAGCCAAAATACATCGGTGAGTCATGTAGCCCACATAAATATTTAGCTCTAATTGTCAAAAACCATTGGGTTTTGTACAGAATTGATCAGTTCTATACAGGCAGCTGCAGGCCCAGCAGCATACTACTCAGTCAACACTTACGTGGATAGTTCCTCCGGATCCATTCGATGCATTCTTCAGCAATCTTCTTGGGCTTTTTCGGCAGGACCTCATACTTCAGGTTGTGTCTATTGAAGCTCATGGTGAACCTGCAGAATATCAGCATGAAGCCTCAGTACTAGAACTCCATACAACAGAAGTGATAGGCAGCTCTCGGGACCCTGTACAGAATCTACAGCACAGTAGGAATACTGCAGATTGAAAAATTCCCTATACAGCCCACTTCCCAACATCAATTACCTCACTGTGGGGAGTGCAGAGCAGAAGCAGGGCATTTCCTGCATCGAAATGAGAGAGGAAACTGGAGGTTTATATTACTTTGGCTAACCCTTCAGGTATGTTAGCATGCTGCTAGGTCATGCGGAGCAGGGAGGCCAGAGGGAAGGGAGATGCAGAGCAGCTTGAAATTATATGGCACTGTTCAGGACATCAGAATGTCCAGAAACACTTCATTGTCAATTAATTATTTTTGGTGTAGTTATGTTGGTAAAAAGTGTAGCTAATTTGCATACTGCAAGCAAAATAAATTACATTTTAATCTGTTTTTAGTGGTCTTGGTTGAGGGATAAATATTGGTCATGGATATGGGGAAGTTGCCTCCTCCTCTTCAAATATTGCCATGGGATCTTCAACGTTCCGTTGCAAGGACAGACAAGATGTTGCTTTAATAGCACTGCTGAAAGACAGCATCTCAGTCAGTGCAGTGCTCCCTCAATATCAACCTACATGATGTGTTCAAGTTCTGGTGTGAAACATGAAGCCACAACTTTCTAAGTCAGAGGCAAGAATGCATTGCTGAGACAAAGTGCCACTTAAAAGCATAAAAAAATCTAAACTATGTCAAAAGAATAAATCTCATTTTAAGGAAAATTACGTTAATATAACAGAGATGAGAAAAGAGACATGCTTTGAAGTTTTTCACCTTGCACTCATCAGGACAGATTTGAAAGAATACCTAATCTCAAAGGGAACAACAATTTATACTGCATGAGAAGAGGGTGCTGATTGGTTAGCAAGTGGACTCTGATTGGTAGAGGCATTGCCATGGAGAATGCAACAGGGAATAGTTAACTGCTAAGCTTTTGTTTCAATTCAAAATCAGGCAGATCAACTCTGATTGGTCAAAGCATTGACCTGGGGAATGAACCAGAGAATGGCTGTCCCCAAGCTTTTGTTTAGTTGAAAAAGGCGCAATGCACGGACATGTCCTTTCTGTTTGCAAATGACAGGGCCATGTGTGTGAATATGTGCAACTTCTAGCACGTGTAAGTGAGCCACACTGCAAGCCCGACTAATAATATTAAATTGGTTATCAGTGTAATTCTTAGCACAATCAGGATTGTTTAGCAAGTGTTGTCCAACTGCGGAATCACATCTAATGTTGGACACTATGTTCTGAGCTTTGCAAGCACGGGCTGGTTGAGTAGGGTCAATACTTTGCCTGTTGAGAACAGCCGAAGGGATGTGCTGTTTGGTATGATCCCACAGTCTTTGGGACATATGGCCTAGATACCTGGCACTGAAATTCCTGTACCACATTACTCATTTGTGTGTTAGGCAGAATGTTTTATTGGCTTGATGGTTTGTCAAGCTTTATCGGTTTCCACAAGAAATGTGTCACCTTGCCAACCAATCAGCGCCTTCTTCTCATGCAGTATAAATTGTTGTTCCCTCTGGAATTTGATATTCTTGCAAATCTGCTCTGATGAGCTTCAATAGCATGTTTCTTTTTTCAGCAATGTTGAAGTTCTGTACTACCAAGTGACTATAAGAAAAATGCTGCTGTATCTCAGCACTTGAATTACGTAATAGTAGTGCACGATGTTCCACAGTAATTATACAATCTGTATACTGATGGTAACCTCAATGGCTCCCCAAACTCTGCAGTCTGGAGTCCACTTTGCAGTACTGAGGGAGGCTGCACTGTCTGTGGTGATATATTTTCAAAGAGATGTCAAGCTGAGGTTTCATCTGCCCTCTCAGGTAGATGTAAAAGATCCCCTGGCACTCTTTTGAAGAAGAGCATCATCACTTTGCTGTTCACAGGAGCTCGTCGTGTACAAAATGGCTGCCACATTTCCTATGATACCACAGTGACTACACTTCAAAAAGTGCTTCATTGGGTGTAAAATGCTTAGGGATGCCCTGAGGTCAGAAAAAGTGCTACATAAATTCAAGTATTCCTTTCTTTACAAGTTTTATTTATAGAAGTGCACAAGAAAAATACAAAGAGTAAAACAGACTAAATTTTGATCCAGAACTAAGATTTAAAAATTGGCATTGTTGATCTTTTCATCCAACTGAAAGATTATAACAAAAGGTGCATCTATAATTTTTAAAATATAATGAATTGATAATGATCCCATGGTATTGCTCACAGCGTGTCTGATGATCATGGTTTATAAGGACAGGAGTATGATACTGCAAGGTGGTATTATTCTGCTGCTAAGATAGAACTATATACAGTATCTCCAAGGCCACAGATCCAATTGCTGAGGAGGTCTGTTCGTAGCTTGGCAGTGGCTTTTAAATCACTGACTCCTCCCCAGTCAGGAGAAACCACTAGGAAATAACTAGCTCTATTTTTTTCTTTAAGAACATAGAATTGTGACAACCGAAATGTGACACATTTTGAAAGGAACACAGATGAATGTCTGTAATAATTGTTTGTTAATCTAAACTCACTTTACCCCTCCCTCAAGAGATAAAGTTACATACACTTGCGGTTTCAGCATCTTGAGCTGGTTGAGGATATCTTTCTGGACCCGTGGCGTGGCTGTGGCTGTCAGGGCCATCATCGGGATCGAGGGAAACTTGTTCCGGAGCTCGTTCAATCTCTTGTAATCAGGGCGGAAATCGTGGCCCCACTGAATAGGGATGGAAACAGTAAGAGTTAATTTCTGACAGACTTCAGAAGGAAGTGAGGAATAAGCACAAGGAGTTGACAAAAAATATGTCTTCCAGCAGAAACCTTTCCCATCGCCAAGGTGTTGGAAATAGGGGCACTGGGGGGCATTCAATTGTGGTACCGCAGCCAACACCATGCTTCCTACAATGTACATACAAGCATCACTCATGTACAGCAAGGTCTCAGAGCAGATTAATAAAAGGAGGAAAGCACAAAAGTACAGTTAACGAGACTGATTTTAAAGGGAGAAAGGTGGCAAAACTTAGTGCCACTGGATTGTATCGGGGAATAATAAATTAAGAAATAGCTTCCCAGTTAGGAAGGGTGAAGGGAGAGAAAGAAATCCAGGGTTGATCAGTCTTTTGGATCTGCTACAGCAAAGGCAGCAGGCTGGGCATTCAACTAGTGTGCTGCTAAAACTGGTTATTTCAGGTAGAGATTAATGACAGAGGGTCCCCATCCCTCTGCGCCCACCAGTTGGCCAAACAACTTTCTCCTCACAAGTTCCATATCGTTACTATTCCTGTTCCATCAAACTTCAGTCACAGCACAGAATGCAAGACAGGATTCCCTTCAACTGTTGCCACCACTGAGATCTTAATAGGAACCATCTCAGAGGAGAAGATCTTTTTGTTAGTACAAGCCCCTGCTAGCTGTGATATGCATCGTAAAATGCAGCCCACGCTCATTTGGTACTAATTTACAAGATGAATCATTGCTTTGAGCAGCAGGTATAATATTGAAGAAAATATTGCTCTCTTCTATCCCCAAGGGTGCTTGTCAGCCGAGTGCATCCACCCACTCAAAACATACTCCTCCTGATGACTGCAGAACTGAGTCTGTCTAGAAAAGCAACAGGAAGCTTGCCACTACCAACGAAGTAGCACATTCTGGGTCTAGTTCCCAAACTGTGCTGAATTAACTGCTCTCAGCTGAGGCACAACAACTGGTTTCAACGCCCATAGAATAGGGAGGGTGGAACAGACCAGCCAGCATTTCTCCCCCTAATCCTCATTCAGTGACATCCCACTGAGAAACGGAAATGTGGGCATTGGTTGCAAAAAGTATCAAGCTTGGTTATCACACCCACGGTCAGTGAGCATGAGCTAGGAGAGGCAAACACTCATATCATCGGTAAATAGAAAGAGCTTTCATTTCACATGCCAGCTTTCATTCAACATGTGATACTCCAACACCCAACCTTTTACATGCAAACAGCAAGAAACGGCATTTATATAACGCCTTTAAAGGCCTCATGAAATGCCAAAGTACTTCACAGCCAATGAAGTGTGGCCACAAAGCAAGATCCCACAAACAACAGTGAGATAAACAACCATATAATTTGTATTAGTAATGTTGGTTGAGAGATAAATAGAAACCATAGAAAAGTTACAGCACAGAAGGAGGCCCATTCGGCCCATCTTGTCCATGCCAGCCTAGACACCCAGGTGCCCTTTCTAATCCTACCTTCCTGCACCCGGCCCATAGCCCTGCAGCTTACCGCACTTAAGATGCAGATCCAGGTACTTTTTAAAAGAGTTTAGAGTTTCTGCTTCTACCACCAACTTGGACAGCGAATTCCAGACACCCACTACCCTCTGCATAAAAAAGTTCTTCCTCATGTCCCCCTTACACCTTCTGCCACTTATCTTGAATCTATGTCCCCTGGTTCTAAAATTCTCCACCAAGGGAAACAATTTTATCCTGTCCATTCTATCTATTCCCCTCATAATTTTGTACATCTCAATCAAGTCTCCTCTTAGCCTTCTTTGTTCTAAGGAAAATAACCCCAACCTATTGAATCTCTCCTCGTAGCTACACTTTTCTAACCCTGGCAACATTCTTGTAAACCTTCTCTGCACTCTCTCCAGAGCTATTACGTCCTTCCTGTAATGTGGTGACCAAAATTGCACACAATACTCCAGCTGTGGTCTCACCAGTGTTTTATACAATTCCAACATTATATCCTTACTTTTATATTCTATACCTCTGCCAATGAAGGAGAGCATTCCATATGCCTTTTTTGCAACCTTGTCTACTTGAACTGCTGCCTTCAGGGACCTGTGTACTTGTACGCCAAGATCTCTCACTTCGTCTACCCCTCTTAGTATATTCCCATTTATTGTGTAATCCCTGTAACTGTTTGACTTCCCTAAATGTATGACCTCACACTTCTCTATGTTAAAATCCATCTGCCACTTTACCGCCCACTCCACCAAACCATCTATACTGTTTTTGGAGATTATGGCTATCCTCTACACTATCCACTACTCGACCAATCTCTGTGTCATCTGCAAATTTCCCAATTGTGCCCCCCCACGTTCGCGTCCAAATCTTTAATATATAACACAAACAGCAAGGGTCCCCACACCGAGTCCTGTGGAACACCACTTGAGACAATTTTCCATTCGCAAGGGCATCCATCGACCACTATCCTTTGTTTCCTTTTACAAAGCCAACCTTTTATCCAGTTTGCCACATTACCCTGAATCCCATGAGCTTTTACTTTCCTGACCAATCTGCCATGTGGAACCTTGTCGAATGCCTTGCTAAAATCCATGTACACAACATACACTGCACTACCTTCATCAACCCTTGTCACTTCCTCAAAGAATTCAATCAAATTTGTGAAGTAAGACCTTCCTTTAACAAATATTGCCAGAACACCAGGCAGAATACCCCTGCTCTTTATCAACGATTCACAAGGGACGTTTTTCATCTACTTGGAAAGGCAGCTGGGAGCTTGGCTTAATGTTTCATCCAAAATCCTTGGTAATGTTTGATACTATGACACTCCCTCAGTACTTGCACTGTAGTGTCCACATGGCCTATGTACTCAAGTCTCTGGAGTGGGCTCTGAAACTGATACCTTGTGACTCAGAGGGCCACCACTGAGTGAAGACTGAAATCTAGAAATCAAAATAATGACGCAAGTTACCTGGCTGACGCAGTGAGCCTCATCGATAATAAAACGAGCCAGAAGCTTCCTCTCGTACAAATTTACCAGCGCTGCAATCAGTCGATTACTTGCGCTGACCTGGATTAAAAGAGGAGAATCAAAGTTACTAGATCCAGGGAAGTTTTTCTTAAAAGTTCATTCTGGGAATGTGGGCATCACTCACATCTCTAGTTCCCTGAGAAGATTGTGGTAGACACCTTCTTGAACTATTGCAGTACCTTTTTGGTACAACGACTGGCTGGCTGGTCTAGAGTTAAGAGTCAACCACATTGAAATGACAAATCTGCCAGTGCTTTTGGTGCTAAAAAAACTCTCTCAATATTTCCACAAACTGTAGATCAGAGGTCAATATAATATGCCACAATATACAGTCCCAGCTCTTCTTGCGTATACAATGTGTGGTGGTATTGTTCCCCTGAGGTGGATCGACTTTTCCTCACCACCATTGTGTGTGTTTTCTTTACAGTAAATCCCTGCTGTAACCATGTGCAATTATAAACATAACTGATTTGTTTAGTTATGATAATAATTAGCACTGTACATTCAGCTTTTATTTCCAAAGGGAATGAATTCAGGGTTTATGTTGAACTTTTTAAAACTGGTAGATTTCAGGGGAAATAGAGTCAAACGCTCTGGAAGCAAAAGACACATGGTCCAAATAAGTTGTGCGCAACATATATCTCCACCACATCTGTAAAATTAAAAAGCTTATGTTTACACATATTTTCTATCAACTTTTTACATTATAAATGTGGATATAGGAATTTCTAATGGAAACTCCTAAAGTAAGCCTGTCAAACTGCAATCAATTTCCCTCCAGCATAGGAGCTGCTGTCCCATCATTGGTAGAAGAATGTGATTTTAGCATGATAAAAGAAAGGCTTGCATTTCTAAAGCATCTTTCATAACCTCAGGATATCCCAAAGCTCGTTAGAATTAAAGAAATACATCTGAAGCATTGTTACTGTTACAATGTAGGAAAACAGCAGCCAATTTGTACACAGCAAACTCCCACAAACAGCAATGTGTTAATAACCAGGTAATCTGTTTTAGTGATGTTGGTCCTGGGGATAACTCCCCATGCTCTTCTTCGAAATAATCCCCTGGGATCTTTTCATCCACCTCAAAAGAGAAAGCTGGCACGTGATTCTCATTACTCATTCGAAAGACGGCATCTCCGACAATGCATAACTCCTTTAGTACTGGCACTGCGAGTGTCACCTAGATTATGTGTTCATGTCTCTTTGTGCTAGATTTACACAGGCATTTAGAAATGAACTTAGAAATTAAAATATAAAAATAAGGACAGATTGTACAACTTCAAAATGGGTTCTGAACTACAACATTTTTTTATTTGCTCGTGGGACGTAGGTGTCTCTGGCTAGACCAGCATTTAATGCTCATCACTAATTGCCCTTGAGAGGTGGTGGTCAGCCGCATTCTTGAACCACGGCAGTCCATGTGCTGTAGATACACCAACAGTGCTGTTAGGGATATAGTTCAAGAATTCTGACCCAGCAACAGAGAAGGAACAGCAATATAGCTCCAAGGGAATGTGTCCTGGTTCAGTTAGACCCTGCCCTCTAACCTCATATCACCTATGTTTCAAATGTATTTCTTTGACTGTAAAGAGCTTTGGGATATCCCGAGGTTGCGAAATGTGCTTTAGTGGTGGGACAGCAGCTCCTATGTTGGAGGGAGATTGATTACAGTTTGACAGGCTTACATTAGGAGTTTCCATTAGAAATTCCTATTTCCACAGTTGACAGGAAACATGTGTAAACATAAGCTTTTTAATTTTATAGACGTAGCGGAGATATGATATGTTATGTGCAACTTTTCTGAACCATTCGTTTTGTTTCTTCCAAAACGTTTGACTCTATTTCCCCTGATATTTACCAGTTTTGAAAGGTTCAACACAAACCCTGAACTCATTCCCTTCGGAAATGAAAGCTGAATGTACAGTGTTAATTATATCATAACTAAACAAATCAGTTACATTTATATCTGCACAAGGCTACAGCAGGGATTTAATGTAAAAAAACACACACAAATCACCTGAAGACTGCAATTATCTTCACTTGTAACACCACAGAACAACACTAGTGAGTTTACAAAAGTATTTCACCAGGACTCCTCAACTTAATTAGAACACAGAGTAATAAGCAAAAGCTTGGGTTTTTGAGTAACATTTGCAGTTCAAACATGGAAAGAAAAATGGGCATGGGAAAGACAAATGGAAGTGATGTTTAAGAAATAATGGAACACAAAGAAAATCAGACAGAAAAATACATGGCCTGTAACAGAAATGAGAAATAAAATTCAACAATTTTTGTAGAAATTGAAAATGAGCCTTTGTTTTAATTGGGTAAAATCACCCAAACAACCTCCATTTGTTCCATCTTGTGGGATGGGGAAGTTGCGAAGGAGTCAGGTTGGTGCAATAAAGAGGAGTGCAGCAGCATTACACTGAGTGACATCAGGGTCAATAAAACCACAGGAGATTCACATACCTACTGAGTCCCAACTTTACTAAAAGGTTATATCCTTGCCCCAGTCTCAATTTACAATTGTGTTGAGAGGGGTATGTTGCTGGGAAGCAGATTTATAGTATGGGCCCCTCATTTAATGTCCCCAATCTTAGATCTACCAGCGAGAAAGGGAACTACTTCAGCTGGTTAAGTCAGAAAATCAGGAGGGGGAGATAATTTCCTAATCTGACCAAAACAGACTCACCTTCTCAGGTGTGCAGTAAAGCAGCTTCACAACAGGATCCTTCTTGGACAGTTGCATATAAGTATTGGCAGCTTCAGAGTCACTCTTATTCCCAGTTAGGTGTGTTGCTGGGATCTGTTCATGGAAAGTAAAGGATACATTTTAAACATGTCTGCAGCCCTTCCCTTCCTCCACATAAGATTCTTGACAGTTTGCTCCTGCTCACTGTATCTATTCACAGCTCTCAGGATTTTTTTTAGGTTTTGGGTGGGTGTTGGAGTGTTCCCATGCTCACCCGTCCTTTGAATCTGGCCCTCTCTTCCCATGGAGTTGAGATTGACCTCTTCTCAGCACTACATTTGGAATTGAGCTTTGACCAGGAACACACTATGCAGGTAGTCACAGGGTTCAAATCCATCTCTTACAACAGTAAATTGTGTCGGTGTGCTAAAGTCAGGGGTCCCCATTCTCTGTCACCTACCTGTGTAATGCACATTAAATAGTGTAACCCCCTGATCTCTCCACATCTGTCAATGTCATCAAAGATTTACATCTCCCCTCACAAGCAACTCCCATTTGCTACCTTTCCCCCATAATATAAATTATTGATGATAAAGCACAGAAGGCCATTTGGCCCATTGGGTCTGTGCTGGCTTTTTGAAAGACCTATCCAATTAATCCCACGATTTCCCCCCAGATCCCCACAAATGTTCCTCCTTAAAATATTTATTCAATTCTCTTTTGAAAGTTACTATTGAATCTGTTTCCCCAGCTTTTTCTAGATTACAACCAGTTGTGGCTAAAAAAAATCCTCATCCCCCTCTGGTTCTTTTGTCAATTACCTTAAATTTGAGTCCTCTGTTGGCGTGTGGCCAGGAAACAGTTTCTCCTTGTTTATTTTATCAAAACCCCTTAATATTAAATCTCCATTCAACCCTCTCTGCTCAAAGAAGAATTTGAGCATCACATGCAAATGTCTGTGCTGAAATATTCCCGTTTATTCTGTAGTCATATCGTTACAACACTCCTGAGAAACAGGAATGCACTAAAATCACTGAAGTGAGCAAGATGATGTTTAAACTCACGTCAAACAAAGTCAGTTTCTGCACCTGATCCAGGATCAGTGACCTGAGGGGGGAAATCACAACAGTGACTCCTGGAGTGAGACAGGCTGGCAGCTGGTAACACAGGCTTTTACCGCCACCTAAAACAGACAGACAGGATAAATCACAACAGAGAAACACAGGCCAGCCAGCTGAAGCAGAACAAGAGAATAATCTGCAACACCATATTGCTGTGCAATTATCATTTGTTCTGTAGACCAGATGGTTTCGTGACCTTTTCTTTTGCCCATGTTTACCTTCCTTTACAATACGGAAGGAGGAGGGGTATTGCTCCTGTTGACTTCACCAACATTCAGTCCCCTGCTAAAAATACTGATTACTCCATCATTATCTTATTTGCTGTTTGTGAGATGTTGTCAAGCATAA
Source organism: Carcharodon carcharias (assembly GCF_017639515.1). Lineage (NCBI taxonomy): Eukaryota > Metazoa > Chordata > Chondrichthyes > Lamniformes > Lamnidae > Carcharodon > Carcharodon carcharias. Next base: position 24,166,798 of record NC_054492.1, on the reverse strand, counting down.
ACTCACTGCTATACATGGCCACATAATAATAGTAACAACACTTACAAAGTAATTGATTGGTTGTGAAGAGTTTTGGGACATCCAGAGGGGATCATGAGGCTTTCTTGCTTTGGAAACATCAGGTCCTGCTCACAGCCAAGGGACTGTTCTCAACAAGAGAGCCTGCCAGTTAATGTTGGTTGCGTATTTAATGTAGGGAGATCACAGCAAACCTCAACCCCCCACCTTCACATCCTCATTAGACAAGGGTTGCGGGGGGGGGGGGCGGGGGGGGGGGGTGTGTGTGTGTGTGTGTGTGTGTGTGTGTGTGTGTGTGTGTGTGTGTGTGTGTGTGTGTGTGTGTGTGTGTGTGTGGAGAAGAAGGCATCACTGAATAACAGAGAGATACTGAGGTCAACAGTAGTGTTTGTACTACCACCCAGGCTAGGGTCAGCTAACTCAGAACAGACCAGGGAACAAAGCAGGGGTCCTGCTGCTCTGTAAGGCTCAGTTTTACTCACTCGTTCAGACTCAGAGGCATTAGGGCTTTCACATACCACAATCATGTCAGGGCACCAGGGGAGCAAAAGGCCTTTATCAACTGAGCTATCGGTGAAGCTATACTTTACAAATAATTATTCTTATAGAGATGCCACAAAAAAATAAACAAACACACACAACATATGAAAAGCCATACCTGGTGGCTCATGTTTTACAAAAGAAGTAATCTTTAAATGCAATCAACTAACTGAACATTTGATTTGGCAATCACTCTTTTGAATAAGATATTAAATGAGGCCTCATTTGTCCACATCCCAGTATCTTAGCAATTATTTATCCTTCACCAACATTACTAAAGCAGATTACCTGATCATTATCACATTGGTGTTTGTCACATTTGGAAATATGCAAATTCTAACGCAGGAAATGTTGCAGACAGTGACTACAATTCAAAAGTATTTCATTGGCTATGACACACACTGCGACATCCCAAAGTCATGGAAGATGCTTTATAAATGTAAGTCTTTCTCATAATTAGACCTCACAGAGTGGATGCAAGAACAGGCTGTTAACGGGGTGGTTAAATATTCACTACACATCACCGGTGTCTTTGATAATATTTACATGGGACACTAGACACTGGCTCACCACCACCTTCTCAAGAACTAGGGATGGGCAATAAATGCTGGCCCAGCCAGCAAAGCCCACATCCCGTGAATGAGTAAAAAAGAGAAACAGCGTCAAAACTTACTGCAAAACAATTTTCCCACCTTGGGCCCCTGAATAGGACTTTTCCTCCAAACTAGCTGCTTCCATTGAAAGTGATGGGATCCCTTTAAGTGAGACGCACAGCTGAAATGCAATAGCCCAAAGTGAAGACGCCAAATTAGAAATAGCAGGAAAGAAGGTGGGAGGTAGTGATTAGGTGGCACTCAGCTGAGATGTTCAGGAACGTGTAGATAATGACACTGGGAGGGGAGGAGTTCCCCAGTTTGGAGATCCTGCAAAAGACTGAGTGAGCATTGGAGATGGTGTGAAAAGACTTAGGGTCAGAATTTTACGTTCCCCGCCGGTCAGTTTGCAGGCAGAAGGGCGCTTGAGGTGATCTTCCCACTGGACTCCTGCCCACCCTGACCTCTCCGCAATTTTATGGTGGAATGGGCAAGGCCCAGACCAGTCCACTCGCCCTTGCCCCAGTTGAGACCCTTAAGTAGCCAATTATTGACCACTTATGGGCCGTTCCAGCCCAGCCTCAATTTTCAGGCTATTGGAAGGGTCTCAGGGGCAGGGGGCAGCCTGGAAAGTCACCCAGCTCAGGCCTCAGGCAGGAAGGAGGGGTTGGGGGTGGCACCTCTATCAACAAGCTCTCATCAATATTAGCAACTCCCCCACCACCCATCCCCCCAAAAACATATGGCCCTGCAGGAGCTCCCTCTCCACCATCACTCCCATTCCCCTCTGCCCAAACCGCTGTGTCTCACCTCCTCTCTCCACCCTAAGACCCCCATACTTACCCAGTTCTGGATTTCTGGGACTTAGACTCTGGGGACTGCTCGCAGTCCTAGTCCTGTCCATTGCAGCTTCTAGTGTTGCTGGGACCAGAGAGCTGCCGGCCAATCTCCAGAGGTGAGACTATCTCCTGACTGAGGGGCAGACGTCCCACCTCCAGTCAATTAACACTCATTGGAGCATTAAATAAATGGCTGTGGGCAGCCAGTATCGGTGGGGATGTGTTTGCTGCCGACTCCTCAGATGGCAGAAAGGGAAACTCCGGCATCTTAAAAATCTTGGCCTTTATTTCAGCATGGCGGAGGAAAGATGCCAAATTTTGAGGTATGGCAGACAAGAGGAAGGCTCTGATGAAGATTAAGATTAGCACAGGAAGAGAGTGTGCAACAGAGAGAGAAATGACTTGCATTTCATTTGCTCCTTTCACAACCTCAGAATATCCCAATGTGTTTTGCAGCCAATGAAGTACTTTTTGAAATGTAGTTACTATTGTAATGTCAACAGCTAATTTACATACCACAAACTCCTACAAACATCAATGAAATAATTGGCCCGATCATACTTTCTTTTCCATAATAAACTATTGTCTAGAATTCCCCTTGGCTTATTGAAGAGTGGCTACAGAATCTTTTACATTCACCTGAGGTGGCAGATAGAGTGTGTGAGAGAGAGAGAGAGAGAGAGAGAGAGACGAGAGACAAGAGAGAAAAGAGAGAGAGAAAACTGACATCCACAGAGTCATTTAAAATCAGTAATTAGAAGCACAATACAAACTTGCATGTATATAGCACCTTTATAAGAGGAAAAGGACCCAAATTATTTGAGGCGCATATTCCAAGTATCTTAGGTACTGCATACCCACATACCTGTGGGCATCAAAATGAAGCAGTCTTCACCCAAAAGGGCGGCATTGATCGCTTCCAGCTGGTTTGTTCGGAACTGGTGCAGCCCAAATCTTTTGTGAAAGATATGCATCATCTCCTTGGAGTGGGGGAAATGGAAGCCATGAAAACGTTCCAGCACAGGGTTTTTAGGACACCCTTGCTCTGATGAAAAAAATAAACACACTTTTACACCGTGCATTTTAAAAAGACATCCCACTGTTATTGTACGTGTCCAGGTGCTGGTAGTCCCTTGAAGTCATGCAGTGATCTGCTTGGCAGTGTAGTAAATAGCAAGCATGATAGTAGCAGATTTCAGGAGGATACAGGCAGATTAGTGAAATGTGCAGATGCAATTTAATTCAGAATAATGTCAAGTGTTGCACTTTGAGAGAGACAAATTATAACCTAAATGGTACTATTTTGAGGGGGGTGGAGAGTCACAAATTTTTAACAGTAGTACAGCACACTGATAAGACAGTTAAGAAAATGTATGGTGTGTTTGACATTGTAAATAGGAACACTGAACACATAAACAAGGAAATCATGCTAAACCTTTACAAATCGCTGGTTAGTCCTCAGCTAGAGTACTTTGTGAGTGCCACACTTCAAGAAGGATGTGAAGACCTTGGAGGTGGGACAGAGAAGATTCTAGGACATAAGTTCCTGTTGGTCCATTTGGGTCGTACAGAAGGAGGGACAAACACTGAATAAAGATCAAATGCTACTTCACAGGCAAGCGGCACACTATTGGGTAAATATGGGTAGGAAAGATCCTCACCAGTTCCTCCTGCATCACGGAAAAGGGTGGATGATGTCAAAAGAAAAGTACGTTTTAACATTGAAATTGAAGGCGTGACTGGAAATTACTGCGGGTTAATAAGGAGATAGGCATTGATTTTCTTTTAAAATGGGATTCAATCCTGTTTAATGTTTTAATGTCAATGGAAATTCAACCTGTATGTGCATCACAAGTATGATCCAATCCTGTCATTATGTCACATTCTAATACAAGAGATATTAGCCATCAAATCAGGAATCAGGATGCTGGCTGACATTTTCTTTCATTCCTAATTCAGAGGACAACGAGGACAATCATAGCCATAGTCAGGTTAACTAGTTCCGCACAGACCATACACCAAACCCGGAATCTTTGTGCAACATTCCAGTTAACAAAACAAACACATAGGTCCCTGAATGGTCTTGGGTAAGGACACCAAGAGTTATATTACAGAGGCAAATTAACAAAAGATTCTAGGTTTGATTCCTGGTCTGTGAGAATTAGCTGATCCCAGTCAGTCACTGCAATTGTTGTCAGTGCCCTGGGCTCGGCACGAAAAATGTCAATCAGGGCTCTGTGATTCAGTAATATGTGCTGCAAAGCACAAAGTAGTGTAGTGGTTATGTTACTGAGAGTGGTAATCCAGAGAGTGAGAGTTCAAATCCTCCCATGGCAGTTTGAGAATTTGAATTCAGCTCAAACATATAGAAATAATAAAACTGATATAAATGAGCATGAAGCAGTCGGATTGTTGTCAAAACCAAACCGGTTTAGTAATTCCCTTTGAGGAAGGCCACCTGCTATTCTTACCCAGTTTAAGCTGTCTGCAACTCCACACTCGCATTGAATGTGTTTGACACTTGGTTATATCGAACTGCTAATGCAGCAGTTTAAGCAGAGTGACCACAGATAGGCAATCAATGGCAGCAATGCCCATATCCTAACAAAGAATTCAAAGAAAAATGGGTGCACATAGTGAGGTGTGGAGGATTGGAATCAGCTATGGGGGCAAGTGTGTGATAGTGGGGGGAGAGTCAAAAACTGAGAGTCTGGCACAGCATGAGTTAACATTTTGGGCAGATAAAGCTTTGGTCACTGGCTTATTCAGTAGAATATTTTATTTACTAACACGGTCATTGGTTCTATTAGGTACCCTCATGTGAAGGTCAATTGGAACACTGGTTACCTGAGGAGCCCAGCACAGTTTGAGATTTTTTGACACCAGCTGTTGCAGAGGGACGTGATGTGTATTCACTGTCACCTTGAGTTGGAGTTCTCTTTTCCCAAGTTGTCTTGGCTCCTCCCTCTCGGATTGGCTGAACTGCTGCGTACGATGATAAGTTCATTGCGGGGCCACTCGGCGAATTCAAAAAACACTCTGGCACTTCCTCTTCATCCAAATCATTAATGTCAAAGTTATCAATATCGAAGCTATCATCAAAAACCGATTCTTCTTCAATCCTGTCGCCCTCGCCATTGCTGCTGAGCAGTTTTTGAACGTGAGCGGAGCCTTTTCTTGCAGCAGACACACACGAGTGTTTGTCCAGGTCGCTTGCACAGTTTGCATTGGGGGATTCATATGGGATGCGATCAAGTGGAGGATAATTGGACCGAGAGGCACTTGGTGGGGAGGCTTCATTCCGTCCTATTGAAAGATCCAGCTTTCCTCTTTGGAGGCACAACTTACTCTGCAAGCTCTTGTTGCTAGCAGCAGATGCAGCACTGTTCCTCTCTGCTTCTACAGAGGTTTGATCCATTGCAAAGAAATCTGTAATACTGAAAAAATTATCCTCAGCCACAGCTGAGGCATTGAAGGAAGATTTCTTAAATGTAAATGTTTTAGGAGAACTCAATCCCTGAGTTGAATTGAGGGAAACAGGAGGGAGAGCAGAGTCTGTGGAAATATTGCTCTTCACAGTGCTCTGCTTGGGCAGTGTAGCAGCCCTCGAGATACCTCCATTTAGTGTGTTCAGTGCTTCATTCTTATCAGCCAGAAGTTTCCTCCTAGAAGGGAAAATAAAAATTCTTAGTTATGTCCTCCATCAGACATTCTGTAAATGAGCTGTGAAGCAGTAACAGACTGACTGTAGGCAGACAGCTGCCAAATACAGTACTGTATAGCTGGTTATTCGACAGGCAATCAGAGCAGATAATAAACAGAACCTCTGCATTACTGTTTTGCACCATTGGAGGGGGTTTCAGTCATTGAGCACCTCTATTGGCAGAATGGCTGAACAGGCCTCCTGGTGAGTTTATGACAAACTCCCATTCTATATTATTCAGATGAACCAGGAATTGGACGTGGGAAATAATTGAACCAAGGTACTCAGACATATCTAAGCCCCATGTTAGAGCCACACATTTTGTCTTTATTTTTAAAATTTCATTATACTGTCCTTATTTTTAAATAAATTCCTAAGTCCACATTTATAAGGTTGTCAGAAAGTGCATGCAGAGTCAAGATTCTATTTGCTCGATATCATTACGGGAATAAAAAATTTAACAACTTGCATTTGTATAGCATTTTTTATGTAGTAAAACAAACGAAGGCATTTCACATAGGCGTTATCAGACAAAAATTGACACTGAGATATCAGAACATGACCAAAAGTTTGATTAAAAGAGATGGGTTCTATAAAGGTGGGTGTGGTAGAGAGGCAAAGAAGTTTAGGGAGGAAATTCCAGAGCTTAAGGCATAGGGCAGCTGAAGACACAGCTGCCAATGGTGGACTGAAAGAGGCCTGATTAGGGAAATGCAAAGGTCTCAGAGGAGGTTACCGAAGTAGGGAGTGTTAATTGTATGTTAATTGTTTGAAGGTGATAGGCATTAATTGGGTCCCTATAAATAGGCACAGACTGAAACTGTAGTTGTTGGGTTAGGAGATGTATGCTTGTAATGTAGAACTCTATAGATAAATATAAAAGTGTGCAAAGACTGGCTCCAGTTCTATCCTTCACCAACTGGCTTTCTACAGCAAAACAGAAGGGGCAAGGTCTTGGGAAGGATTTGAAAAGCAGGATGAGAATCTTAAAATTGAGTCATTGCTGGTTCGGAGAGATAGGTGAACAGGGCTGGTATAAGTTATGATACTGGGAGCAATGTTTTGAACAAGTTGAAGTTTATGGAGGGGGAAAGGCCAGCCAGGGGAACATTGGGATAGTTGGAAGTAACAATTGAAGCGACTCACTGTGTGTGTCAAAGATTCATGAATACAATGGAAGCTCCTGAGTGAGAGCCAGCACCTACCAGAGCGCTCTCTGCTGAAGCAGCTGACTTGCACAGGACAGAAGTTGTAGTTCACTTACAGGAATCCGGTCAACCATTCTACAGATATCTTCCATTACTTGGATCAGCTGTTCGCTGTAGCTGATTGGTGTGTCTGTTTCAGATCAAAATAGACAAAGTTGGCATCTTAATGGCCACAAATTCTCAAGTTTAAATATTCAGAAATATTTCAGTCTTGCAGCCCACTGAGATGAAGGAGGGCCACTCATGTGGCCCACTCACTATAGGTTGCCCATCACTGCTCCAGTGGCAGTTCCCATAATAACATAGGAATTTATAACGAAAACTGTTAATAGTGAGTGAATCTAGGTATTAAGATATTTTAATATACATTCGAATTAGGAGCTGGAGTAGGCCATTTAAAACCTTAGAATGGTTACAGCATAGAGGGAAGCCATTCAGCCCGTTGTATCTGTATCAGCTCTCTGCAAGGGTAACTCACACAGCCCCACTTCCCCATTGTTCTGCAAATTTTTGTCTTCAGATAATTATTCAATTCCCCTTTGAAAGCCACGATTGAACCTGTCTCCAACACACTGTCAGGCAGTACATTCAGATCCTAACCACTCACTGCATGAAAAAGCTTTTCCTCATGTCACCATTGGTTCTTTTGTCAATCATCTTAAATCAGCATCCTCTGGTTCTCAGTCCTCAGCCAATGAGAACAGTTTCTCCAGATCTAATCTGTCTAGATCCCTCATGATTTTGAACATCTCTATCAAATCTCCTCTCAATCTTCTCTTCTCTACAGAGAATAAACCCAGCTTCATCAATCTATCCATGTAACTGAAGTCTCTCATTCCCAGAACCAGTTTTGTAGATTTTCACTGCACCCTCTCCAAAGCCTTCACATCCTTCCTAAAGGATTGTACACAATACTCTAGTTAAGACTGAACTAGTGTTTTATAAAGGTTTTGGTATTTTTATGCCCCGATTTGTATAGCCCAGCATCCCGTTTGCCTTTTTAACCACTTTCTCGACCTATAGAAGGAGGGAATCTCAACTAGTCCAGCAATACATTACAACTCTTACCCTTAACTATTCTATTATTTGATGTACACACTGGTCCTTTGGTGGGTTCCCTTTCTTGTGGCTGTGAACAAGTCGAGGAGACAGCTTTTTCTCTGGACTGCACAGTTTCTGCAGAGTCACTGTGGATAAAGATTGTATAAATAAAGGATTATATTTACGAATACAACTATACAGAAATTGTTGGCTATCTTCTACAAGCTTTCCTAGTTCTATAACCACCCACATCGGAGAGCCGGCAGCCAGCAACAAACTGTAAGATAACAATGAAACTTAACATTTCTGCTGGTATCCCAGATATCAGGCAACCTCGGAGCACTTGGCACTGATTGTGAACCAGGTGAAAGTCAGAGGGGGTTTGGGGATGACAAGTGTTTCACTTTTTGTGTCTCTGATGGGCATTTTCAGAACTGTGAAAAGTTGGACCTAAGCCAACCTGTCCACCCCCACTACCAATACCCCCACCCCCAACACTCCCCACCCAAGCCCCTCCCCCACCGCCAATCCTCCCCACCCAAACCCCTCCCCCATCCCCAATCCCACACATCCCCACCACACAGTTAGGAGGGATCATGGGAGTTCATTATATGCTACTACCAAAGGCAATGCCAAGTGCCAGCAATTAACAATGTGCCATATACATCACTTTTTAAAACTACATTTCAATTCCACCCCTTCAGCACCTCCTCCAGCCCACCATTCCCTGAACTCATTGTTCTTCTGACTCCAGCCTCTTGCTGCCGCATCTCATCTCCGACTTCAACTCCATAATCCTCATGCACTGGAATTTACTCTCCAAATCCCTCCTGCTACTCCTTAAAACCATTCTCTGTCTCGGGATCAGTGTTGTTAATTTGTCACTTATGCTTCTGAGAAGGGCCCTGGGATGGTTTTTTTGGTTTAAGGCACTCTATAAACGGCAGATATATCAATTATTTACATCATTATTTACAGATGAAAGCAGCTGAGGAACATAACAATATTCAGCACTGAATTATTACCTGAGATAGGGCTCCTTACTCTCAGAAGGAGCTACGAATTTCTGGCAGTGAGTTTAATTGACAGATTCTCGCACTGCCTGATGCAGTACTTTCTTTGGATACCAAAAGACCCCAGGATTCAATATCTGCTCTGTTAACTGATCACAGCTGGAACAGCAGAGACAGAACCAACACTTTGCCTTCACACTGCTGGGGCCAGGGTGTCTGTTGCTGCTATTTCCACTACTACTCGACAGTGCTCGTGTGAATACTGAGGACAAGATTCGATACAGTTGTAATACCCTCTGCAGTGACAGCCTAGCAAAGACTCTTCGCCCAGTTCGATGTATAAAGAAAGAGCACTTGGGTGAGGTATCAGAGTGCTGCAGACATGGGTCTGTGCCCCTCAGGAAAGATCAGAATATAATTTCAAAACCAGGAGCTGAAGACAGAATGGGATGAATATAATACTGTTTAAGAGGGGGTGGAGCAAAATGGAAGGTCAGGGATAAGTGGGAGATCAGGGGATATTGACAAAGATGTCATGGACACAAGACAATGTGAGTGTTAATGGTGGTTTTAACAACTAAAGAAGGTGCAGATAGTGACAAAAACATAACAGCAAAATATGTTAATAGCAGAACAAGGGTCTGTGTCTGTGAAAGCACAACATAGAAACAAGTGACAGTTGGCCTTGTGGGGTGGGGGTTGGGGAGGGATAGTTGGGGAAAAAGGATAATAAAAGAAAGATAAAAATATAAATAAAAATAGAAAAAATGAATAAATAAAAATAAAAACAAATAAAAATAAAAATTAAAGACACAAACACAAAAATAGCTGGAAAAACTCAGCAGGTCTGACAGCATCTGTGGAGAGGAACACAGTAAATGTTTCGAGTCCGTATGACTCTTCATCAGAACTAAAGAAAAATAGAAATGAGGTGAAATACAAGCTGATACAGAGAGGGGTGGGACAGGTGGAACTGGACAGAGGGCCAGTAATAGGTGGAGGCAAAGAAGAGATTGCCAAAGATGTCATAGACAAAAGGATAAAGGGGTGTTGACGGTGGTGATATTAGCTAAGGAATGTGCTAATGGTGACATTAAGGGTAGAAAGCAGGACGAGCAAGTGAGAGATAGCTCTAGTTGGGTTGGGGTGGGGGGAAGGGATCGAAATAGGCTAAAAGGTAGAGACAAAACAATGCATGGAAATACATTTAAAAATAATGGAAATAGGTGGGAAAAGAAAAATATATATTTTTTTAAATTATAAATTATTGGAAAAAGGGGGATCGGAAAGGGGTTGGGGATGGAAGCGAGAGTCCCTGGTCTGAAGTTGTTGAACTCAATGTTAAGTCCGGAAGGCTGCAAAGTGCCTAGTCAGGAGATGCTGTTCCTCCAGTTTGTGTTGAGCTTCATTGGAACATTGCAGCAGGCCAAGGACGGACATGTGGGCATGAGAGCAGGGTGGTGTGTTGAAATGGCAAGCGACAGGGAGGTCTGGGCCATGCTTGCGGACAGACCAAAGGTGTTCCACAAAGCGGTCACCCAGTCTGTGTTTAGACTCCCCAGTGTAGAGGAGATCGCACTGGGAGCGGCAAATACAGTAGACCAAACTGAGGGAGGTGCAAGTGAAGTGCTCGGGCCTTGGACTGTTAGGAGGGAGGAGGTAAAGGGGCGTGAAAGGAAGATTTGTTTGGTGTTGGTATCATGCCGAGTTGGCAGAAATGGCGGAGGTTCATCCTTTGAATGCAGAGGCTGGTGGGGTGAAAATTGAGGACAAGGGGGACCACATCATGGAAGGGAGGGAGGGGAAGGGGTGGGGGTAGAGGTGTGGGAAATGGGTCAGACACTGTTGAGGGCCCAGTTGACCATAGTTTGGCGGGGGGGGCTACCTAGGTTAAGGAAAAAGGAAGACATGTCAGGAAACTGGAAATTGGTGATATGATGTAGAGCATCAGAGGCATTAGTCTTTAACACCATCATTAACTCTTTCTCTTGTGTCCTTGACATCTTATTCAATCTCTCCTGAGCTCCCAACCATCCCTCACCTTCCATTTTGCTCCACTACCTCTTAAACAGTGTAACATCCATCACATTTCTACTCCTCTTTAGCTCTGAAGAGTCATATGGACTTGAAACATTAACTTTTTCTCTCTCTATAGATGCTGCCAGACCTGCTGAGTTTTTCCAGCATTTTCTTGTTTTTATCTCAGATTTCCAGCATCTGCAGTATTTTGCTTTTATCTTAAGAGTTCAAGGCAGGACTGGGCTTGTTGGAGTCCCTGACCCCAAGGATGTGCCAAGAAGTTGCATTAACTTGCACAATCCACCTTGCTGGGTGTGGGCGATACACCACACAAACTGACAGCCTGGCAATGTCAGTAGCCCTCCCTAGAGTCACGAGGCTGTGGGTTCAAGTCCCATGCATGAGACCTCAGCCAACACTCCAGTGCATGGTCTTATGTAAGAACAGGTCAAGACCATCCAGCCTCTTGAGCCTGTTCTGCCATTCAATGTGATCATGGCCATGATGCTAAATTACAGAAAGTTTCTTCCTGGGCCTAACTCTGCATTCCTCCCTCAAACAGCATTGCTGCCTGTGGGATCTTGTGTGCAGGTTGCTGCACTTACCTACAAGTGTAGACAGTGTAAATAAGGCTCCTTTTATTGCCAATTGCAAGCTGTCCTGAGTTATTGGTGGGCTTCCTCCTTAAACCAGATTAGTCTATGTGGTGATAATGCTCCCAAAGTAATTCTCTGTTCAATGAAGCATTTTTGAGACATAATGCAACACTGTATAATTTTTATTTCTTAACATGATCAATGATGCTTTCAACTCGGCTTGGTAACTCTTCCCCATGGGATTCCTTAGTGAAATTATTGACCTGAGCCATTTAAACACGATGCAAAAAAAAATACAAGTGAAAGATGGAAAAAAAAACAGGAATAATAAAGCCATACATAACTCATTTGATAACATGGTTGTGCAACCCACAATAATTTGACTGACAACATATCATTGAAAACAAAAAAGCTGGAGGCAAATATTGGCCCAGCCTTTGCTGCAGCGGTGACCGATAAGATGTTTTCTCTCCACCCTTCAGTTCAAAAATCTTTTGCAACACAATTTACAGGAAGTGTGAAATGTTAACAGCACGGAGAGGGTAACTGGACTTCTGGGAGCTCGGTGAACGATAGGAATAACAGGCTATTTCCTTAACCAATGTGATATAAGGATGGAGAAAGAAACGGGAATGGCGGAGAATGAAATTGGGCGAATTAGAGTCAAAACAGGTTCAGAAATAGAGATAGAGACAGACAAAAAAAGATCAGATAGGAGAGAGAAACAGACAGACATGAAAATCAGGAGAAAAAAAATGAAAATATCTCTAAGAACAATTTACTAGCTGCAGGAATGAGACTCCACAGTTTAAATTGTTCCCTGTCTGGGCCAGAGGGGTTGAGTGACTTTGCAGGAACATAAACATTTACCTTGTTAAGTACTAGCCCTAACTTTCAGTCACAAGTTTAATGGATAGTTAATGCACAAATTCAGCAATGCTTTGAAACTCAAAGGGAAGTTGAGGGCGAGCTGCTGTTTTATGAAGCCAGCAGCAGAATAGCGCAAATTGTCCAATAACCCGTAGTGATTTCTAGTTCATGGGGTCTCGCCATAAACTGTTGGATGATTTATATAGTACTAACAGTAAGTGCCATTATACTCACTGCTACATCAGCAGCAAATTCTAGTCAATTAAAATTCTACATTCTGTAACTCAGCAAGTCTCTCAGCGGAGAGGGTCAGAGTATTACACCCCCAGCCACAAGCTGATATCAGTCTCTTCCCTTACAATCTACTGTAAAAACAATTATTTATATATGGCAAACCTTAGGCATTTCAGGAACGATGGCAGAGAGAGCTGATCACTTTCAGGGGATGGTGGAATACAATCTAACTCGCAATCCTCATATTCCAGGTATCTGGGTTGTGCACAGTCCATGATGGTATCCAGCTGCGGTTGTGGCTGGCTGTCAACATCTATTAGGTTAACTAAACAAATCACTGAAAGTTAAGATGCAAGTACAGAAAACAATAGGAAGGTGCATTGTATGGTAACCTTTATTAGAAGGGGTTGGAGTATAAGAGTAAGGTAGCCTTGCTGCAATTGTACAGGGCTTTGGTGAGGTCACACCTGGAGAACTGGCCTCCTTACCTAAGAAAGAATATTCGTGCTCTGGGATGATGTGCAAAGGTTCACTAAATTCATTCCTGGGATTAGAGGGTTGTTTATAAGGAGAGATTGAGTTGAATGGGCCTATATTCTCCAGAGTTTAGAAGAATGAAAGGTGATCTGATTTAAATGTATAGGATTCTCAGAGATTTTGATGGGGTAGATGCTAAAAGGCTGCTTCCTCAGCTGTTGCATCTAGAACACAGGGACAGAGTCCCAGGGTAAGGGGTTGGTCATTTAAGACCGAAATGAGGAAAAATGTCTTCAATTAGGATGTTGTGAATGTTTGGAATTCTCTACCCAGAGCTATGGATGCTAAGTCATTGAGTATTTTCAAGACTGAGATCAATAGATTGTTGGGCACTAAATAAGTCAAGGGTTAGCAGGATAGGGCAGGAAAGTGGAGTTGAGGTCAAAGATCAGTCATGATCTTACTGAATGATGGAGCAAGTTCAAGGGGCCACTCGGTCTACTCTTGCTCCTATTTCTTATGTTCTAACTGATACACAGAACGCAGTAGCAGCAATACATCCATAAAGCAACTTTAACACCTGCCTCTTTACTTCCCCTCTCCTCACTGTCCAAGGGCCAAACACTCCTTTCAAGTGAAGCAGCATTTCACTTGCACGTCCATCAATTTAGTCTACTGCATTCGCTGCTCCCAATGCGGTTTCCTTTACATTGGAGAGGCCAAACGCAGACTGGGTGACAGCTTTGCGGAACACCTTCGGTCTGTCCGCAAGCATTACCCAAACCTCCCTGTCGCTTGCCATTTCAACATTCCACCCTGCTCTCATGCCCACATGTCCATCCTTGGCCTGCTGCATTGTTCCAGTGAAGCTCAATGCAAACTGGAGGAACAGCACCTCATCTTCCGACTAGGCACTTTATAGCCTTCTGGACTGAATATTGAGTTCAACAATTTTAGACCATGAACTCTCTCCTCCATCCCCACCCCCTTTCCAAGCCCCCCCCCCCACTTTTTTTCCTTTTTACCAATAAATTATATAGATTTTTCTTTTCCCACCTATTTCCATTATTTCTAAATGTTTTTCCATCCATTATTTTATCTCTACCTTTTAGCCTTTTCCTTCACCCCACCCCACCCCCACTAGGGCTATCTGTACCTTGCTTGTCCTGCTTTCTACCCTTAATTAGCACATTCCTTAGATAATATCACCACCTTCAACACCTCTTTGTCCTTTTGTCTGTGACATCTTTTGGTTATCTCCACTTATCACTGACCCTCTATCCAGCTCTACTTGTCCCACCACCCCTTAAACCAGCTTATATTTCACCACTCTTCTATTTTTACTTAGTTCTGTTGAAGGGTCATTTGGACTCGAAACGTTAATTGTGTTCCTCTCTGCAGATGCTGTCAGACCTGCTGAGTTTTTCCAGGTATTTTTGTTTTTGTTTTTAATGAGAAGTGAATTGGGATGACCTTTTTATAAAGGCACTGAGACAACAATAACTTGCATTTATACAGTGCCTTTAACATAATAAAAATATCCCAGGATGCTTCACAAGAGAGTAATAAGACTAAATTTGACCCTGAGCCCCACAGACAATTATGAGGACTTTAAACCAAAAGCTTGGTTAAAGAAGTAGCATCTTCAATGAGAAGGGGCAAGGCAGAGAGATTAAGTGGGGGAATTCCAGAGCTAAGGGCCTATGTAACTGGAGGCATGACCAACAATGACAGCGTGATTAAAATTGGAGGAGTGCAGAAATCTTGCAGGGTTGTTCGTAGGACTGAAAAGGGTTACAGAGATAGGGAGAGGAGAGGCCTTGAAAGGATTTGAAATTCAATGTTTTGCCAGATCAGGAGCCAATATAATTCAAGCATTAGCTAATGGGACTTGGTATGAGTTAATTTACAGGAAGTGGAGTTTTGGGTGAGCTTGAGTTCAAAAGAGGGTGGAAGGTGGGAGGCCAGCCAGGAGAACACTGGAATAGTCAACAGACAAAAATTAGGAGAGGCAACCAGATGCTTAGTCAAAGAGAAGGGTTTTAAAGTGAAATCTTAGAGAAGGTTAGAGGGGGAAAGGGACGAGGAGATGTTCCGTCAGAATTCCAGAGAGGGGACCTAGGTAGAAACTTGGTGGCTCTGGGGAGAGAAATCTTTGGGACACATTGGCATGGAGAGCAACCAGGCAAATAGCAGAAATGTAGAGGAGAGGAATAAAGATTTATTACACACTCTGGGCCAACAACGGGCTATTAGACCGAGACCAGTAAGAATCAATGAATAACAGAATTCAGCTTAACAGCTCAGTCACATGGGCCTTGGCAACTACAGTTATGGGGCAACTTCTTATTCCGAGAAACATGTATAATTTTTTAAAGATTAAATATAAAGCCTCCACATAAGTTAGGCAATGACAGATTAGATTTCATAGATAAAGGCAGCTTGTAGATATTCTGCTTAATGGTTTTGCATTTGTGACTAAAGTAAACACCCAGATATTTAAAGATCAGCAATCTTTAACACTTTACCAGAGCCTCCTTGAAGCAGCTTATTAATTTTCAACAACTCAGAACAATAAAATAAATGTTACTTTTCTCTTGTTCATCCTCCTTCCCGCTGCCATCTGACTCATTGTCGCTCAAGATGATCCTTGCAGAAGAAGAGGAACTTTCCTTTCTTGGAGGGAAAAGCTCGATGCAGTCTTCATCTTCGGTATGTGGAAATTCCTTCTGGAAGCTGTCAAGATCGGTCACATCCTTTAACTTTGCACTGGGTTCACTTGGAGACAGCCCAGCTGTATTGTCCTTGGTCACTTCAGCATCAGCATTTTTCAAATGAAGATCATTCCCAGTTTGATTTTTGGGAGACGTCTGTTTGCTAGTATTTATATTCTTCAGTTTATTAGGCTTTTGCACTGGTTGCTCTGTGCCTGAAGGCGAACTGGCTTTCAAACTACTACTTTCATTCCATGGCGTTTCAAAATCATCCAGATCATCCCAGTCATCCAAGCTAATAACAGAGGCAAATGACTGATCGGAGTCAAGCTTCTTAGAAAAGGGGCTAGTTATTGCAGCCTGCCTCAGAGGAGAACCAGGTAACAAAGCAGGAGCTGTTTGTAAGGCTGACTCCAATTGCTTGGCCGTTTGTTTCAAAAAGTTGTTGATTTTTGGCTGCTGCTCACTATTTTTCGTCAAGCACAGGGCTGATTGTGGCTTACTCACAGTAACATCCTTAAAAGTATTCACATTCCTGTCCCTCAGAGCGCAGGTACCAGTTATCCTTTGGAAATTGGGTGTTCCAACAGTGCCTGGCAGAATCTTCTTAAACGTGAATGTCCTGTCAATAATCAATTATATTCAAATGTAAATCCTATTTGGAGATGTGCTGGTGTTTCATGGTATTAGTTCTAGGCATACTTAACAGGACCAGAAAAGATATTGCTTCCATTTTGCATTCCCTTCTCTTTTTTAAAAATAATTCATTTGCAGGACACGGGTATTGCTGTTGAGCCACTATTTTCTGCCCATCCTGAGTTGCCCTCAAGTATCTAACCATCTTCCTTTGACATTCAATGGCATTCCCATCATTGAATATCCCACTCTCAACATTTTGGGGATCACCATTAACCAGAAGCTGAAATGGAAACAGCCATATAAATACTGTGACTACAAATGCAGCTCAGAGACTGAGAATTCTGAAACGAGTAACTCACCTCCTCACTCCCTAAAGCCTGTGGACCATCTACAAACAACAACTCAGGAGTGTGATGGAATACTCCTCACTTGCCAGGTTGAGTGCAGCTCCAGCAATACTTAAGAAACTCAACAACGTAGCTCGCTTGATCAGCACCCCAACTACCTCTTTAAACATTCACTCCCTCCATCATCGTCAGAATGCAACAATGTGTACCATATAAAAGATGCACTGCAGCAACTCACCAAGGTTCCTTCAACAGCCCCTTCTAAAACTGCGACCTCTACAACCTAGAAAGACAAGGGCAGCAGATGCATGGGAACACCAACCACCTGTTGCCCACCAAGGCACACCCATGTGATTTGGAACTATACCACTATCGCTATCCTGGAACTCCCTCCTTAATAGCACTGTGGGTGTACCTGCACCGCAGGGACTGCAGCAGTTCAAGAAGGCAGCTCACCACCACCTTCTCAAGGGTAATTAGGGATGGGCAACAAATGCAATGCCCATATCCCATGAAAGAATTTTAAAAATATATCTGATTCTCTTTTGAAAGTTATTATTGAATCTGCTACCATCATCTTTTCAGGCATTGCATTCCGATCACTTTTTTTCCTATGTACTTCCTTTCCTTCATGTTGCCTTTGGTTCTTTAGCCAATCATTGTAAATGATTAGAGAGGCAGTGGCATAGTGGTTTTTTCACTGGACTGGTAATCCAGAGACCCAGGGTAATGATCTGGGGACTTGGGTTTGAATCTCACCATGGCAGATGGTGGAATGTGAATTCAATAATTATCTGGAATTAAAAGTCTAATGATGACCATTGTCGACTGCTGTAAAAACACAGCTGGTTCACAAATGTCCATTAGGGAAGGAAATCTGCTGTCCTTACCTGGTCTGGCCTACATGTGACTCCAGACCCACAGCAATGTGGTTGACTTTTAAAAATGAATTAAAAAAAAATCCATGTCCACTGGTTACTGACCCTTCTGCCACTGGAAAGTTTCTCCTTATCTACTTTATGTTGAAAGGCTCTACCAATTCTCCTCTTAACCTTCTCTGCTCTGGGGAGAACAATCTCAGCTTCTCTAGCAACTGAACTCCCCTCATGGTACCATTCCAGTAAATCTTCTCCCCAGTCACTCAAGGCCTTATCATCCTTCCTAAAACATGGTGCCCAAAATAAACATTTGGGATTGAACAGTTGTGTTTTAAGTAGCAACTAGGGAATCAGGAAATGTTTAACTGGAGAAAAGACTATTCAGAAGTTTGAGGCATTCTGCTTTAAGGAGTCTAGATAAATAGAAACCTATGGACATGTTTGACAATCACGAGCTTTATAACAAGAGATCACGGATTCACAGTCAGCAGAAGACAAGCGAGTAAATAAATATTTCACACAAAACCCAGTGATTGTGTGGGAAGGATTGCCCAGAAGGGATGCGTCAGCAAAGGCAAGAGCAAACAGTTAGATGCAAATATTGCTTCAAATACAAATTTTTTACACGCAGTGGAAGAAATGCTTCACTAATACACGTTTTAATGTTATATCGGCTGTTAACACAAACGCAAATGTCAATGTACTGTATATAGAAACAGCACATGTCTAATGCTCAGAATTGCATTATCTCACTTCGTTCAGCTGTTTAGTACATACCCTTGCTTGTGTTTCCCAAGTGAAAGCTTGTTGTGGACCCCCTTCTCTGAGTGAAGCTCCAGATGTTTCTGGAGGTTGTTCTGTGGTAAGCAAGTCATTCTGCAGAACAACCAAGTTAGAGTAAGCATTATTCTGTGTTAGTGTAAACACTCAGTGACAGCTTAACTTATATTCCTTCTTTAAAAAAAAAATCTTTTACTTTCTCTTTGCACTACCTCTCCCTGGTCAGACACCCTCATCCCAGATTTCTGCTAATGCTATAATACAATGATCCACATGGAATAGCACAAATGTGATCCAAGACAACTCACAATCTGCTTTTCTTTCAGTCTCCTAGAGTCATATTTCCTCAGATAAAAGCAAAATACCCCGGATGCTGGAAATCTGAAATAAGAACAGAAAATGCTGGAAAAACTCAGCCGGTCTGGCAGCATCTGTGGAGAGAGAAACAGAGTTAACGTTTCGAACTCTGAAGAAGTCATATGGACTCGAAATGTTAACTCTGTTTCTCTCCACAGATGCTACCGGACCTGCTGAGTTTTTCTAGCATTTTCTGTTTTTGTCATATTTCCTCAGTTTTGTTTACGCTAAGTCAGAAGGTTGTGGGTTCAAGTCCCACTCCAAAGACTTGACACTCCCGTTACAGTATTGAGGAAATGTTGCACTGTCAGAGCTGCCATCTCTCAGATGAGACGTTAAGGCCCTGTATGCCTTCTCAGGCAAACATAAGATCCCACGCCATTTTCAAAGAGCACGGGAGTTTCCCCAGTGTACCTGCCAATACTTATCCCTCAACCAACATCATTAAACAGAAACAGATAAACTGATCATGAATAGACTGCTGTCTGTGGGAGCTTGCTGTGTACAAATTGGCTGCTGTGTTCAGGGCCATCACTAGGGAGGTGCGGGGCCTGGGGCAAATCTCACTGTTTGGGCCCCCTGTAACATTTTTATACACGTTTCCTCTGACGGCTGAGCCCCTGAACATCTGTGTGAAAAGGTGCATTAGCAGCATCCCAGCTACTGAGCACTCGGTTACTAGCACACACTGTACTATTGACTGTGATAATTGTGTCGAATGTAAAACTACACCTTTCTTCCAAGACTGAACATAATTGTTGGCTCTCATTTTGTTAGGGAGAAATCCATGATCTCTATGGGATTCCGTTATAACACTTTTACTAACACACCCCACACCACAACTGGAGAAAACTTTAAGGCCGGAATTTTCCAGCTCCTCACGCTGGCGGGATCTTCCAGTCCCACTGATGTGAACAGAGATTTCAGTGGCTCGCTGCATGGAAATCTGCCGCTGTATTGGGGGTGGTGGGGCTGGAAAATTCCAGCCTAAATTTCAGAGTGAGCTGTGTTCAATTTCCAAAAAAAATTTACAGATACAATGCAATAAATTATGACTTTTTTAAAAAAACAGAGGGCGCTGGTGAGAAGAGACTGAAGGATTCTGGGAGAAGTCATCGCAGCCACCGCAACTCAGGAGGGAATTAAGGAGGACCCACTGTCAAAGAATGGAATAGCCTCAAACATTACATTGCTGAAGTGTTTCTATCCCTCCCTCCTCCTCAAACCTAAAAAAAAAGAGAGGAAGAGGCAGTGCCTTCAGGAGTGCAAGGGACACGCTTCTGAAAGTGGATTTTAAAGAAAAAGCAGCTGATTGGTGAGTAAATCCTGGGAGCAGACTCGGAGGGAGGAGCACCGGAGCAGTGAGTATAAATTAAGCTTACCTCGGGGATTCGCGGCCTTGTCCCCAGGGAGCAGACTTGGAGGGAGGAGCACCGGAGCAGTGAGTATAAATCTAGCTTACCTTGGGGATTCGCGACCTTGTCTCTAAAGAGCAGACCGGAGGGAGGAGCACCGGAGTGGTGACCTCGGGGCACAGAGTAACTGAAGCCAAAACTGAAAAAGTGACGTCACAGGAAAGCTGTGACCTGATTGGTTGGTAAGAAATCTGCACCAAATTTGAAAAAAAAACTGCAAAGCTAATTAATAAATTAATTATCTAAGTAGAGATAGCTGGGCAGGTGATGTGCTGCAGCTGTATGATGTGCGAGCTGGCAGATCCCATTGCGAGCTGCAGTGACCACATCTGCAGCAAGTGTTGGTTGCTGGAGGAACTCCGGCTCAGAACTGATGAGCTGGAGTTGAGCTCCGGATACTGCAGCACATCCGGGAGGAGGAGAGTTACCTGGACGCTTTGTATCAGGAGGCAGTCACACCCAGTAGATTAAGTACCTCAAGTCCGGTCAGTGGTCAGGGTCAGCAGGGTGTGACTGCAAGTGAGGCAGGTAGAGGGATCCTATGTTCAGGAACAGAGGAGCCTCAGCTCTTGACCTTGTCCAACAGGTATGAGGTACTTGCTCCCTGTGTGGATGAGGAAGAGGGTTACAGGGAGGATGAGCCAGCTAACCATGGCACAGGAGGCCATTCAAGAGGGAGGAGCAAAAAGACAAGTGGTAGTTGTAGGGGATTCTATAAGTAGGGGAATTGATAACTTCCTTTGTAAGCAGGATCGAGAGTTCCACATGGTATGTTGCCTGCCTGGTGCCAGGGTGAGGGACATCTCTGACCGGCTTGAAAGGATATTGGAGAGGGAGGGGGAGGATTCAGTTGTTGTGGTCCACGTCGGGACAAATAACATAGGTAAGACTAGGAAAGAGGACCTGTTTGGGGATTATCAGGAACTAGGAGCTAAATTAAAGAACAGGTCCTCAAGAGTTATAATCTCCAGATTACCACCCAAGCCACAGGCAAACTGGCATAGGGACACGAGAATAAGGGAAGTAAACACGTGGCTAAAGGAGTGGTGTGGGAAAGAAGGGTTCCATTTCGTGGGGCACTAGCATCAGTATTGGAACAGGAGGGATCTGTACCATTGGGATGGTCTTCACCTGATCTGATCTGGGACTAATGTTCTAGCGAAAAGGGTAAATAGGGTGGTCAACAGGACTTTAAAATAGAAAGTCGGGTGGGGGGGGGGAGGGAAGGGTAAAACTCCTATAAGTATGACTAATGGGAAACAAAGCAGCAGGTTAGCATGTGGGTGGGGGGGGGGGTGGGTGTGTGGATTCAACTTCATGGAAAATTATGAAAACACTGAAAAGGAATGAGAGTCCAGGAGAGGCTATTAAAGTCTCCAGAACACAAAATAGGACAGTGTTTGGAAAGGGCTAGGAATCTAACTTCAAGCACATCAAATAAAGGGATGACAATAAGAAAGGGGACGGGAAATACAGGACTGAAGGTGTTGTATCTGAATGCACACAGTATACGAAATAAGGTAAATGAGCTTTTGGCGCAGAATGAAATCGGCAGGTATGATGTGGTGGGCATTGCGGAGACATGGCTGCTAGGGGATCAGGACTGGGAGCTAAATATCGAAGGATATACATCCTATCAAAAAGATAGGCAGGTTGGCAGAGGGGGTGGGGTTGTTTTGTTAGTAAGAAATGAAAGTAAATTGATAGCAAGAAATGATGTAGGGTCAGATGATGTAGAATCTGTGTGGGTAGAGTTGAGGAACCGCAAAGGTAAAAAAACCATAATGGGAGTTATGTACAAGCCTCTGAACAGTAGTCAGGATGTGGGACACAAGATACACCAGGAGTTAGAAAAGGTGTGTAAGAAAGGCAAGGTTACAATGATCATGGGGGATTTCAATAAGCAGGTAGACTGGGAAAATCAGATTGGTAGTGGATCCCAAGAAAAGGAATTTGTGGAATGTCTACAAGATGGCTTTTTGGAGCAGCTTGTGGTGGAGCCCATTAGGGAACAGGCAATTCTAGATTTAGTGATGTGTAATGAGGCAGATTTGATAAGGGAGCTTAAGATGAAGGAACCCTTAGGAGGAAGTGACCATAACATGATAGAATTTACCCTGCAATTTGAGAGGAAAAAGCTGGAATCAGAATTAATGGTATTACAGTTGAATAAAGGCAACTACAGAGGTATGAGGGAGGAGCTGGCCAGAATTGACTGGGAGATGAACCTAGCAGGAAAGACAGTGGAACAGCAATGGCAGGAGTTTCTGGGAGTAATTTGGGAGACACAGCAAAAATTCATCCCTAGGAAGATGAAGCATACTAAAGGGAGGATGAGGCAACCATGGTTGACAAGGGAAGTCAGGGACAGCATAAAAGCTAAAGAGAAAACATACAATGTGGCAAAGAGCAATGGGAAACCAGGGGATTAGGAAGCCTACAAAGACCAACAGAGGACAACTAAAAAAGAAATAAGGAGGAAGAAGATTAAATATGAGGGTAAACTAGCCAGTAATATAAAAGAAGATTGCAAGAGTTTTTTAAGATGCATAAAGCGTAAGAGAGAGGCAAAAGTTGACATTGGGCCGCTGGAAAATGACGCAGGAGAAGTGGTAGTGGGGAACAAAGAAATGGTGGAGGAACTGAATAGGTACTTTGCGTCAGTCTTCACAGTGGAAGACATGAGTGATATCCCCAAAGTTCAAGAAAGTTGGGGGGCAGAGGTGAGTATGGTGGCCATTACCAAGAAGAAGGTGCTAGGAAAACTGAAAGGTCTGAAGGTGGATAAATCACCTGGACCAGATGGATTACACCCCAGGGTTCTGAAGGAGATAGCTGAAGAGATAGTGGAGGCGTTAGCGGTGATCTTTCAGGAATCACTGGAGTCAGGGAGGGTCCCAGAGGTCTGGAAAATTGCTAATGTAACCCCCCTGTTTAAGAAGGGAGTGAGGCAAGGATGAGATTTCAGAATACTTGGAAGTGCATGGTAAAATCAGGCAAAGTCAGCATGGTTTCATCAAGGGGAGGTCATGCCTGACAAATCTGTTAGAATTCTTTGAGGAGGTAACGAGTAGGTTAGACAAAGGAGAGCCAATGGATGTTATCTACTTAGACTTCCAGAAAGCCTTTGACAAGGTGCCGCACAGGAGGCTGCTCAGTAAGATAAGAGCCCACAGTGTTAGAGGCAAGGTACCAGCATGGATAGAAGATTGGCTGTCTGGCAGGAGGCAGAGAGTGGGGATAAGGTGGTCCTTCTCAGGATGGCGGCTGGTGACTAGTGGAGTTCCGCAGGGGTCAGTGTTGGGACCACAACTTTTCACTTTATACATTAATGATCTAGATGAATGATCTAGATGAAGGAACTGAGGGCATCCTGGCTAAGTTTGCAGATGATACAAAGATAGGTGGAGGGACAGGTAGTATTGAGGAGGCGGGGTGGCTGCAGAAGGATTTGGACAGGTTAGGAGAACGGGCAAAGAAGTGGCAGATGAAATACAACGTGGGGAAGTGTGAGGTCATGCACTTTGGTAGGAAGAATAGAGGCATAGAATATTTTCTAAATGGGGAGAGAATTCAGAAACCTAGAGTGCAAAGGGTCTTGGGAGTCCTAGTCCAGGATTCTCTTAAGGTTAACTTGCAGGTTGAGTTGGTAATTACGAAGGCAAAAAAATATTGGCATTTATTTCGAGAGAACTAGAATATAAAAGCAGGGATGTGCTGCTGAGGCATTATAAGGCTCTGGTCAGACCACATTTATAATATTGTGAGCAATTTTGGGCCCCGTATCTCAGAAAGGATGTGCTGGCCCTGGAGAGGGTTCAGAGGAGGTTCACGAGAATGATCCCAGGAATGAAAAGCTTAACATATGAGGAATGTTTGAGGACTCTGTGTCTATACTCGATGGAGTTTAGAAGGATGAGGGGGGAATCTGATTGAAACTTAAAGAATACTGAAAGGCCTGGATAGAGTAGACGTGGGGAAGATGTTTCCATTAGTAGGAGAAAGTAGGACCCGAGGGCACAGCCTCCAAGTAAAGGGAAGACCTTTTAGAACAGAGATGAGGAGAAACTTCTTTAGCCAGAGAGTGGTGAATCTATGGAATTAATTGCCACAGAAGGCTGTGAAGGCCAGGTCATTGAGTATTTAAGACCGAGATAGATAGGTTCTTGATTGGTAAGGGAATCAAAGGTTACAGGGAGAAGGCGGGAGAATGGGGTTGAGAAACTTATCAGCTATGATTGAATGGCGGAGCAGACTCGATGGGCTGATTGGCCGAATTTCTGCTCCTATGTCTTATGGTCTAAACCAAAAACTGTTCATCTTCCAATGGTAAACAAACGCATACTATAAGAAAAATAAGAAGCGGAGCGTTTAAATTGCCCAGGACTGAAAACAAATACAGCAAGTGAATGACTTACCCCCACAGGTCAGATGCTTTGCCCTTTATAAAAGCATTAACTAGTTTGGAATAGTATTATATCTGACACTGTGATTTCAAAGTGCAGGGTCCCCTAAAGCACTGGTGGTCACCCTGATTCGCTGTACCCTAAGGACAGCTCTGGCTGTGTTTTTTTAAAAGTACTTCATTGGCTTTAAAGTGCTGTGAGACTTCCAGTGTTTGTGAAAAGTGCTATATAAATGCAAATCTTTCTATTTTAGGCAGATTAGAAATCCAACAGGATGCATCTTTTTTCTGTGGAGATGGTAATTTGCAACTGCTAATTAATCCTTTGACACCTTCCAGAAATAGATGTTCATGAAAATACAGTTTTCCCTTAATTTCACTTTAGGCCCTTGCAGAATCTGAGCTCACTATCTAGCAATGCTGCATTGGAAAGAGGCATTAAACTAAAAAGTCACAACAGCCGGTTTAAGGAGTTATAATGATTCTAAACTCAGTACTGTTTTTGTCATTTGTTCAATTTCATCCTCCAAAAGTAGCAAGAATTTCAACGAAGGAAGAACAATTGAATTTATTCAGTTCCTATGTCTGAACATCCCTGTTTAAAGGACCCTGTAAACCAAGATGATGCCACAGTCCCTTTAAGGGGCCTATAATCATGCTAAACCAGTCCTGTGCCCTTGAAGGGGACTATCGCCGTTGCAAACCAACCCCAGCCCTTTTAAGGGGACTGTAATCATTGCAAACCTGTCCAGGCCCGATTAAGGGGACAGTGACCATTGCAAACCAGACGTGGTCACTTTAAGAAGGTTTTAACCATTGCAAACCGGTCCTATAGCCCCATCAAGGGGACTGTAACCATCGTAACCTAACCCAACCCAACCTGGCCCGGCCTGTTTAAAGGGTCTTAAACGCTGGTCCCCCGGCCGCCCCACTTACCCGCTCCCGGGTTGGAGTTGCCGCGTAAACTCCGCGGCTAAACCGCCACCGCCATCTCCAGGAAGTGCTTCAGAGGTCAAGGATTCACTTCCGCCGCCAGTTTCTATGCCAACAGCCTGAAGCTCTTCCTCGTGAGAAAAGCTTAAAAATACTGTGCAAGTTACACCATTGCCGTACAATGGAAGATTTGGGAAAGATTCGCGCAAAAACAACAAATATTACCGCATTTTTTTTAGTGATGTCACGTTTCCTCAGAAGACAGTTTTATGTTTCACCCTCCCCACATCAAAACTTCCTTATGCAAAAATAGGAACTAACTTGAAAAATTGCCGGATGTAGTTGTAATGTTTAAGTTGTAGCAAGAAAATCCCTTGGGATTCGACAGAAAAATGTGAGTGGGGGAACTTAGAAATGGAAGAAAAGTTATTGAAAGAAAAAAAATGCATCCCTGAGGATGTTACAAAGTGCTTCACTATGAATTAATTATTTTTTGAAATGTAGTCACTGGTATTTTGGAGTCAAATACAACAGCCATTTGCAGGTTTGCAAACAACAACCAGATCAATGGCCATTTAACTTATTGTGATAGTGTTGGTTGAAGGATAGATGTTGATCAGGGCAGGAAAATTACCCTGCTATTCTTCAATAGTACCATATAATCTTTTATACCCACTTAAATATAATGAGGCTCAATTTAAAGTCTCTTCCAAATTTTCACAATCCCAGCAATGCACCGCTCCTGCAATGCACTGAAGGGTAACTCTAGACTGTTGTCTAGATTGTGTTCTCAACATTACTAAAGTGGGACTTGAACCCAAGACCCTCTTAAATCAAACCGTGACTTATGAGCCTTTGAAGAGCTAGATAGGATGGATGGGGACAGACCTATTTCCCTCAGTAGAGAGGTCAATAACAAATTTAAAATAATTGATAGAAAAATTAAAGCTGAGGAGTATTGTTTTCACCCAAAGGGTGGCGGAGATCTGGAACTCACGACCTGAAAGGATGGTAGAGGAAGAAATCCTCATCACGTTAAAAAAACACTTGGATATGTACTTGAAATGACATAACCTAAAGAGCTGGAAAGTGGCATTAGGTTGGATAGCACTTTTTTGTCTGGCACAGACAGAGTGAGCCAAATAGCCTCCTTCTGTGCCGTAAGTTTTCTATGTTTCTATGAACTAGATTGATTACTGACAATAATAAAAACAAAAAAACTGCGGATGCTGGAAATCCAAAACAAAAACAGAATTACCTGGAAAAACTCAGCAGGTCTGGCAGCATCGGCGGAGAAGAAAAGAGTTGACGTTTCGAGTCCTCATGACCCTTCGACAGAACTTGAGTTCGAGTCCAAGAAAGAGTTGAAATATAAGCTGGTTTAAGGTGTGTGTGTGGGGGGCGGAGAGATAGAGAGAGAGAGAGGTGGTGGTGTGGTTGTAGGGACAAACAAGCAGTGATAGAAGCAGATCATCAAAAGATGTCAACGACAATAGTACAATAGAACACATAGGTGTTAAAGTTGGTGATATTATTATCTAAACGAATGTGCTAATTAAGAATGGATGGTAGGGCACTCAAGGTATAGCTCTAGTGGGTTTTTTTAATATAATGGAAATAGGTGGGAAAAGGAAAATCTTTATAATTTATAAACCCACCGACTCCCACAGCTATCTCGACTACAGCTCCTCACACCCCGCTTCCTGTAAGGACTCCATCCCATTCTCTCAGTTCCTTCGCCTCCGTCGCATCTGTTCCGATGATGCTACATTCAAAAACAGTTCATCTGACATGTCCTCCTTCTTCCTTAACCGAGGTTTTCCACCCACGGTCGTTGACAGGGCCCTCAACCGTGTCCAGCCCATCTCCCGCGCATCCGCCCTCACGCCTTCTCCTCCCTCCCAGAAACATGATAGGGTCCCCCTTGTCCTCACTTATCACCCCACCAGCCTCCGCATTCAAAGGATCATCCTCCGCCATTTCCGCCAACTCCAGCATGATGCCACCACCAAACACATCTTCCCTTCACCCCCCTTATCGGCATTCCGTAGGGATCGGTCCCTCCGGGACACCCTGGTCCACTCCTCCATTACCCCCTACTCCTCAACCCCCTCCTATGGCACCACCCCATGCCCACGCAAAAGATGCAACACCTGCCCCTTCACTTCCTCTCTCCTCACCGTCCAAGGACCCAAACACTCCTTTCAAGTGAAGCAGCATTTCACTTGCATTTCCCCCAACTTAGTCTACTGCATTCGTTGCTCCCAATGTGGTCTCCTCTACATTGGAGAGACCAAACGTAAACTGGGCGACCGCTTTGCAGAACACCTGCGGTCTGTCCGCAAGAATGACCCAAACCTCCCTGTCGCTTGCCATTTTAACACTCCACCCTGCTCTCTTGCCCACATGTCTGTCCTTGGCTTGCTGCATTGTTCCAGTGAAGCCCAACGTAAACTGGAGGAACAACACCTCATCTTCCGACTAGGGACTTTACAGCCTTCTGGACTGAATATTGAATTCAACAACTTTAGGTCGTGAGCTCCCTCCCCCATCCTCACCCCCTTTCTGTTTCCCCCTTCCTTTTTTTTCCAATAAATTATAAAGATTTTCCTTTTCCCACCTATTTCCATTATATATAAAAAAAAACCCCACTAGAGCTATACCTTGAGTGCCCTACCATCCATTCTTAATTAGCACATTCGTTTAGATAATATCACCAACTTTAACTTTAACACCTATGTGTTCTATTGTACTATTGTCGTTGACATCTTTTGATGATCTGCTTCTATCACTGCTTGTTTGTCCCTACAACCACACCCCCACCTCTCTCTCTCTCTATCTCTCCGCCCCCCATACACGCACCTTAAACCAGCTTATATTTCAACTCTTTCTTGGACTCTAACTCAAGTTTTGTCGAAGGGTCATGAGGACTCAAAACGTCAACTCTTTTCTTCTCCACCGATGCTGCCAGACCTGCTGAGTTTTTCCAGGTAATTCTGTTTTTGTTTTTGATTACTGATAAGATTGACGTACGTATTTTTTTCTGTGCTGCTTTGATTGTAGGTTAAAATAATTCATAGATGGATATCAGGATTTCTTCTGTATAAATAAGACCTTTTTTATGTCGTCTTTTTCAGTTCATCACAAAATCAACAACATACTCAGAGAGAATACAAGAGTGAATGTCCAGGAAATGGGAAGGTCACACAGTTACAATAGGGAATGCTCATCCTCGGAGATTGGAAATAAGGTAAATTGTTTGGACGGAATGGAGGGAGCTATACTGTAATGCAACCCATTGTTGTAGAGAGGTGGGAAAATGTTCCCATTTCCTGACATTGACAATACAAAAACATAAAAATGTGAAAATAATAATGTGGTGCTGAGAGTTTAACATATTAAAATGTCAATATGCATCTTATGCATGAAAGACAAAACTAAACACTTGATCGCAAAAGAATAAAAATGTTATTGCTGTTGTAAAAAGCTTAACAGAAAACAAAACAAAAATGAAATGCAAGGGTAGAAATTACAATCCACACTATTTTTGTGCAAATTCTTAACACAGTTTTAATTATTTCAAAGTCAGCTTGTGTGAAGATAGCACCAAGAGAAGTTTGAGCGCATTAAGCGAGTGTAGAAATCTGGAGTTCTCTCCCCCAAATAGCTGTTGAGGTTGGGGATCAACTGAAAATTTTAAAACTGTGATTGATGGATTTTTGTTAGGTTACAGAACCCAGGCAGGTAGATGGAGTTAAAATGTGGATTAGCCATGATCTAACCGAATGGCAGAACAGGCTCAGGGGGCTGAATGTCCTCCTCCTTGTTTCTGTGATCCTAGGTATTTATGTGAAAGCAGCACTGGTTTAAGTTTCTGGCTGTAATTACTCAACTAATGTCACTAATATAGCTAAGATCTACCAGACATAAAGCCATCCTGCCTGATTGATAGAGGTTGAAATTGAAACCAAAGAATGAACTTATTTTAAGTACCAAATTACAGCAGATGTAATTACAGCCTCACTCACATTGCAACACACAGCAGGAGCCTTCTCAAAGTGCTTAACAATATAAGTCTGTTTCAAGCTTTATATTTAAGGTAAAAGTAGCAGCTACAGGAAATCCGAGCAGGTTAATCAACACTTGATAAAAGGCCTGTTCCCAAGACTGGCCAAGGCACTCATCAACACATGTCCAGGTTGGATGAGGCCCATGGAGGCTGGTGGTCACTCTGACTGCTTGCCTCTCTTTCTTGGAATTGTCTGTACCCTGGTAGCTCTGGAAAGGGTGTGTGCAATATCCTCCAGCATTCTTGAGGTCCTTTGCAACTGGTGAGGACCAGGGGACCTGGAGTGTCTAATCAACACTGGCAAAAATATTAATTATATTTGTAAAATTTCCTTTATTTTTATGATTAAGTTTTTTATTAGTTGTAGAGCAGCTTTGTTTTTTTGTTGATAAGACAGTGTCACTTTAATGTAGAAAAGACAACTGGAAAAATAGAGGTTAATACTTGAAATTGCTGCCTCTTTGTCTTTAGCAGTTTGCAAGCCTGTACTTGACTCCTGTACCCGTCAATTCCTGCCTACTCTTAATGTTAGTTACTCTTATAAAGGCGATGTCCTCCATTTTTTCAGGTCTGAATCTGAGACATTAAACTGTCTTTGGTCTTCTCAGATGTTGATGAGATTTCTTTGTATTTCAAACATATTTTGTTTTTGTTTCAATTTGCAGCATTTTTTTAAAATTATACCTAAGGTTTTATTCATTAAAGTTTTGCCACTGAATTCTGTTAAGTGTGTGAAGCTCATTGAAAGAAATATTTTGTTTGGGTCTCGAGCTCTAGATAAAATTGATCAATTTGTATTTCATTTCAGCATTTTTTATCATTTGTTCATGATTACAATCAGCACTTTGATTAAAAAAACAGTCACAAAAGAGATTCTTTTTATAAAATGAACATTTGCCTCTAGTTGAAATTTAACACTTGACTAGATTTAGTGGTAGTGAGCATTTAAAACTGATCATCAGAGATCATTTTATGCTCCGAGAAATCAGAAATAGTAAATACAATCGGTGATTCGAACTCAATGCAATTTACATTAAGAAGCAGAATGGAAAACAGACTGTTAATTAGTATTCTTTTAAGCAGTAATCGGCGTTGTAAAGTTTTCTGTTGTGTCACATCAGCCTTGCGGTTCAATAAGGACTTGGCCTGGAATTCCATTGTATCTGAGCAGCCTCATCATCTCAGAGCAGGGGGACGGGGTAGGAAGCACACGCAGCCAAGCCACACATGTTCTTCCCTCGTTCAATGTAGAAATATCTTAAAAAAAAGAAAGAACTTCTATAGCACCTTTTATAAGCACAGGAAGTCCTAAAGCACTTTACAGTCAATGAAATACTTTTGAAGTGTAGTCACTACTGTAATGCAGGAAATTCAGCAGCCTATTTTACACATAGCAAGTTCCAACAAACAGCAGGACTGAGAGACATCAGTCATGAAAAGTTTTGAGTAAGTGTAATTTAGGGTTAATGTTACAGTGACGAGACTATTTCTGGAGGTTGAGTAGCTTTGTTACTATAAGGCCTTATCAAGCGGCTCTTGTTTCAGGATGGCCAGCACTTGTATCACCACTTTGTGTCTTTACAATCCACTCAACCAAAGGTAGCTCAGCTCCTACGCACTTTAAATGTCAGGTATACCAAACAAAATAGGCCCACTCAAAACTGGTTGCACACTGATTTCTCAAGTGTTACATGGAGCAGTACTGACAAATAACTTTTTAAGTCACCTTCACACACTCCTAGGCTGCCTGTAACTTTTGCAGCCTGGATGTGGCCATGTTCTGTGTGAACACCAAATGTGAGAGATTGCAACCCCTGTTCCACTATTTGAATGGGCTGCTCTTCCACTCCTGGTTCCACAAATATTATGAGATCAATAGATTTTTGGACATTAAGGGAATCATGGAGTACGGGAATAGAGCGAAAATGGAGTTGAGGTGAAAGATCAGCTATGATCTTACTGAATGACGGAGCTGATTTAAGGGGCCATATGACCCATTGCTCCTCTTTCCTTATATTCTTACGTTGGTGATTAAATAAACCGTGAAAATTTACACTTAAATCAGTGTAATGTGGTCTATGTTTTTACTTAGCAATCAGCACATAGGGCTGGGGAGTGAAAGGGTACCTTGACACACACCAAATATTGAGCCTGGGGCCTTCCTGTCTTCACAGCTGAGCTCATAAAATATATTAACCACCTGAGCTGCTGGGACAGCTCATTATGTTACCCACTAAAAGGTATTCTTCATGATTCGTGTACTTGCTGTTGAAAAAAGAAATCTAACTTTATTTTCAAGAAAATGTACAGACCCATCAATTCCCCAGGAAGTGCTCCAAGAATTCTTCACAATCCAATACTTGGTACCATTGGACACTCCGTAACCCACAGCCAGCACAGCATGATTCACTTTATCCGGGGTTGAATGGCAATTTTTGCTGTTGAAGATTTAAGTTTTAAAAATTGTGTTACAATTTCTATTCAATACATCAAAATTCTTATATTTATGTGCAATTCCATTCAACTTTTCCCATTATAAATTCCTGTGTAAATGCTTATAATGAGAACGCCCAATGTAAACTTGTCACGTTGTAATTACATCACAACCAGTGACACAAGGCTGTAATTGCACTGTGACAGGTTTACACAGGCAATTGTCATAAATGCAGCCAATGGAATTTGTAACAGGCATATAAAAATGAGAACTGAATACATTACTTTGAAATGGGGACTGAATTACAATTCTCTGACCTGGTCCAATCATTCACTGGTCTTTAGCCCCACCTAACCTGAAAATTTGATCTTGACTCCTGGTGTACAACATCATTGAGAAATGAACTCCAATTTCCAACTAGAAACTCTGGGGAAAAGCAGATCTTCCAGAATTGTCTCAAACATTTTCAAGGATTCAAAAATTCAGAAATCACAGGTTAAGATTTAGAACACAGTGTTATATGGTCGTGAGGTAGAATCATTTTATTCAGTGAGTAGTAGAGCTATGGAATGAAATACTGGGGGAAGATGATTGAATTAGATAGTGTAAATGGGTCCACAAGGAGAACTGGATCATTTTGAGGAGAGACAAGAGTTTAAAAGGGACAGAGTAGAAACATTAATGGATTTCAATGTAGAGAAATGTGGGGTCATCCAATTTGGACCTAAAAAGGATAAAACAGTGTACTTTCTAAAAGCTAGAGACAGTGGAGGTACACAGAGATTTGGGGGTCAAGGTACACAGATCTTTAAAGTGTCATGAACAGGTACAGAAAATAATCAAAAAGGCTAATGAAATGCTGGCCTTTATAACTAATGGACGAGAAGAGGGTAGAAGTCAAGCTTCAATTATACAAAGCCCTAGTTAAACCACACGTGGAGTACTGTGAGCTGTTCTGGGTACCACACCTTCGGAAGGATACATTGGCTTTGGAGGAAGTGCAGAGTTGATTTACCAGAATGATTATTGAACTCCAAAGGTTAATTTAGGAAAGGTTACATAAACTAGGGTCCTAGTCCCTGTAATTTAGAAAGTTAAGGGGTAATTAGATTGAGATTTTCAAGATATTAAGGGGAATAGATAGGGTAGAGAGAGAGAAACTTTTTCTGCTGGTTGAGGAGTCTAGGACTAAGGGACATAATGTAAAATTAGAGCCAGACCTTTCAAGAGCAAAACTAGGAAACACTTCTACAATCAAAGGGTGGTTGAAGTTTGGAACTCTCTTCCGCAAATGGCAATCAATGCTGGATCAATTGTTAAATTTAAAACTGATTGATTTTTGTTAACCAAAGTAATTAAGAGATAAGGGGTAGAGGTGGGTATATGAATTTAGGTCACAGATCAGCCATTGAATGTTAGAACAGGCTCAAGGCACTAAACATCCTACTCCTATTCCTATGTTCCTAAGTTCTAACGGGATGAGCAATGGTTGGATACCCCACCTGCATCTCCCTTGGAGCTTGGGTGGCAGAGGGGCTCCTGGGATTTCCCAGGAAATCCCATGCAGTAGGTCTCCTGATAGCTCTCAGCATAAACATAACAGGCACAGATTTTGCTACAGGCTCAGCAAAGGCCCCAGATCAATGACCAAACCAGGTCATCAACCTTGGAGGAGATCAGTAATGGTAAAGGATATGCGCTGGGCACTGCTGAGTTTCCAGCCGCTTTGTGTCTGTGAGGCTCCTCTTGAAATACATCTGCTATGTTGGAGCAAAATGAGAGAAAAAAAACTTACATTGATATAGCACTTTTCACAACCTCTGGATGTCCCAAAACACTTTACAACCAATAAAGTACTTTTGAAGTGTAGTCACTGTTGTATTAGAGGATACTCAGCTGCCAGTATGCCCACAGCAAGCTTCCACAAACAACAGTGTGATAAAGCCCAGGCAATCTGTTTTAGCGATAAAGGGATAAATATTGGCCAGGACAATTTCCCCTGCTTTGTTTTCAAATAGTGCCCCAAGACCTTTTTTGTCCACCTGAGAGGAAAGATGGGTCCTCAGTTTAATATTTCACCTGAAATGGCACCTCCAGCATTCCCTCAGTACTGCACTGGGGGTGTCAGTTTAAATTATGTGCTCAAGTCTCTGGAATAGGGCTTGAATCCACAACCTTCTGACTCAGAATCAAGAGAGCTATCCAATGAATGATGGCCAACACGATAAGGCTCTTTGACATTCCAAGCCTCAGTCAGGGTGAGCATTGTAAATGCGCCAGACAATATTGTGCTAATGACCCTGTTATTTGTACTTGGGATGGGATCATCAGCCTTCACTTTAGGGCAGTCATAAGTCCCATTCCACCACATTTATGCCCCTGGACTTTTGGTCCTACAACTTTTATCTTCCTAATTGTTTTCAGGATGGTACATTAGTACAACTCTCATTATAACAAAGCTTCCATTTAGTTCTGGTTGTGGTCCACTAGTGGGGTGAACCGGAGCTCAGTGTTAGTCTCCCATCTCTGAATTGTAAGGTCATGAGGTACAAGCCCCATCCATAATGAGGCAAGAGTTCTGATGCCTGAATACTGGGTTGGTGTCCATGGGGGTAAAAAATGCCCAATGTGAATGAAATGGTAACCACTCCATAGCATCGAGCTTGATATCCTGTAAAGAAGTTCTGAGTCAGGCAATGTCCTCATAAAATGGGACAGTGTTATGGAAATAACTCGGAGGACAATCTGCTTGCTGTAAATCAGTGGAAGAAATGGGCCATTAGGTATAGAAGTGGTTCATTGAGGACACCTTTCAGATGACATGTTAAATCAAAGCCTTGTCTGTCCTCTTAAGGTGGGCATAAACCCCAAGGCTAGTGTTCTGAAGAAGAGTATTGAAAACTTTCCAATGTCCTGAGCCAATATTTGTCCCTTAACTAATATCATTAAAAATTATTGTTTGTGGGAGCTGCAGGGACTACATCTCAAAAATATATAATTGGCTGTAAAGCTTGTGTGTTCTCTCTTTCTCCCTCCTTCTCTCCAACATGGAGAAGTTCAGACAAGCACAGTTGCATTGCTATTCTTTTTTGAAATCAAATCCTATATTTAAAGTTTTTTAAAAAATTATTCATGGGATGTCGATGTTACTGGTAAGGCCAGCTTTTATTTGTCCACTACTAGTTGCCCTTGAGAAGGTGGTGGTGTGCCATCTTCTTGAAAGTCAAGGACTTACCTGGAATAAACACCTTTCTCATAATTCATAAAGTCATCAGTCACTTCAAAAGCAAAACTGACTGGGTTCAGTCTTGCCACAGCATCCACCATTCCAGCTTCATCATACTATAAAACAAACAGGGTGTTAGATCAATGTACTTCCTCAGGGGTGAGGAGTAAATGCAGCATTCTAAGTGCACTATAATAATGTACTCTAAACTCAGAATTGCAGTTCAATCAGTTCTAATTAATTTCAAATAAAATCAGGAACTTTGATCCAATTTAGATTCAGCTGAGGATTTTTTTAAAAAACTGGTTTCTGGATTTAGTTCAGAAAAGTAATTGAAATGGCTGGGAGTATTGAGTGAGCACTATTATGCAAGTGTCATAACATGGTTATTGGAAGACCTGCAACCTACCTCAGTGATGTTGACTACACTCTTGACAAATGCGGCAGCTTTGCTGGGCTGGAACCGACAAGGTCCATCCTGAGAGAAACACAAAGAAAAATCACAACAGGATCATTTGCTTCAGTATCATGCTGATTTGACAGGTTCTCTGCTCATTAAGAGGTTACTGCTGAGGTGGTGTTGATTTTCTAAAAGATTTTGGGACTAATTCTCAGTCTCAAGATTGTGAAGGAAAATCTGGAATATTAAATTAGATTCTGGGAGTAGGATTTGTGTGATTGTGTAAAATGAATCACAGAGGATTGAAGGTTAATGGGATGGGATGTAAAACAGAATGGTGACCAATGTTCTCTGTAAGCTGCATGTGTGAAGCTGCACACCAATCTAAAAGGTATCAGAGGGCCACTCTCAAATTGTCCTCTTTAAGGTACCATGTACGTGTGGCCATGCAAAAAAAATTAAACGTACTATGCATTGAAAGCAACGCACAATGGAAACAATTTAGGGCTCATTGCTGACAACTCACTATCACCATGTTACACAATTGTGCACCCACAACTTTCCAGAAGTTCAAATAGCATTCCTTATCCATGATTATCTTGAGATGAGACGCTGCCAGTATTGCGTCACCCCCCATTCACACAAGTGTGACATTTCTCATTTTCAGCACCAGTCTCCCTCATTCTCTCCAATTTATAAAACCAAATTAATGCCAGAATCATATATTGTCCTGTATTGAGGACTAATGTCCAATGGAAACTGGGTTAATACAGTCAAATTTCCCTTGGGACTCTCACACTTGATCCCTGATGTTAATACAAACCACCCAATGGGAACAGAGTAGGTGTGGGTTCAATGACTGTTTCACATAATGTCTCATTTTAAGCTCCATTGACTTCATTGATAGTGGCACATAGTTCCATAAACACTACCAGCCCACTCATTCTATGCCTGTTTGGCATGGGGTGATCAGCACTCACCATTATTAAGGAATAAATCAGAAAGCATCTTATGATGTCTGCACATGCTCAGTTAAACGTGAAAATCAAGAAGTTGCTGTCCGTGTTACCCTGCTTCTCCACAAGCTTCGTCACACTGGTACCTTGCCGAGAGACACGGCATGAAGTTGGTGTACTTACCCAATAGATACCCACTAAATATGCCAGAAAAAGTTAAGGGTTATTCATTCAAGTCTAGTTAAATTTTAGTGGCATGATAAATCTTAATTATTGCCAAACAACTTTTCTGGCTCTGCAATTTAACTTTTAAGCATGTGGTGTCTCATTCATTTGAATTTTAATTATTGTTGGATATTTTTAAAAAAATTAAAACTTAAATAATTTTAAAAAACTTTTTCCCCGATCTCTTTTATCTCTCTTACAGTTGCTTTTGGACTGAACAGACCAAAAAAAAGGTAACTTGAACATTAGTCTGTGTCAAGCCAACTTGTTTGTTTTAATACTGCCAGTTGGTGCACTGGTACTGAGGTGGCAGCCAAGCATTTGCAGGAAGTGCTCTCCCTAGTGTTAGAGCAAAAATAAACAGTGTCTTGGGAATTATAGCCCTGTTCTTCAAATATCTGCCACCATCCTCCTGTCTTTCCCTTATTGAACTTCCTCATACTAGTTTGTACTTTCTGTTCATATTGTCATTACAGCTGATACATTTAGCTGGGTTTACTGGGAAAAAAATAATGGCAATTTTGTTACATGGTGAACTTGTGTGCTGATATCGCAGAAGTGCATTTACCCTCTGGACCAGAGTCAACCTCAAAACATTTATTTTCCTAAACTGCTTATGTACACACATTTTTCAATGTTGCGTTTTATTTGCATATTCCCCATCCTCTCACTAATTTGGATACAAGTAGAAATTGCTCCCAATATGGCAGAGACCAGTTCACTGTGTCCTCCATCAGTCTGCCATTTTGAAATGTATTTGTTATTGGTTCATTTGCAGAAAGACTTGTGATAAAAACACCGTACCATTAAGTGAGCCACGCTCTATTATTATCAGACAGCTAAAAATGTAAAGTCAGACCTTTCCTTCATAAGGATAATCCTGTTCCCTTTCCAGCCCCTGGTTGTATTTAATATATTCAAAAGCTTGACTTGGCAGTCCTCTGAAAAATGTTAAAAACAATAATGTAAAACAGGGAATAAACAGAGGACTGTTACACAGAGCGAGTTACTATTTTATAAGGTTAAGAACATGGTTTATTTAAGGCAGAGTGTATTACATTAAAATGGATGGTGTGGAGGTGAACTCCTCAATTGCAAAATTTTCACCACTGGGAGGTTTTGTGATGAGAGGTTAAGGTAAGGAGAACTGAGCATTCATTTTGAAGAAATGACTCCCTAATGGTCACCTGTACCTCCTATGTTCAAAAAAGAGATAATTGGAAACTCAGTGTGCCACTGGCTCACTCACCCTGCGCATCCATGGTTTTTAAAGTTTTGAGCACAGTCTACAAGTTGTTGTTCCGCCTATGGAGAGATTTAAAATATCAAAATGTATTCCAGTATTAGAACAGATGCGTAATATGATTCTAAAGGTTACCAAAGTTTTGACCAAAACTCACCAGTGAAACAAGTTTTCCTGACTTTATTGCAATCACAGATTCCAAGCATCCAGTGGTAGAAAAGGTCCAGCAGCTTCCACACCCACCCTGTGTAGAATACAATCCAGAAATAACTCAGAGACCAGAAACA
Organism: Carcharodon carcharias; assembly: GCF_017639515.1. Lineage (NCBI taxonomy): Eukaryota > Metazoa > Chordata > Chondrichthyes > Lamniformes > Lamnidae > Carcharodon > Carcharodon carcharias. Next base: position 24,128,339 of record NC_054492.1, on the reverse strand, counting down.
GGAGCAAAGTGGGCAATTGTGTGTGAATCCAAGCTTAAATAACATTAGTTACTCAGATAGGCTTATGGAGCTGTGTCTATTTACTTTGGCCTTCCTGATTCCCGATTCCCTTTACTCCACCACTGGTGGACATGCCTTCAGCTGCTTAGGCACTAAGTTCCAGAATTCCCTCCTTAAACCCCTTTGCTTCTGTACTTTTTTTTCCATCTTTATGACACTTCTTAAAACTTACTTCTTTGACCAAGATTTTGACCAACTGGCAATATTTCCTTCTGTGATTTAATGTCATTTTTATCTGATCACAATCCTGTAATGCACTTTGTGACATTTTACGATGTTGAAGACAACATATTAATGCTGTTGTTAGGGCAGTGTAGACTTAGCAATGAACTGCTGCCAATGTTCGCTGTAAGCCTTGTAGCTACACAGCAATTTGAAAGTTGCCATGCAGGCTGCACACAAGTCAGTCCCTTTAATTTACTGCTTGTGAGCAGCTGTGCAAAAAAAAATTAAAGGGGACAAACACTTAAATAAATTACCCACTCCAAAAAACAAAATTGGATGGAATGTTGCCTGCGAGAGCTCTATAAATAATTAAAGGGTTGAATAGCATCCCTATGGCTAGATAGTTACAGTTTAACAGAATGGGAAGGATCAGGAGACATGGGTTTAAAATATGGAAGGGTAGGAATAGGATATTGGGCGGCCCTTCTTTTCTCAGAGAGTAGCGAGTCTCTGGAATGTGTTGCCAGTTGGTTCCACATGGCGCTGGACTGATTCCTTATTGGGGCAGGGATCACATCATATAGGTCAGTGTCCTAAAAGTAACACTTAGTTCATGTGATCTCCTGGATTTTGATCTCTTGAAGAGGTCAAAGAGGACTTCACCAGAGGTTTTTTTCCCTCATTGGCCCTGGGTTTTTGCATCCCCTGGGAGATTACGTGGCTGTGGGAGGGAGGAAGTGTTTAGTTATAATAATCTGGCCAGCATGAATGTGAGGAAGATTTTGCTCAGATATCTGTATGTTTGGGTAAAAACTGACTGAAATTCAACTCCTGAATGTTCATTTCCGCTCGCAGAATGGGAAAACGCAGGTCAAGGGCTAGCCCATAGATTTTGACCAGCCATGAATTGGTACAACAGTCTGGAGGATCTGAATGGCCCCCCTCATATTTTTGCGACCTCAGACAATAGGCCCACATTCACAGGTATCAGTGTACTAATTAATGTATATCTCGTGGATTTGTGTCAATGCATTTCCAACCAACTATGCCAGGCTATACGAATCATATGGCATTCTGTCAATGGACCAGGTCAGGTGAGGACAAAATAACTACAGCCTGTGTATGGGGTGCACTGTTCAGTTGCAGAAACAAATATACGAGGGGAATTTGTAATGGAAGGGGTCATCTACAGTGCTATCAAGCGGCACTTGCTTAGCAATAACCTGCTCACTGACACCCAGTTTGGGTTCTGCCAGGGCCACTCAGCTCCTGACCTCATTACAGCCTCGGTTCAGGCACGGACAAAAGAGTTGAAGTGCCGAGGTGAAGTGAGAGTGACTGCCCTTGACATCAAGGCAGCATTTGACCCAGTGTGGCATCAAGGAGCCCTAGCAAAACTGGAGACAATGGGAATCAGGGGGAAAACTCTCCACTGGTTGGAATCAGATCTAGCACCAAATAAGATGGTTGTGTTCTTTTTTATTCATTCATGGGATATGGGCTTTGCTGACTGGACCAGCATTTATTGCTGGCCCACACAATGTGCCACGCAATGACCATCTTCAGCTAGAGACAGTCTAACCATCACCCCTTGATGCTCAATGGTATTACTATCACTGAATCCCCCGCTATCAACATCCTGGGGGTTACCATCGACCAGAAACTGAACTGGACCAGCCATATAAATACTGTGGCTGCAAGAGCAGGTCAGAGGCTAGGAATCCTGCGTTGAGTAACTCATCCCCTGACTCCCCAAAGCCTGTCCACCATCTATAAGGCACAAGTCAGGAGTGTGATGGAATACTCCCCAATTGCCTGGATAAGTGCGACTCCCACAACAATCAAGAAGCTTCACACCTTCGAGGACAAAGCAGTCTACTTGACTGGCACCACATCAACAATCATTCACTCTCTCCATCACTAATGCCTTGTAGCAGCAGTGTGTACCATCTACAAGATGCACTGCAGGAATTCACCAAGGCTCCTTTGACGGCACCTTCCAAACCCATGACCACTACCATCTAGAAGGACAAGGGCAGCAGACACAAGGGAACACCACCACCTGAAAGTTCCCCTCCAAGTCACTCACCATCCTGACTTGGAAATATATCGCCGTTCCTTCACTGTGCTGTTTAAACAAACTGTTTTCTGAGTAAATAGACTTGGCTTGTTTTAAATTAGACTGTTTGCTGCGAGTCTTGCCATACGTCCCAACCCCCTCTAACTCATTGGCTGATGCAGTGGGTGTTGTACTTTTCTTTGCCTCTGCACTTGTTTAAAAACTATTAAATCTCTAACATTAGGCCCAATTTTATCTGTGTAGGGGAATAGGTTTTGAGTGAGTTAAAATCAGGCCCAGTAACTTATTTCTTTCTTCACAGATGCCGACTGACCTGCTGAGTATTTTCCAGCGTTTTTCTGTTTTTATTTCGGACCAGCTTTACCTGATTCTTCACAGGAGTGATGTAATTTCCTCTTTTTCTCCAGTCTACAAACTCAGGGAGCAGCTTCATATTGTTGTGATGGTGCCCTCGTGTAGCTGAGCAGTTCTGTTGGGGAAGGGTAGAGGAATAAAAAAATGTTTAAACTCAGAACTACTGTGGTCCAGATCCTGCTATTCTCCCTCAGACTGGCTGGGACCTAGCTGTAAATTGTCTAGCTCTGCTTCAATTGGAAATATAATTTGCTGTCGAAGATTTGAAAAAAAACTGGCGCAAGATCAGAGCGAGAGTTCCAGTGAGAATTGGGGCTTTAAAAAAACCGGCACGAGGACAGACTGAGAGTTACTTAACGTTTTATTGTGTTTACTTAAGTTCCAATTTTGATGCAGTAAATAAGTAATTTGAGGCACAGCAGGGCCGTTCATACCTGTGCAGTGCACATCCTGTACCATGTGGGAACGCCAGGATGCTACCCATGTCCTGTACAACTACATGTGCAGAAAGTGCCACCAAATGGAAAAACTTGAGCGCCGTTTCTTGGAACTTGAGTAGCTGGTGTCACTGAGGAGCATTCGCGAGGATGAGAGCTATGTGGATAGCACGTTTCAGAAGTTGGTCACCCCGCAGCTTAAGAAAGAACAGGCAGAGGCGGGCTGTGGCCATCAGACAGACAAGGCAGGTAGGATATCCCACTTTCTAACTGGTACTCAGTCCTGAGTACCAATGGGGGACAGGGTTCTTCCTGAAAGAGCAGCAAGATTCATGACCAGAGCAGTATGGTGATTCAGCTGTGCAGGGAGAGAGGAGAAAAGAGAAAAGAGCAATAGTGGTAGGGGACTCTATAGGTAGGGGATTCTATAGTTAGGAGAACAAACAGGCGCTTCTGTGGTCACAGACATGATTCCAGGATGGCATGTTGCCTGGTGTAAGGGTCATGGATATCACCAAGTGGCTCCAGAGCATTCTGGAGGGTGGGGGTGCACAGCCCAAGGTCGTGGTTCACATTGGTACCAACGATATAGGAAGAAAAAATGATGAAGTTCTGCAGGCTGAGTACAGGGAGTTTGGAAAAAAGATAGAGAGCAGGTCCTCAAAAGTTAGGAATCTCCAGATTACTTCCAAGGCCACGTGTTAGTGAGTACATAAATAGGAGAATACATCAGATGAGTGCGCGGCTGGAGAGATGGTGCAGGAGGGAGGGCTTCAGATTTCTGCAGCATCGGGACTGGTTCTGGGAAAGGTTGGAACTATACAAGCCGGACGGTCTACATCTGATTAGGACCAGGACAAATGTCCTTGCAGGGAGATTTGCTGGTGTTGTTGGGGAGGGTTTAAACTAGATTGGCAGAGGGTGGGAACCTGACAGCAGATTCAGATAGGACAAATTCAGAGCAGGGAGTGGGAGACAGAAAATTAGCAAGTGACTCTGAAAGACAGAAAAAGCAAAGGTTAAAAGGTTTACAGTACAGGAATTTGGCAACGTTAAAAGGTATTCAGTTAATGCAAGGAGTATCGCAAACAAAACCAATGAACTGAGGGTACAGATGGACACAGGACAGCATGACATCATTGCTATAACAGAAACTTGGTTTAAAGAAGGCAGCTTAACATCCCTGAATATAAGCTTTCCAGGCAGGATGGAGAGGGGGCTAAAAATGTTGGGGGTGTAGCATTATTGAATAAAGAAGCAATTACAGCTGTGAGGGGAGGGATGATATAATAAATGAATCACCAAATGAGGTTATATGAGTTGAGCTCAGAAATAAAAAGGGGCAGCCACACTACTAGGAGTGTACTAAAGACCCCCAAATAGTGAGCTGGAGATAGAAGAGCAAATATGTAGGCAAAATTCTGAGTGCAAAAACAATAGGGCAATAATAGTTGGGGACTTCTACTGCCCAAGTATCAACTAGGATATGATACAGTAAAATCAAAGAAAACCCAATGTTGTTTTACTAATACATTAAGAGCAAGAGGATAAGCAAGGAAAAGGCAAGGCTTATCAAAGATGTACATGGTAACTTGTGCACTGATGCTGAAGATGTGGGCGGGGTTCTCAATGAGTATTTTGTCTCTATCTTCACTAAGGAGAGGGATGATACAGTTTTCTAGTTAAAGAGGAGTGCAAAATATTAGATACAATAAGCATAGTGAGACAGGATGTACTGGAGGGACTGACATCTTGAAGGTGGATAAATCACCAGGGCCATATGGATTGTATCCCAGGCTGTCAAAGGAAGCCAGGGAAGAAATAGTGGATGCTCTGGGGATCATTTTCTAATCCGCTGAATATTGTACCTTTATTTAAAAAAGGTGCGAGGGATAGGCCAAATAATTATAGCCCTGTCAGTCTGTCTTCAGTGGTGGGCAGACTATTAGAATTAATTCTGAGGCAGGATAAACTGTCACTTAGAAACTGGCAGATTAATCAGGAATAGTCAGCATGGTTTTGTTAGGGGAAGGTTGCATCTTACTAATTTAATCTAATTTTTTGAGGAAGTAATAAAGGAGGATTGATGAGGGTAGTGCAGTGGATATTGTTGACTTAGATTTTAGCAAGGCATTTTAAAGTCCCACATGGCAGACTGGTCAGAAAAGTAAAAGCCCACGGGATACAGGAGAATGTGGAGAGTTGGTTCCAAAATTGACTCAGCGATAGGAAACAAAGGGTAATGATTGATGGATATTTTTGCAAATGGAAGATGGCTTTCAGTGGCGTTCCACAGGGCTCAGTGTTGGGTCCCTTGCTGTTTGTTGAATAAATTAATGATTTGGACTTAAAAGTGAATGGCATGATTGGGAAATTGGCAGATGACAAAAATTGGCTGCATAGTTGATAGTGAAAAGGATAGCTGTTGTCTCCAGAATTATATCAATGGTTTGGTTGAGTAGGTGGAAAAGTGGCAGATGGAATTCAATCCAGAGAAGTGTGAGATAATGCATTTGGGGAGGACAAACAATGCTGGGGAATATACAATAAATGGGAAGATATTGGGTGGGGTAGAGGAAGAGAGACACCTTGGAGTGCATGTCCACAGGTCCCTGAAGGTGGCAGGACAGGTGGATAAGGTAGTAAAGAAAGCATATGGAATGCTTTCCTTTATTGGATGAGGTATTGAATACAAAAGCAGAGATGTAATGATGAAACTGTATAAAACGCTGGTTAGGCTACAGCTGCAATTCTGTGTACAGTTCTGGTTGCCACATTACAGGAAGCACATAATTGCTCTAGAGAGAGTACAGAGGAGATTTACAAGAATGTTGCCAGCGCTTGAAAATTGCAGCTATGAGGAAAGATTGGATAGGCTGGTGTTGTTTTCCTTGGAACTGAGGGATGACCTAATTGAGGTCTACAAGATTATGAGAGGCCCAGATAGAGTAGACAGGGATGTCCTATTTCCCTTAGCAGAGAGGTCAATTACCTGGTGGCACAGAATTAAGGTGTTGGTAGAAGAAGTAGAGGGGACATGAGGAAAAGCTTCTTCATCCAGAGGGTGGTGGGTGTCTGGAATTCACTGCCTGGTTTGGTGGTGGAGGCAGAAACCCTCAACTCATTTAAAAGAACATAAGAAGTAGTAATAGGAGTAGACCATTCTGCCCCTCAAGTCTGCTCCACCATTCAATAAGATTATGGCTGATCTTCTTGTGTTTCGATTTCCATTTTCCCATCTAACCCTGATAACCTTTGATTCCCTCGCCTAATGACTCTACCTCTGCCTTAAAAAATATTCAATGATCCCGCCTCCACCACCTTCTGAGGCAGAGAATTCCAAAGTCACACAACCCTCTGAGAGAAAAAATTTCTCCTCATCTCTGTCCTAAAAGGGCGACCCCTAATTTTAAAACACCCCCTAGTTCTCGACTTACCCACAAGAGGAAAGATCCCTTTGATCTTGTCCACCTTGTCAAGGCCATTCGGGATTTTGTGTACTTCAATTAAATCACCCCTCACTCTTCTAAATTCCAGTGGAAACAAACCTAGTATGTCCAGCCTTCCCTCATAAGCCAACCCACTCATTCCAGGTTTACAATCTAGTAAACCTCCTTTGAACTGCCTCCAATGCATTTACATCCTTCCTTAAATAAGGAGACCAAAACTGTACACAGTATTCAAGGTGCGGTCTCACCAATGCCCTGTATAACTGAAGCATAACATCTGTACTTTTATAAAAGCTAAAAACTGCAGATGCTGGAAATCCAAAACAAAAATAAAAATAAAAATACCTGGAAAAACTCAGCAGGTCTGGCAGCATCTGCGGAGAGGAACACAGTTAACATTTCGAGTCCGTATGACTCTTCAACAGAACGTCATACGGAGTCGAAATATTAACTATGTTCCTCTCCACAGATGCTGCCAGACTTGCTGAGTTTATCTGTACTTTTATGTTCAATCCCTCTCGTAATAAAGGAGAGCATAACATTAGCCTTCTTAATTACTTGCCGTACCTGCATACTAACTTTTCGTGACTCATGTACTAGAACACCTAAATCCCTCTGCATCTCAGAATTATGCAGCCGTTCTCCATTTAATTAATACTCTGCTTTTTTGTTCTTCCTGCCAAAGTGAACAACTTCACATTTTCCCATTAAACTCCATTTGCCAGATCTTTACCCATTCACTCAACCTATCTGCATCCATCTGCAACATCCTCATGTCCTCTTCACAACATGCTTTCCTACCTATCGTTGTGTCATCTTCAAATTTAGCTACCAGGTCTTCACTCCCTTCATCTAAGTCATTGATGTAAATTGTAAAAATTTGAGGCCTGAGTACAGACCCCTGTGGGATGCCGCTCGTCACATCCTGCCAATCAGAAAAAGACCCATTTATGCATACCTTCTGTTACTGCCAGCGCTAATCTTCTAACCATGCTAATATGTTACTCACAACACCATGTGCTTTTATTTTCCGTAATAATCTTTGATGTGGCACCCTATCAAATACCTTCTGGAAATCCAAGTACAGTATGTTTACAGGCTCCCCTTTATCAACTGCGCATGTTACTCCTTAAAAGGACTCCAGTAAATTGGTTAAACATGATTTTCCTTTCACAAAATCATGCTGACTCTTCCCAATCGCCTTGAGCTCTACTAAGAGCCCAGCTATAACCTCCTTAATGATTGATTCTAATAAATTCCCCACGACAGACGTCAAGCTAACTGGCCTATAGTTTCCTGTTTTCTGCTTCCCACTCTTCTTGAATATAGGTTATATTTGTTACTTTCCAATCTGATGAAACCTTTCTAGAATCTAGCGAATTTTGGAAAATTAACAACAGCACATTGACTACCTCTTTTAAGACCCTAGGATGTAGTCCATCGGGACCCGGAGACTTGCCAAACTGCAGCTCCATCAATTTGCTCAGTACCATTCCCCTAGTGATTTCAATTTCACCAAATTCTTTTCTCCCATTCACCTCCTGATTTGTAGCTATAACTGGAATATTTTTTGTATCCTCTATGGTGAACACAGAAGCAAAATATTTGTTCATTTCTTCCGCCATTTCCTTATTATCTACTATTAACTCCCCGCTGTCACTCTCTGGAGGACCAACACTCTACTTACTCTTTTCCTTTTTAAGTACCTGTAGAAATTCTTGCTATCCGTTTTTACATTTTTACATTTCTAGTTAGCTTCTTTTCACCTGTAATTTCTTTCTCTTGATTAACCTCTTAGTCATTTTCTGCCTTTCTTTATATTCTGTCCAATCATCTGTCCTGCCACGCATCTTTGCAGAGCTGTATGCTTTTTCCTTAAGTTTGATGTTTTCTTAAACATCTCTAGTTAACCGCAGATGGTGGGTCCTCTCCTTAGAATTTTTCTTTATGGTAGGGATGTATTTATTTTGAATATTCTGAAATATCCCCTAAATGTCTTGTCACTGCTTCTTTATTGATTTGTCCTCTAGCCTAGTTTACCAGTTCACTTAAGCTAGCTCAGCTTTCATCCCCACATAGTTGCCCTTATTTAAGTTTAAGATGCTAGCCTTAGACCCACTCTTCTCCCTTTCAAACTGGATGCAAAATTCAATCATATTGTGGTTGCTACTACCTCAGGATGCCTTTACTCTGAGGTCATTAATTAATCCTGTAACATTACACAATACGAAAATGTAACATAGCCTGCTCTCTGGTTGGTTCCGGAACATGCTGCGCTAAGAAACTATCTCGAAAGCATTCTAAGAACTGCTCACCCAGGCTACTACTGCCAATCTGATTTTTTCAGTTTGTGTGTAAATTAAAATCATCCATGATTATTGTTGTCCCTTTTTCACAAGCATACAATATTTTCCCTTCAGTACTTTGTCCTACATTGTGGCTACTGTTAGGGGACCTGTAAACCATTCTCACTAATGATTTTTCCCCTCTACTATTCCTCATTGCCGCCCAAACTGATTCTACATCCTGATCTCCTGACTATTGATCATCTCTAACTATTGCATCAATGCCATCTTTGATTAACAGTGCTATTTCTCCACCTTTACCTAGCTTCCTATCCTTGTTCAATGTCATGTACCCTTTAATATTAAGGACCCAATCTTTGTCATCCTGCAGCCACGTCGCTGTAATTGCTGTCAGATCATATTTATTTACTTCAATGTGGGCCTTCAGTTCATTTACTTTATCTGAATGTACGTGTCATTCATAACAGAGAGCCTTCAGTTTTGTCTTTTTGTTCCCTTCGTAACATCTAGTCTTGACCTTATGATTTATTCTTAAGTTTCTTCTCTCTGTCCCTTCCTGCCATTCTCTGACCTTCATTTCTCATATTACTATTTTGCTCTCCTGTCTTGACTCTACACCTTGAATTGCTACCTCTACCCAATCTTGCTCCCTCACCCTCCTCGTTTAGTTTAAAGCTCTCTCTACTTCCTTAGTTATGCAATTTGCGAGGACACTCGTCCCAGCACGGTTCAGGTGTAAACCGTCCCAACGGTAAAGCCCCCACTTTCCCCAGTACTGATGCCAGTGCCCCACAAACTGAAACCCACTTCTCCCACACCAGTCTTTGAGCCACACATTTGTCTCTCTAATCTTATTTGCCTTATTCCAATTTGCACGTGACTCAGGTAATAATCCAGAGATTATTACCTTTGAGGTTCTGCTTCTTAATTTGGTACCTAGCTCCTCATACTGACTTTGCAGAACCTCTTTCCTAGTTCTACCGACGTCATTGGTACCTATATGGACCACGACAACTGGATCCTGCCCCTCCCACTGCAAGTTCTTCTCCAGCCCTGACCCTAACCCTAACCCTAACCTGTTGAAGGGTCATGAGGACTCGAAACGTCAACTCTTTTCTTCTCTGCCGATGCTGCCAGATCTGCTGAGTTTTTCCAGGTAATTCTGTTTTTGTAATGTCTCATGTAGTTTGATATAAAAACCTCTCAAGAACTGATGGTCTGATTCTTGAATTTAGAGCTGTATCTCAAACATACCGCTTAAAAATACAAGTTATGACAATGTGCTTACACATGAACAGGAGAGAGATCACATCCTGAGTGGGGCACAGCCAGAGTGGGTATTGGGAATTTGGCGTAAAGTGGGAATTGGGCTGGTAAGTCTCTTTAATTTTTGTAAGTTCAGTAGTCTAGTTAAAAGGTTGATAAGGTAGCTGTCTCAGCTGTCTGTGTGACAGTTAACTGTCAATCACCTGAAGCCTGATAAGGGCCTGAATAGGTGTTAGTTACTATTTGAAGCTGAACTAGTGGTGAGTCAACTCAGCTCGATTTAAGAAAGGGACTATCTAGAAGCACAGGGACTATCTAGTGGGGCACAACCAGAGTGGGTATTGGGAATTTGGTGCAAAGTGCCAATTCGGTGCATAGGGGATGAGGTGCTCTTTGCATTTTTTCCTTGCTATCCAACTTCTTAAATCTTCAGAACGTGCTGCAGCAGTAGAGGCTACAAGGGAAAGGAATCACTGGTAACTGGTGGGTAAGGTATTTACTACTTTAATTGCTTAGAGCTTAAGGTCTTTTTGTGGTTTACAGTTTGTATATTCTACAGTAACGAGGATTAGGAAAGAAGGGCCCTAGAGAAATTGACTTAAAAGGTTTAATTTAAAGGGATAAGTCATGGCAGGAGTGCTCAAAAGCCATGGTGTGCTCCATGTGGGAAGCCAGGGACATTTCCAGTGCCCGGGACCAGCATGTGTGCAGGAAGTGTGTCCAGCTGCAGCTCCTGGAAGCTTGGATTTCAGAGCTGGAATGGTGGCTGGGGACAGTGTGGAGCATCCGCGAGTCTGAGAGCATTGTGGATAGCACGATTAGAGAGGTGGTCACACCGCAGCTGAAGGGACTTGAGGAAGGAAGGGAATGGGTGACCACCAGGCTGTCCAAGAGAAACAAGCAGGTAATTCAGGAGTCCCCTGGGGTCCCGCTTGCAAATCAGTATTCCGTTTTAGAGGCTGATGAGGGCACTGGTTCCTCAAGGGGGTGTGGACAGAGCGAAGCTTCTGGCAGCACAAGCAGCCTGTCTGTACAGGAGGGGAGGAAGAGCAATAGTAATAGGGGATTCTATAGTCAGAGGAACAGATAGGCGCTATTGTGACCATCAACGTGACTCCAGGATGGTATGTTGCCTCCCTAGTGCCAGGGTCCGGGATGTCACTGAACGGCTGCAGGGCATCCTGAAGGGGGAGGGTGATAAGGCAGAGGTCATAGTACATGTTGGTATCAATGACATAGGTAGAAAGAGAGATGAGGTCTTGCATCAAGAATTCAGGGTGTTAGGCAGTAGACTAAAAAGCAAGTCCTCTCGGGTTGTAATCGCTGGATTACTCCCAGTGCCACGTGCTAGCGTGCTCAGAAATAGGAGAATAGCGCAGATCAATATGTGGCTTAAGAGTTGGTGCAGGAGGTAGGGTTTTAGATTCTTGGATCACTGGGACCATTTCTGGGGAAGGTGGGACCTATACAAATGGGACGGTCTACATCTGAACCAGAGCAGGACTAACATCTTTGCGGGCAGGTTTGCTAGTGTTGTTGAGAGGAGTTTAAACTAATTTGGTAGGGGGAGGGGACACAGAATGTTAGCAGAATAGGGACATATCATAATACAGTAAAACAATCAAGTCAGAGGGAGCACAGCTGCAATAAGCTTCAAGGGAGTAAGGCAAGGCTGGATGGCCTCTACTTTAATACCAGGAGTATTACAGGTAAAACGGATGAATTAAGGGTGAGGATTGACACGTGGAATTGTGATATAGTAGCCATCACTGAGAAGTGGTTGAGGGAGGGCAGGACTAGCAGCTCAACATTCCGGGATATAGAATCTTCAGGCAAGACAGGGGAGAGGGTAAAAGAGGAGGCGGTGTTGCATTATTGGTTAAGGAGTCAGTTACTGCAGTAAGGAGAGGTGATATCTTGGAGGGGGCATCGAATGAAGCTTTGTGGGTAGAGCTGAGGAATAAAAAAGAGGCAGCCACATTATTAGGTGTTTATTATAGACCCCCAGATAGTCAGCGGGAAATTGAGGAGCAAATATATACACAATCTGTGGAGGTGTGTAAAAACAATAACAATAGGGTAATTATATTAGGTGATTTCAACTTTCCCAACATTAATTGGGATAGACATAGTGTTAAGGGCTTGGTTGGAGTGGATTTCTTGAAATGTGTACAGGAGAACTTTTTAGGTCAATATGTAGAGGGTCCAACAAGGGACGGTGCATTGCTGGACCTAATTCTGGGGAATGAAGCCGGACAGGTAGCTGAGGTGGTGGTGGGCGAGCATTTCAGTGATAGCGACCACAACATGGTGCAGTTTAAGATTGTTATGGACAAAGAAATCGACAAGTTGCAAAAAAATGTTTTGGATTGGGAGAGAGCGGATTTTAGTAAAATAAGGCAGGATCTGGCCAAGGTAGACTGGGAACAGTTACTTGTGGGGAAATCTACAGAGGAACAGTGGGGGGGTGTTCAAAAAGGAAATGGGGAGGGTACAGGCTCAACAGGTTCCCTCTATGGTGATAGGAAGGAGTAACAAGCCCAGAGAACCATAGATTACCAGAGATATTCAGGTTACGATGATAAGGAAAAGAGAGGCTTTTACCAGGTAGAAGGGAAGCAAATCAGCAGAGCCATTAGTGGAGTATACACAGTGCAGGGCGGAGCTTAAGAAAGCAATTAGGAGAGCAAAGAGGGGATATGAGAAAGCTCTAGCTGGTAAAAGTAGGGAAAATCCCAAGATATTCTATAAGTATATCAATGGGAAGAGGATAACCGGGAAAAGAGTAGGGCCCATAAGGGACCGAGGGGGCAATCCAGAGGACATCGCTAGAGTGTTGAATGAATACTTCACATCTGTCTTCACCCAAGAGAATGAGGATGAAGGTATCGAACTTGGGGAGAAGAGACTGCGAGGTTCTTAAGCAAGTTGATATAGGGAGTGACAAGGTATTAGAGGTGTTGGCAGGCGTAAAAGTGGACAGATCTCCAGGTCCGGATGATTTGTGTTCCAGATTGCAGAGGGAGGCAAGGGAGGAGATTGCAGGGATTCTGACCCAAATTTTTAATTTCTCTCTGGCCACGGGGATGTGCCAGAGGACTGGAGAACAGCTAATGTGGTTCCGCTATTTAAGAATGGTTGTAGAGATAAGCCAGGGAACTACAGGCCAGTGAGTCTCACATCAGTGGTAGGGAAACTATTGGAGAAAGTTCTGAAGGAGAGTATCTATCTCCACTTGGAGAGGCAAGGTTTGATCAGGGATAGTCAGCATAGCTTTGTCAGAGGGAGGTCATGCCTAACAAATTTGATTGAAATTTTTGAGGAGGTGACCAGGTGTGTAGATGAGGGTAGCGCAGTTGATGTAGTTTACATGGATTTCAGCAAAGCCTTTGACAAGGTCCCACATGGGAGACTTATAAAGAAGACAAATGCACATGGGATACAGGGTAATTTGATAAGGTGGATTGAAATTGGCTTAGTTGTAGGAGACAGAGGGTGATGACAGAAGGATGCTTTAGTGACTGGAAGCCAGTGTCCAGTGATGTACCACAGGGATCTGTGCTCGGTCCCCTATTATTTGTCATTTATATAAATGACATAGATGACTATGCGGGGGATAGGATTAGTAAGTTTGCGGATGACACAAAGATTGGCCAGGTGGTTAACAGTGAGGTTGAGTGTCTTGGGCTACAGGAAGATATAGACGGGATGGTTAAAAGGGCAGATAAGTGGCAGATGGAATTTAACCCTGAAAAGTGTGAGGTGATACACTTCGGAAAGAGTAATTTGACAAGGAAGTATTCAATGAACGGCATGGCACTAGAAAGTTCTGAGGAACAAAGGGACCTTGGTGTGTTTGTCCATAGATCTCTGAAGGCAGAGGGGCATGTTAGTGGGGTGGTGAAAAAGGCATATGGGACACTTGACTTTATCAATCAATGCATAGATTACAAAAATAGGGAGGTCATGTTGGAGTTATATAGAATCTTAGTGAGGCCACAGCTGGAGTACTGTGTGCAGTTCTGGTTGCCACATTATAGGAAGGATGTGATTGCACTGGAGGTGGTGCAGAGCAGATTCACCGAATGTTGCCTGGGATGAAACATTTAAGTTATGAAGAGAAGTTGGATAGACTTGGGTTGTTTTCGTTGGAGCAGAGAAGACTGAGGGGAGACCTGATCAAGGTGTACAAGATTATGAGGGGCATGGACACTGTGGATAGGGAGCAGCTGTTCCCCTTAGTTGAAGGGTCAGTCACAAGGGGGCATAAGTTCAAGGTGAGGGGCAGGAGGTTTAAGGGGGATGTGAGGAAAAACGTTTTTACCCAGAGGGTCGTGACGGTTGGAATGCATTGCCTGGGAGGGTGGTGGAGGCGGATTGCCTCACATCCTTTAAAAAGTACTTGGATGAGCACTTGGCACGTCATAACATTCACGGCTATGGGCCACATGCTGGTAAATGGGATTAGGTAGGTAGGTCAGGTGTTTCTCACATGTTGGTGCAGACTCGATGGGCCGAAGGGCCTCTTCTGCACTGTGATTCTGTGTGATAGTTGTTTAAAGTTCCCTCTGAGATTTTTAAATAACTCAGCTTTACCAATTGCTGTGTGATAACAATCTGATAGGGCAGACAAGGCCTCAGTGTAACTCCTCACAGTGTCACCCAAAAGGCAGCACCTCTGACAATGCAGCGTTACTTTAGCGCTGGCAGCAGGAATGTTGGCCTAGATTATGTCCTCGTGTCTCTGGAGTGGAACTTGAACTCACAACCTTCTGATTGAGAGGGTAGGGTGCCACCTGAGATAGCACTTCAAAAGAAAATAGAACTCAGCATGGACACACAAGGAACTGAGAATAAGGTGTATAATAGGGTAATTTAAACTACCAAGTTCTATTGGGTGTTCCCCTCCCTCTCTACCTCTCTCAGTCTTATTTTCATTCTGCTTTTTTTACCCTTGGGGATCCGTGCACCATCAGCCTAGACTTTGTACTTTTGGTGACGGAGTTTGAATCTAAAATCACAGGTGAGGGGCACAGAGGTTTAGCAGGAATGCACAGAGGTCTAGCACAAAGCAAGGGAAGATAGCACATACTCAGCTGGAGGGCCAGCTGAAAGAACTTGTTACCTGTGGTTTCTGTAGCAAGTACAGTGACTTAAATTCACTGAAAGTCAAATCAGAAAACTGGTTCAGTCCCACTGTATAGACAGAATTAACAAAAACAATATGTTAGATCCTTGCAATGCTTGTATCTCTGGGAGATTGTGCGTCACTGTACTCTTTTATATTTTACAGTAATTACAGCTCCCACACTGGGACTGAATGTTACAGTAAAAGTACCACTCAGTGTAATTTTGACAAAGTGTGGGGTTTTGAGTCACTCCCTAATCCGTATTCTACTACAATTTATATTTATATCATGTGTTTAACATAGTGAAATGTCCCAAGGCACTTCACGGGAGCATTATAAAACAAAGAATGACACCAAGTCACTAAAAAAGATACTAGGTCAGATATTGGTGATGATGTTACAGCGCTGTGAAATTCCTTTGTGTTCCAGTGAAAGCATCAATTGAACAAGAGTAAGATTACACAAAAGTAACTTAAATCTCTGATGTTTTATATACCCTGAATAAATATAATTAGATAATCTACTTCTGGTCTGCTGTGAGAAAGCATTTCTGCTGGTTGGTGAGTCTAGGAGTTGGAGCAGCATCAATAAATTAGAACCTGACCTTTCAGGAGTGAAATTTGGAAACACTTTACAAACAAAGGTTGGTAGAAGTTTGGAACTCATAAACAATAGATACAATATTAATTGTCAACTAGATCGGCGATGGATGGATTTTTGTTAACCAAAGGAATTAAGGGACACAGGCAAGGTCAGGTATATGGAGTTAGATTGCAGATCAGTTATGATCTCTTTGAATGATGGAACAGGCTTGAAAGGCTAAATTGCTGCCACCTGTTCCTATTTTCCTTGATATCCCGACCTTTATGTTCACCTCTTTAATCTTGTATTCTCTGGGCTAATTGGAAACATAGAAACAGGAAGAGACCATTCAGCCCCTTCAGCCTGTTCCACCATTCAATTAGATCATGACTGGCTGTATCTTAACTCCATCGACCTGCTTTGGTTCTGTAACCCTTAATACCCTTAACTAACAAAAATCTATGGATCTCAGTTTCAAAGTTTTCAACTGAATCTCAGTCTCAACAGCTTTTGGGGAGTAATTTCCACTCCCCTTTGTGTGAAGAAGTGCTTCTTGACATTGCCCACAAAAAGCTTAGCTATAAATTTAAGGGTACGTCTCCTTGTTCTGGACTCTTTCTCACTGGGCAACATGCAGCTCCTGGGACATCTGAGATGAAATGCCAAAAAGTAGCTGTAAAACTACTTGAGTGAACTTACTTTGAAAAGTGTGTCTACCACTGTTGTGAGCTTCAATCTTTCTCTTGTTCTGGATAAAGGTCTGTAGCCTATGATCGTACTCTTCTGGGCCATAGTTTTTGTTGTGCTGTTTGCAAAGAATGGAAATAAGTAAATGACCATTTATAAATGCACATTGTTGTTGTTGATTCTATCACACTTTTAATGTAGTAAATTGTCCCAGGGTGCTTCACAGGAGCGATTATCAAATAAAATGTAACACTGAACCAAATAGGGCGATATTAAGACACATAACCAAGAGCTTGGTCACAAAGGTAGTTTTTATAGCATGAAGGGTTAATGTGAAATAGGTGAATATATAGTCAAAATCATCAGTAACGTAAGATCACATGACAACAGGCATGGAGAGAGATAGTTCTATGTAGAGCTTTGTGCTGAGTTTGTGTTGTACATTGTTAGTATAATATTCAATAAAAAGTAGAGTTTACCAACAACCATGCCTCCCGCAGTGTCTGTAAGTCCATACCCACTATTACCACATCTAAGACCCAAGGCTACAATAACAGAGGTTTTAAGGAACATCTTAAAGAGGGAGAGAGAGGTAGCGAGGTAGAGAGGTTTAGGGAGGGAATTCCAGAGCTTAGAATGTTACAGCACAGGAGGACGACAGTTGGGTCATCATGCCTGTGCCAGCTCTTTGAAAGAGATATCCAGTTAGTCCCGCTCCCCTGCTCTTTCCCCATAGTCCTGTAGATTATTACCCTTAAAGTGCTTATTCAATTCCCTTTTGAAAGTTACTTTGGCATGTGCTTCCACTGTCTTTTCAAGCAGCACATTCCAGATCACAACAACCTGCTGCATAAGAACGATTCTCACTTCCCTCTGACTCTTTTGGCAATTACATGAAATGAGCGACCTCTGGTTATCAGATTTCCTGGCAGTGGAAAGAGTTTCTTTTGCAATGCAGATAGAGCTTTCCAGGGTACCTCTGAGATACAACTCAACACACAAGGACATGCTTTGCGGTTCAGTGACTTGTTTTGTAGGCAAACATGTCAAATATTTTGTGCATATGAAGATCCTTGAAATAGCAATTATTTATTAGTGATGTTGGTTTTTGGAGGGTGGTGGGAAGCCCACTGGAACAACCCAATTCTTTCAAAGAGCAAGATTCCCTCAGTACAAAGGGTTATCAAATATAAGCAGTGTTCTAGTGATGCGAGACAGAATATGACTGATGCTGAGAGAAAGACAGGTCATTTGGACAGGAAAAAAACTGCCAAAAAATAGAGGAAAGAAATATTTACCTTGATCATCCATTCTTTGAAAAAACGTATTTCTGAAAAAAAACAAGAAAATTATCCACAGTGAACACTTTTTAACCATTTTTCTTCTCTCTTGTCCTGTAGGTACTGACTTGTTGTTCCACTCAATATTGTCTCATCCCAATCAATATTCTCCCAATCAATGCTATCCCAAGGGACCACCCACATGTATGGACCTCCCAGTGGATAATGTGAGGAGGCTATTAGATTACGGGGGTGGGGGGGGCCTTATCACATTCCGATTTTGTCCTGCCTCTCCAGAGATATTAAGGCAGCTGTAGTGTCTCTATTGCTGCCATAATTGAGTGCAGTTAACAGCCCTGACTGATGGGATCAGTGGAAGGCTTCAATATTCAAGATTGGCTCATATGAACTAGGAGCAGGAGTAGGCCATTTTGCCACTTGAGCCAGCTCCACCTTTTGTTAATATCATGGTTGGTCTGATTGAGGCCTCTACAGTCTTGTCTACTCCCAATACCCTTTGACTCCCTTGTCAGTCAAAAATCCACCTAACTCAGCCTTAAAAATATTCAATGACTCTTCTTTCACCGCTGTCTGGGGAAGAGAATTCCACAGACTAATGGCCCTCAGAAAAGGATTTCTCTTCATCTCCTTAAATGGGAGATCCCTTATTTTAAAACAGTGTCCCCTAGTTCTGGACTCACCCACAAGAGGGAGCATCCTTTCCACATCCACCTTGTCATGACCATCAGGATCTTATGTTTTTTTAAAATATTCATTTACAGGATGTGAGCTTCGCTGGCTGGACCAGCATTTATTGCCCATCCCTAGTTGCCCTTGAGAAGGTGGTGGTGAGCTGCCTTCTTGAACCACGGCAGTCCATGTGGTGTAGGTATACCCACAGTGCTGTTAGGAAGGGAGTTCCAGGATTTTGACACAGTGACAGTGAAGGAACGGTGATATATTTCCAAGTCAGGATGATGGGGTGGCTTGGAGGGAAACTTCCAGTTGGTAGTGTTCCCATGTATCTGCTGCCCTTGTCTTTCTAGCTGGTAGTGGTTGTGGGTTTGAAAGGTGCTGTCCAAGGAGCCTTGGTGAATTTCTGCAGTGCGTCTTGCAGATGGTACACACTATTTTAATAAAATCACTGCTCATTCTTCTAAACCCCTATGGATAAAGGCCCAAGCTGTCTAACCTTTCCTCATAAGACAACACCTCCATCCCAGGAATCAGTCAAGTGAACCTTCTCTGAGCTACTTCAATGCATTTATATCCTTTCGTAAATAAGGAGACCGAAACTGTACACAGTATTTCTGATGCGATCTCACCAACACCCTGTACTTTTATATTCCATTCCCCTTGCAATAAACAACAACATTCAATTTGCATTCCTAATCATTTGCTGTAGCTGCATACTACCATTTTGCGATTCATGTACCAGGACATCCAGATCCCTCTGTACTGCAGAGTTCTGCAATCTCTCACCATTTAAATAATATTCTGCTTTCCTATTTTTCCTGCCAAAGTGGACAAGTTCCCATTTTCCCACATTATACTCAATCTGCCAAATTTTTGCCTACTCACTTAACCTATCTATATCCCTTTGCACACTCCTAATGTCCTCTTCACAACTTACTCTCCTATCTACCTTTGTGTCATCAGCAAATTTAGCAGCCACACATTTGGTCCCGTCATCCAAGTCATTGATATAGATTGTAAATAGCTAAGGTCCCCAGCACTGATCCCTGTGACACTCCACTCATTACTCCCCACTATGTTCTTGCAATCTTCCATGTTCCTGCAATCTTTCACATCTTAAGTTTCAGATCTATTCTCTGTCACAACTGGGAGGCACAGAGTGAAGGTCAAACAGTCTCCAGCCAGGTCAGAGAGAAATATCATCAGGAGAATCACTGAGGTCTGTGCTCAGCCATCTGAGTGATAGGAGAGAGTGAGTGGTGATGCCCTGAGAGTGTGACCAACTTCTGAGCAGGTGTAAGTGTCAGAGAAAGGGGCAAAGATCAAATGTGTGAAAGGTAATTAGGAAAGAGATTGAAATCATTTATTCCTTTTTTTTTGGAGTAAAGCAGGTACAAAAGAGAGAAAGACATCTTGAACTTGAACAGTGCCTTAAACCCAAAGCCCTTTACAGCCAATGAAGTAATTTCCAAGTTCACTGCGGTAATGTCAGAAATGTGACAGTTAGTTTGCACACAGCACAATTTCACAAACTGCAGTGTGATAACAGCCAAAGAGCCTGCTTTGTTATTAATATTGGTTGACGGATAAATATTAGACTGGAAACCAGGAAGAACTCCTATGCTCTTCTCCAAAATAGTGTCATGGGATCATGGCCAAGGGGACTGACGGAACCTTGGTTTAATATCTTATCCAAAATATGGCACCTCTGACAGTCAGCAGCCCGTCAGTAAGACACTGGGATTGTCAGCCTCAATTTTGTGCTCATGTCTCTGCAATGAAACTTGAACCCATGTCCTTCTGATGCAAAGGTAAAAGTGCTCCCTATTGAGCCACAGATAACACTTGAATTCCAACAACCCCAGCCCCTAGTTTTGTACTGTTAAGAGAAACAACATGGAAAAATGGAATCTGTGTAAAAGTGGAAGGAGATCCAGTGTAATGGAAACTCTGGATTCACAGTCTAGGTGCGCACATGAAGTTATGATTTGTGCAAGGGGAACAGGTGGAACTTTCCACATTACTAGTCAGCATTTTCAGAAGAGAAGCGGAAGAAACTGGGAGACCAATGAGACTTATTTATATTCTTAGTGTTTTGCATCCTTGAATTAAAGCCAGATAGTCTGTACATCTACAGTGGTCTGCGTTTAAAAATCAGATAATGGTAGAGCACAAAAGGAAGTCATTTAGCCCATCCTGCCTACGCTGATTGTCTGAAAGAACTATCCAATTAGTCCCACTCCCTATTCTCTCCCTACAAAGCCCTGCACATGTTTCCTTTCCATGTACATATCTAACTTACGTTGTGAAAGCTACTACTAAATCAGTTTCTATCAACCTACAGTGCAACAGAACATAACAGCTCACTGTTACAAAAGATTGGATTTCCAGCAGCTGCAGTTTTTTGCTTTTACTATATTGCTGTTACAAAAGATTCTCCTGACTAAAATCTCCCGTGTTGTACAAATGTAATTAGCTTCCCGAAAGTTGAATGAAATAAACATATCAGTATCCTGTGTTTCGAAAAAGATTTCTGCTTACCTTTGAAAGAAAACTCTGGCAGGCTGCACACAATGTGCGATAGTAGGAAAATTGGGATAAGTGACGTTAACAGCTCCATTTTCAGCAAGCTCTTTGAATAAAGCAGTGGCTGGAAATCCCCTTCTTCCTATTACAGCTTGGTACTTGTACTTCCTCTTACAGTCAGGCAGCTGCAAATTCATAATCAGATGTGAAACTGGGCAGGGTGTTGTATACGTGGAGCTCAGTAACAGCCTCTTTTCTGATTGAAGACCATTAGTGACAAGAGAGGAGGAGACAATAAAACCAGTAAAGCATACTAGTAAATGGAGGATTGTGCAATCTTTGTGGTGTGCTGTGCTTGAGATAAAGATAAAAATTTTGCTAGTTTGGAATTAGTAGTTAAAAGATTATCCTGTGTTTTTCTCCTCTGCTGTTGGTGCCACCAAGTGGTGTGAGGGACACATTGCTGCATAATTAAAACAAAATTACCTGGAAAAACTCAGAACTGTTGAAGGGTCATTCGGACTCAAAACGTTAACTGTGTTCCTCTCCGCAGATGCTGCCAGACCTGCTGAATTTTTCCAGGTATTTTGTTTTTGTTTTGGATTTCCAGCATCCGCAGTTTTTTGCTTTTATCTTGCTGCATAATAATCCTGGCTGTTTTACAAGGTAATAACATCACCTGCAACAATGAAAATAATTGGGTAGAGCTGTATTATATAAACACAGCAATTACAGAATAACAGTACCAGCAAGTTTATTGTGACCTGGGATCCAATTAAACCCAAGACCAAGGACCAAGTTTAGAACTTTAAATAGGTTAATTATATAGGGTGGAATTTTCCGTGCCCGCTGGCGACGGGTGTGATAGGTGGCATGAGTGGACAATATGGCATGATCGGTTTCACAATCGCAGGAAGGCAGGTCATGATTGTCCGCTCAGCCCACCAATGGGTGGGCCACGCTTCCCGCCATCGGTCATCGGGAACCTCATTGTAATATATCAGCATATCATTATTAGGCCATCCTGCCAAGTTCTTGGACCCCCGCTGGATCGTCCATCCACGTCGGCGGGAAAGCACGCTGACGTGTTTCACAATGGCACAGAGGTGACGTGCACTTGGCGGCCTGCACTTTGGGCGAATCGGAGGTGAATGCACAGCAACATTCTGCAGAGCTCGCCAGGGTCACCTGTTGATTTGCTGGCTTCAGGGGTGAGGTTAAGTGTAGCCTTGCCTCTGAGGTGACTTTTGAGGGTGAGGGGGAGTGGTGGGCGAATGCAGCCTTACCTCTGAGGCGACTGATGGCAAGGGGGGGGTGTTGGGCAAGGGCAGCTCTGCCGTTGAATATAGCACACAAGCATTCAGGATGGGGGGGGTGCTAGGGTGGACGAGAAAGTGGCCATGCATTTGGGAAATCTGTAGAAAGTGACCATTCCTCTGCAACTGAGACAGTTCAGGTGCCACCACATTGATATGATTGGGGTTTGGCTCCTAGCCTACCTGCCCACCCAAGCAATGCAGAGGCATCAAAGTGCCACCAAGTTTTGCAGAGCTCCCCTCACCCTCCCTCCAGCCCAGACTGAAAATTCATGAGCACCTTAATGGATTGCAGAACAATTGGACTGCACACTTTATACAATCTCCTCGCTAAAGCTGGCCATGTAGCAGTCATTGCTGGAGGTGCGCACAGCTCCTTGCAATGGCAGCATCCTGGTTTGGACCAGTCTCCCCCATGATTCAAGCTAACAGGGCAGCCATGCAGCGCACTAATCTCTGGCCATCCAAGTGGTGGCCAGCACCTTCTGGGAAGTGTTAAGGGGCCATCACACTTAAATAGGACAGGTTCTTAGTACACCCATGCTAACCACATGTCTCTGTTTTTCATCCTGCAGGAGGAGTACATCAGGGTCATGAAGCCTGATGAACTAGCTGTATGCCTGATGGCCTACAGAGCTTGAAGAAGACGGAGAAGAGAGTAACTGAAACTCCTGGCTGTGCAGAGGCAGGAGCAGCAACCTCAGGAAGGAGGGTTGACTCGGGCTCCTGCGCATGCTGCCCAAGAGCCACAGCTGACGCCTAGTGACACGCTGGATCTATAGACACTGCCTTTCATCCCTGCAGATGACTGAGAACCAGTGTCGCTGAAGACTGTGAATGTCTAGGGAACTGATCGCTCACATCTACCACTTACTGCAGGATTTGGCGTCACGGGGACATGGAGGGCATCCACTGCCAGTGGCTGTGAAAGTGACCACAGAGCTCAAATTCTATGCCAGTGGCTCCTTTCAGGACTTCACAGGTGACCTCTGTGGGATCTCTCAAGCCCCCACCCACAAATGCATCCATGAAGTCACGGATGCCATCTTTGCAAGGGTACACAACTTTGGGCCAGTCTGGTGGAGCCCCGCAGTACCGTCTGCAGAGGGTGTCATGCATAGTTGTTGTCTCCTGTGCCCTTTATAGCCCGGTGCTCCAACGGGGAGATAAGCTGGCTGAGGAGGAGATGGAAGAGCTGCATGTCTCCCCGAATGAGAAGGACGCCGAGGATGAGTCTGAGAAGTTCCTCGGAGGTGACGATGACGGCAATGAGGCCCTCACACTGGCTAGATGAGGCAGGCATGCTTGTAAGACCCTCATAGCTGCTAGATTTGTGGAGGATGATGACGACATACAGTGAGGTAACCCCATAGTTCCTCATCGCATTTGTGAACATTTGATTCAAATCTGGCTTATGACAGTGTAAATACCCTATGTGAGAATGCCCTTGTCACGGAGACGCAGTAGAGGGCCTAATAGTCAGTTGATTGCAGGAGGATGATGAAGACGTGCAGTGAGGACACTCCATAAGTCTTCATATAACCACTGGGAATTTCTGACTCCTGTCTGGCCAAGGGCAGCTCACTTGCACCCCGTGATCAGGGTCACAACATAGAGATGCAGCCATGAAACTTTAGATGCATCTGATGCTTTGTCTGACTTCAGCACCTGAGTCCTTCGGGAGCTGGAGCACAGCATCAGTGGTCACAGATGCTGAAGAGATGGGGGCCAGCCCCTCCATAAAGGTACTGAGAGCTCACCAAGAGAATGAGAGAACTCTGTGGCACCTGCCCACTATATTCTGGCAGCAATGACAAGCACCGCTGAGATGCAGGTGTCAGTCTCCAGGGAGTGTGAGGCCAGACCATCACTTTGGCCTGAAGGCTGCACAGAGCACAGGGAAGAGGCCCTGGACTGAGAGATGTGCCTTTATCTTGTGCAGAAAGGTTTCACATCTGAGTGACAAGAACAATGCTCATCAGAACAAGGAACCATAGGCAGGGAGACATTCTTGGGAGTTTATTGACAATAGTGAACAATGTTCGAGTGATTAACACCCATTCCCAGGCTGTGTAACTAATTCTCTATAACCATCCTAATCCTGCCATTGTGCCTTGGTGCTCCCCGGACATCCACTGCAGAGGTGGAAGCAGTCTGCTGACTGCAATGCCCTGTCTGTGATCACTTTGGCGGGCGTCCTCTTGAGGGCCGAGACTTGGAGGACCCCGGCTTGCTTTGAGGGTCCTGCTGTGTGGCAGTGGCACCCTCCTTGTCCTGCGGAGCTAGAGCTGCTGAGGTCACAGGAAGAGGGGAATCAGATGGGCCAGACATTCCTGGAGTCACCTGGATGGAAGGGCCTGGAGCATGCAGCTGTGGATCTCCTTCCTGGGTGCCCGGGGGCCCCAGGCTGACTCCTTGAGGAGCAGGAGTAGCTGGAGTGAGATTGAGCTGCCCAGCATCCCTCTCGTGTACACACTGTTGGAGGCCGACTATGACATCAGCGATGGAGTTGAGCCCGTGCAGCAGTGCAGGAGCGAAGTCCTGGGCCAAAGTTTCCATGGCGGCCGCTACCCAACAGTGTTGACCTCGGTGTGTTGCAATGCTGGTGCTATCACCTCAGACTGAAGACTCCTCCATTGTGTCTTGCAATCTGAGGAGTGCAGTGGACATCCCTTCCTGATGTTCCTGAGCTTGCCTTTGCAGCTCCAGCAACTGTGACATGACCGAGTCCAGACACTCGTCATCTGATTTGGACTCAGTAACATCCTGGCCCCCAGCAGTCCTCCGAGTGCCGGACACCTGGGAAGTCCCTGCCGCTGCCTGAAGGGGATCAGAGAGTGTGATGTGCTCACCAGATTGTAATCCCAAGGCTACTCTAAAGCTATGTCCCACTGAGGTGTGTGTCTCTGCACTGGTGGAAGGTGTGGCTGAGTGCCGTGATGGGACTTCAGGGAGGGTGCCTCCAGATTCCTCTTCAGAGATTTCTTCGGGGCTTGATTAGAGGCCCTGGGTCATGGACTCTGTTGGCTGTTTGGCAGTTGTGCCTGTGAAAGCAAGGAGAGATAATTCGTGCCTGGCAGTGCTGTGGAAGATGACTCATCACTCACGGCATGGTCACTTGATGGATTCTGCACTGCTGGATCCTCACTTAGTAGAGGAGCGCTGACCTCACCATTAACACAGGCTCCTTGTTGGCCAGCTGGATGGCTCTGTTTTCAAAGTCCGTGAGGACCCTGATTTTGGGCTTTCCACCACTGGTCAGCGATCTCTGTCTCTTGTGTGCCAGCTTGTCCTGCATGGATAGAGATGGAGAAGGTGTAAGCAGGATGCCTACCAGGCCAGATAACAAGTATGCCTGGCCTGTGTGGGTGTTCAGTGGTCCCATGGATGGGATGAGGACAATGACGGTGGATATGAGAGAGTGTCCAGACCATCCGATTCCACTCTTCCTGTGACCTCAGCAGCTGTAGCTCCACAGGCCACACAGCATGACCTGAAAGCAGGCTGGGGCCGTCCAAGTCTCGGCCCTCAAGAGGATGCCTGCCAAAGTCATCACAGACAGGGTGTTACAGTCAGCAGACTTCCTCCACCTCCCTTGAACTGGCAATGAGTGAGGGCCCTGTGGATGTGTGCTGGGTTTGTGAGTGTGTGCGTTAAGAGTGATGAAAAGACAGACTTACCCTGGCAGAACAGAAGAGCTAATTCATCCTCTTGCGGCACTAGGTGGCTGTCCTCTTCTGAAGGGCGTTGGCGCTGTCCACCACTGCCACTGCCTCCCAAGCTGGATGTGTCACATTGCTGCCCACCCTACGGCCAGAGTCAGGCGGTACAGGACATCCCGACGGCCTCCACTGCATCCAAAAGTTGCTCGACAGACCGTTATTAAACCGGGGGGCTGCAGTCTTCTTCCATTTCAGGGCCATGTCCTCCGCGCAGCAGTGGTGAGCTGGAAGCACTGAGATGTGTGCTTGCACCTGGACTTTAAACATGGCGCCCAGCATGATGAAGTGGTGGGGTGATGGCGGGCGGGTGGTTGAAAGCCCACCCACCGTGGAAATGGCGTGTTTCCCGGGAGTGCATAAATAATGAGGCAGGTTTGGGATGATATGGCGTGAAAACCCGCCGGCCACGTCACTGTACCTGCTTGCTACCGCACTTAGTGCAAATTTGGGAAAATTCTGCCCATAGAGTTTGCAGCACAGAAACAGGCCCTTCTGCCCAACTTTCCACACCGATGTTTATGCTACACACAAGCCTTCTCCCATGCTCCTCATCACACACCATCAACATATCCTTCTAAACTTTTCTCCCTCGTATGCTTATATAGCTCCCCATTAAATTCAAAAGGAGATGAGGATAATTGAGGCAAGATTAATGTTGGAGGAGTTTTGTAAGCATTTCAATGGAAGAAAATGGATCACCTTTAAAGAATAATGTAGGGAAAAAGGCAAACCTTCTTTCACTGGAAAGGTCTTTTTATGCTGCACTAACAAGAGAATTGCAAGAGAAGAGCTGGGAACGTTAAAAGATAATCTTGCATCTGATGATGAGGACAAGGTTTGACAAGAACCTCCCCTTTTCTGTTATCATATTGTCAAGATCTCATAAAACTTAAACCTTGTGCACTGAGGTTTAACCGGGTTTTTAACAGGTGACCTGAATAATAACTACTGCTAAACAACTGATCTGGTGCTGAAAAAGTAATGGAATGTTGTTATATTTCTCCACTATGATTAGTCACCAGATTTTTAAAATTAGATTTTTAATTTTCTTTTAAAGTTCGTTTATGATGCATATGAATTAGGAGCAGGAGTGGGCCATTTGGCCCGGTGGGCCTGCTTCACCATTTGATAAGGTCATCGCTGATCTGAATGTGGCTCCCACTCTAATTTCCTGTCTGCCTTCCATAACCTTTGACCGCCTTGTTCATCAAGAATCTATCTAACAGCCTTAAAAATATTCAAAGACCCTGCTTCCACTACTCTCTCGGGTATAGAATTCCACAGACTAATGATTATCTGAGAGAAAAATTTCTCCACATCCCCATCTTAGATGAGCAACTCCTTATTTTTAAACTGTAAACTCTAACTCTTTCTCCCACAAAGGGAAACATCCTCTCGGTGTACAACCTGTCAAGTCCCCTCAGGATCTTATATGTTTCAATAAGATCACTTCACATTCTTCAAAACTCCAATGGATACAGGGCAAACTGTCGAACCTTTCCTCATAAGACAACCCCATCATCCCAGGAATCAGTCAAGTGAACCTTCTTTGAGCTGCTTCTATGCAATTATATCTTTTTTTAAGTTAGGAGAACAAAACTGTATGCAGTATTCCAGACATAGTCTCATCAATGGCCTGTAGAACTGTAGCCAAACGTTCCTATTTTTATACTTGCGATAAACACCAACATTCTGTTTGCCTTCCTAATCACTTGTTGTACCTGCATACCAACTTTTTGCAATGTGTCAGGACATCCAGATGCCTCTGTACTGCAGAGTTCTGCAATCTCCCTCTATTTAAATAATGTGTTGTTTTTCTGTTCTTCCTGCCAAAGTGGACAAGTCCACATTTACACACATTATATTCCATCTACCCACTCACTTAACCTATCTATATCCCTTTGCCTTATGTCCTTTTCACAATTCAACCTCTTACCTATCTTTGTGTTTCAGCAAACTTAGCAACCATACATTCTGTTGTCGGAGATTAATCACACCGAGGCATCATTAATACATAGAAACCCCATTTATTACTTGTGTACAAGGGAGAACAATACAGTGAGAGTTATTGTACTGTATCCAAGCAGAATACACAAACACTTGCTTAAAAGCATTTTACAACCAGTCAGTAAATTTTGCACATCTCAATTCACTTATTTGCATACGTTAATGACCAATCCATGTTCCAGTAAATTTCCATTCCTACACCACAAGTGCAGTTGTTTATAATTTGACTATCACAACTTTGATTACATTCGGCCCAAGAGAGAGGCACATGGAACGTCTCAAGGCCCATCCTGCTCTAGTGGTCAGACAAGATGCTATCGTTCTTCAAGGTTGCAGTATTTTTCTCTTAGGCTTAAGCATTTAATTCAATTTCTCCATTAACCCTTTCAATACTGAGTGGGCTCCCTATAGTTGTCTAGGCCACCACACGGTCATTTCATCCAAGTCATTGATATAGATTGTAAACAGTTGAGGCCCCAGCACTGATCGCTGTGGCACTCCACTAGTTACAGCTTGCCAACCCGAAAATGGTCCACTTATGCCTACTCTCTGCTTCCTGTTAGATAACCAATCCTCTGTACATGCTAATATGTTACTTCCTACACCATGAGCTCTTATTTTTTGTTGTAACATTTGATGTAGTACCTAATCAAATGCTTTATGGAAATCCAAGAGCTGCACATCTGCAGACACATCTATTCCTCAAATAACTGTAATAAATTAGTTAATCACAATTCCCCTTTCACAGAACCATGTTGACACTGCCTGATTGCATGAAGATTTTCTAAGTGCCCTGCTATCAGCTCCTTAATAATAGATGTTAGTCTAACTAGCCTGTAGTTTCCTGCTTTCTGTCTCTCTCCTTTCCTAAATAGAGGAGATACATTCACAATTTTCCAATCTGATGGGACCTTTCTTGGATCTTAGGAATTTTGGAAAATTACATCCAATGCATCTATTATCTCCACAGTCACTTCTTTTAAGACCCTAGGATGCATGCCATCAATTCATGGGGACTTGTCAGGCTCTAGTGCTAATAGTTTTATCACCTCTTGATTTACAAGTATTTTTGGGATGTTATTTGTGTCTTCGACTGTGAAGACAGACACAAAACATCTGTTCATCGTTTCTGCCATTTTCTTATTTCCCATTATTAATTCCCCATTCTCACTCATGAGAGGGCCAATGATCCCCTTAATTATTTTTTTCCTTTTTAAATACTTGTAGAAATTCTTACAATCTGTTTTTATATTTCTAGTTAGCTTTCTCTCATACTCTAATTTCTCCCTCATTTTTTTAGCCATTCTTTGCTGGTTTTTAAATTCTGCCTGATCTTTTGACTTACCATTAACGTTTGTAGAATTGTATGCATTTTCTTTCAATTTGTTACTATCTTTAACTTCATTAGTTAGCAATGGATGTTGCATCCTTAGTCATAGACTCATAGAGGTCTACAGCACAGAAAAAGGCCCTTTGGCCCATGAAGTCTGCACCAGTCTAACAAGTACCTAACTATTCTAATCCCATTTTCCAGCACCAGGCCCAAAGCCTTATATGTCATGGCATCGCAAGTACACATCCAAATACTTCTTAAAAGTTATGAGGGTTTCTGCCTCTACCACCCTTTCAGGCAGTGAATTCCAGATTCCCACCACTCTCTGGATGAAAAAATTCTTCCTCACACCCGCTCTAAATCTCCTACCCCTTACCTTAAATCTATGTCCTCTGGTTATTGATCCCTCCACCAAGGGGAAAAGTTCCTTGCTGTCTGCTATATCTATGCCCCTCATAATTTTATACACCTCAATCATGTCCACCTCAATCTCCTCTGCTCCAAGGAAAATAACCCCAGTCTACCCAATCTCTCCTCATAACTAAAACTCTCCAGCCCAGGCAATATCCTGGTAAATCTCCTCTGCACTCTCTCTAGTGCAATCACATTCTTCCTATAATGCCGATTCCAGTAGTGCATGCAATACTCTAGCTGTGGCCTAACCAGCATTTTATACAGTTCCACCATAACCTCCCTGCTCTTATATTCTGTGCCTCGGCTAATAAAGGCAAGTATCCCATATGCCTTCTTAACCACCTTATCTACCTGTCCCGCTACCTTAAGGGACCGGTGGGCATGCACACCAAGGTCCCTCTGATCCTCAGTACTTCCCAGGGTCCTACCATTCATCATGTATTCCCATGCCTTGTTTGTCCTGCCCAAATGCATCACATCACATTTATCTGGATTAAATTCCATTTGCCACTTATCAGTCCATCTGACCAGCCCATCTATATCCTCCTGTAACCTAAGGTTATCCTCCTCACTATTTACCACCCCACCAATTTTCATGTCATCGCGAACTTGCTGATCAACCCTCCTACATTCAAGTCTAAATTGTTTATATATACCACAAACAGCAAGGGACCCAACATTGATCCCTGTGGAACCCCACTAGACACAGGCATCCAGTCACAAAAGTACTCTTCGATCATCACCCTTTGCTTCCTGCCACTCAGCCAATTCTGGATCCAATTTGCCAAATTGCCTTGGATTCCATGGGCTCTTATCTTCATTATCAGTCTCCCATGTGGGACCTTATCAAAAGCCTTGATGAAGTCCAAATAGACTACGTCAAATGCATTGCCCTCATCCACACACCTGGTTACCTCTTCGAAAAATTCAATCAAATTGGTCACACATGACTTCTCCTTAACAAAACCATGCTGATTGTTCTTGATTAATCCCTGGGTCTCCAAGTGTAAATTAATTCTGACTCTCAAAAGTTTTACCCCTCCCTCCCTTCTTGAATAATGGCACCACATTGGCTGTCCTCCAGTCCTCTGGCACCTCTTCTGTGTCCAGAGAGGTATTGAAAATGATTACCAGCGCCCCTGCTATCTCCTCCCTTGCTTCACTCAACAGCCTGGGGTACCTTTCATCCGGGCCTGGAAAATTACTTACTTTTAAGCCTGCCAGACCACTTAGAACCTCCTCTCTTTCTATGCTAATTTCTTTAATTATATCACAGTCCTTCTGCCTGATTTCCACACCCACGTCGTCCCTCTCACTTGTGAACACTGACACAAAGTATTCGTTTAGAATGCTACCTACGTCTTCCGGCTCCACACACACATTACCACTATGGTCCTAATGGGCCCTATCTTTCCCTAGTTATCCTCTTACTCTTAATGTACTTGTAAAATAACTTTGGATTTTCCTTTATTTTACCTGCCAATATTTTTAAATGCCCTCTTTTCGCTCTCCTAATTTCCTTTTTAAGTTCCCCCCTACACATTCTATACTCCAACAGGGCTTCCGCTGTTTTGAGCCCTCGGTATCTGCCATAAGCCTCCCTTTTTCTCCAATCCTGTAAATCCCTCGACATCCGGGGTTCCCTGAATTTGTTGCTGTCACGATTTATCTTTACTGGAATATGTTGGCCCCTCCCTATTTCCTTCTTGAATGAGTCCCACTGCTCTGATGCAGATTTACCTAAAAGTATCTGCTGCCAGTCCACTCTGGCCAAATCGTTTCTGATCTTATTAAAATTGGCCTTCCCCCAATTTAGAACTCTGTTTTCTGGCCCATCCTTGTCCTTTTCCATAACAACCTTGAATCTAACGGAGTTATGTCCTAGAGTCTTTCTTCCTAGCTGCAATGTATCTTTGCTGAGTGTTATGAAATATCTCTTTAAATGTATGCCACTGCGTCTTTACTGTCCTACCCTTTATCCAATTTCCTAGTTCACTTTTGTCAGCTCTGTCTCCATACCCTTGTAGCCTTTATTTACATTTAAAGCACCAGTCTTAGGCTTATTCTACACATTCTCAAACTAAATGCGAATTTAATCACTGCTAGAGGGTCCATCACTATGAAGTCATTCATTAATTTAGTTGCATTGTACATTACCAAGTCTCAAATAACCTTTTTCTGGTTGGTTCTAGAATGTGCTACTCTAAGAAATTGTACTGAAAACACTCTATGAACTCACCTTCCTGGCTACCTTTGCTAATCTGATTCATCCAATCTCTATGTAGATTAAAATCACCCATGATTTTTGCAGTACCTTTCTTACAAGCCCCCATTATTTCTCCTTGTACAATCCGTCCTACAGTGTAGTTATTATTAGGGAACCTATAAACTACCCCACGTGACTTCCTACATTTGCTATTTCTTATCTCAACCCAAACTGATTCTATATCTTTAGGACTAAGGTCATTCCTCACTAGGAAATTAGATAAAGAGTAGGACAGTAAGGGTGCAATGGCAAAGATAATCTATACTTTTTGCTGTATCATTCAGCCTAAAAATGTTGAACACGTTGTAAAACCCAGGTACAAGGCAGAACTATTCTGTTTCCATAACAACTGCAGATTCTGGTTTTGGGATGTACTGTTGAGTTTAAATGAGGGACATATCTGTAGAGTCAGCATACAGTATTGCAGAGCTTGTCATTCTAAGCCTGGGAATTCATCTTCTGTACAGGAATGTACCCCTGGCACTCAATTTACTGTATTTCCTCTTTTGTATCATGTATGTGTTTCATGAGACAGATAGCAGTCCAGGATAGGTTACAAAATTCAGATTATCAAATAATGCATAAACAGCCATCAAGAATTGCAATACACTCTGCAGTGTTTTCACAGCTGGGGATTGATGCTGAACTCTAACAGCAGTGGTAGGAAGTAGTACTTTACAATGATTCAGGTATACAAAAATTAATACTATTGTTAATATATTGATATGATTTGCACTAAATTCCACACTCCTGTGTAAATATTTAAGTGAGGCTACATATGATGGAGAAATCCTCCTCACTTTCTCCCATTTTGATCTACTCTAATTTGTGTTTTTTGCTATATACCAACTGTCGATTATTAGTATTTAATACATAGCCAGAATTTTTTGCTGAGCGGGTGGGTGCATACCTGACCTGTTCGAGTGTAAAATAGTGCATGATGATGACCTCAGGCAAGCGTCCTGACATCATCGTGCACTCGCACGATAATTTGGTCGCGGGCACGCATTAAACTCAGAAATGCACTTGCTGACAATTACGAGGGCCATTAAGCCCATTAATGGCGCAATAAATGGATTTTTTACTATCTGTCCAATGTTGTGGATGGTGGGTGGGCGAATCGGCCAAGTGGCCTTTGCATTTTTCAGGAAACCTCACCCAAAGACGGGATGAGGTTTCCATTATTAAATTTTTAAAAATAAAAATCTATGCACAGGATTTTTGTAATGTCTATGCTGAGGGTGACTGCTTATGTTGCGTGGGCATTTCTTTCCGGATTTAAAAATCTTTATTTGATACTTTTGAAGTCTTTAGCTCCCTGAGGCAGCCCTCTGCCTTCTGGGAGCTTTCTGTGACCGTTAATTGGCCAGCCAGCATGAAATTGCAATCGGGGGCTGATCGCAGGTGGCGGCCCGTTCCCGGGCCCGCTGATTGCGCCTGCACACCGACCTAAAAATCCTGCCCGTAGGTTCGGCTTGTGTTTCACTGCTTGCTTAATTAGTATGTGACAGTCAGCAACCCACAACTCTCTTTTGTTGCCTCACCTGGCAGTGCAAGTTGAAATCACAGACTCCTGTATCTGAGAGGCAATAACGTTCCAGGCTCAGCCTGGTAGCTACCCATCTGGCCTAGTCCTCATTTTTGAAGCTCACCCTGTCCTGTTTGAGAAACTGTCTCTGGTTGTACATTTCTGCCTCAATCCATGATATTCTGATCTAGTGTAATGCTGTCCAAATCCACTTTCTCCAGTCCAGAGTCCTATTCTGCTGCACTTTGGAACTCTCTTCCAACACTACTACCTATGTTCCACCTGCCTTTTCTTCTTTTCAAAGCCTTTTATAAATCTCTCTTTTCCTGTGCTTTCAATTGCCTTACAATTTCCTTATCAATCCTCTTCTGCTTGGCATCCTCTGACCTACTGGTGCTGATATATGGAACAATAGGTCAATGCAGGTCGGTGTTGTTTTGAACCCAACAATTTAATTATTAACAATACACACTTTTCACTTAGGAACACAGGAACAGGTCATTCAGCTGCTCGGGGCCATTCCGTCAATCAGTTAGATTATTGCTGATCTTCTCTCAATGCAGCTGAAAGATTGGCACCTGATGATCAGGTACAGGGTGCACAGGATGAGCAGTAACCTGCAGGTAGAGGAGTGGTGGGCGAGGACTGGGAGCTAACAGCAGGAGAAGACTAAACTCAACATAGTGCAACATAATAATAGAGCAATAGAAAAATAGAAACGAAAAGCTTGAGGTTGATGGGCCTGGGGCATAAAAAACCAACGCAATGGCTGGGTGGGAACTGTCTGTGGCATTGTGTTTAGAGCCTATGTTAATGGGAGAACTGACAGGAACATTCTTGAGTAATCAATCCCTAAGCTGTGAATCATGTGGATGAAGGCTTTGGGAGGAAAAAGGACAAAGTAGGGACATCACACTTCAATTCTAATATTAGGAAAATGTGTTAATTTGTAAATGTTTTATAAGATATATTTGCACCGGTTATAAGTACATGCACAAGTACAGTCATGGATCAGACAAAGATAATCTATACTTTTTGCTGTATCATTCAGTCTAAAAACGTTGGACACGTTGTAAAACCCAGATACAAGGCAGAACTATTCTGTTGCCATAACAACTGCAGAATCTGGTTTTGGGATGTACTGTTGAGTTGAAGTGAGGGACATATCTGTAGAGTCAGCATACAGTATTGCAGAGTTTGTCATTCTAAGCCTGAGAATTCTAATTATGTACAGGAATGCACCCGTTGCACTCGGTTTACTTTTGTACATTCTATGTGTTTCATAAGATAGACGGCAGTCTAGGATAGCTTGCAAAGTTCAGATTAGCAAATAATGTATAAACAGCCATCAAGAATTGCAATACACTCTGCAGTGTTTTTACAGCTGGGGATTGACGCTGAACTCTAACTGCAGTGGTAGGAAGTAATACTTTGCATTTAAATCTTTGCCACAAATCCCACTGCATTACTTAACGCTCTCATGTCTATCTTGTAGAAAGAAAGCTCACTCAGGATTTTGTGGTTGAATCTCTTAGCCCTTCACCATTTATCCAAGATTTACTAATTGGTTGTTACTTTAATGACTTAAAAATTTTCCAAACAATATTTATTTTTAATTTACGGTGCTGTCAGGTTAAGTAGAAAATAATGCAAAACTGTTGCCAATTCAAAAGGTTCAGGAAACAGTGGATTTTTTGGGTTAAAACCAAAATACAGTGGATGCTGGAAATCTGAAACAAAAACAGAAAATGCTGGAAAAACTCAGCAGGCCTAACAGCATCTGTGGAGTGAAAAACAGAGTTGACATTTTGAGTCTGTATGACTTCTTCGGAGCTAAAGAGAAGTAAAAATGTGATGCAATTTATACTGTTTAAGGGGGTGGAACAGGTGAAGCTGGATAGAAGGCCATCGATAGGTTGGGGGGAAAGGAGAGGTTGACAAAGATGTCATGAGCAAAAGGACAAAGCGGGTGTTAATGGTAGTGTTAAGAGCTAAAGGAAGGGCTGATAGTGGCATTAAGGTAAGAAAGCAGAATTTGATAATAGCAGGACAAAGGTAAGCACTCTGAGAAGAACAACATGAACAAGTAACAGATGGCCCTTGTGGGGTGGGGTCGGGGGAGGGGACAGTGGTGGGGAAAAAGATCGAAAAAGGATAAAAGGTGGGGATAAAACAATAAATAAGTGAATAAAAATGAAAATAAATAAAAATAAAAATGTGATTAAAAATGATTTTATTTTTGATCACTTATTTTTATTTATTTTCATTTTTATTCATTGTTTTATCCCCACCTTTTATCCTTTTTTCGATATTTTTTCCCCACCACCATCCCCTCCCACCACCCCACCCCGACAAGGGCCATCTGGTACTTGTTCATGTTGTTCTTTTCAGAGTGCTTACCCTTGTCCTGCTATTATCACACTCTGCTTTCTTACTTTAATGCCAATATCAGCATCTCATTCAGCCCTTACCACCACCATTAACAGCCCCTTTTTCCTTTTGTTCACGACATCTTTGTCAATCTATCCTTTGTCCCTACCTATCACTGGCCTACTAGCCAGCTTCACCTGCTCCATCCCTTTAAACAGTATAAATTGCAATAGATTTTTGGGATTTGGGAAAGTGCATTGGTTTGCCAATGTCATCAACCCAAATAAAAATTTTAGAGGGGCACAACTAATAAATAACCAAATCGCACAAAGAGAAAAGAAAAGTTAACAAATTCAATAAGAACGCCCCTGTCATTTACATACTCCAGTCCTTGTAGTGCCCAATGGTCACAGAGGAGAGGCGCACAATCAAAGCAATCATCCCAATGGGCCTTGTCCAACTTGGAGCTGAGCATGGCCACCTTGGCCAGATTTAGAAACAGAGCCATAAGGAGGTCTTCCACCTTGTCTGCCCAGCCCTCTGCACTAGGCATCCAAAGGTCATGAGTATGGGGACCGAAGGTGCTGTTTCTGAGGTTTGAATTTTAAAAAAATTGCATTTATATAACGATTTTCATGACCACTAGACTTCTCAAAGCACTTTACAGCCAATGAAGTATTTTTTGAAGTGTAGTCACTGTTGTGATGTAGAAAACGTCACAGCTAATATGTGTTCAGCCAACTCACAAACAGCAATTTGATGATGACCAGATAGTCTGTTTTTTGTGATGCTGATTGAGGGATAAATATTGGCCAGGACACTGAAAATAACTCCTCTGCCTTTCTTGGAAATAGCTCCATGGGATCTTTTACATCCACCTGAGCAGGCAGTTGGGGCCGTGGTTTAAGGTTTCATCTGAAATATGGCAGTGCAATGCTTTCTCTGTCCTGCACCAGGATGTTGGCCTTGATTTTTGTGAGAAAGGCTTTCTTCATTGCTGACCTCAGGATTTGACATTTGAGTTCTTGCGCTGGGGTGCTACAGTGGCAAGGATCCTTAGTTACAGAAAAGCAAAAGTCATACAAACAATCCAAGATCCTCCAGCTTCTATGCAGACATGGTATGAAGTATGCTGCTATACAGGTATGGGTGTCCCAATAGAGTTTCTCATCGCTTGTGTTGTATCAGCTGGTTTATGGTTCTCAAACTGGGATCTATGGACACCTGGAGGTCCACAGAGACTTTTCAGTGCATCCACAAAATAATGTAAAAGTCCTTACCGAGCAAGTCTGGCTTACAGTTAGGACATTGGATGGCTGAAGGCAGACTTGGTGTGAGGTGGAAGTGGAGTGCAGCCGCCACAGGTGGAGTGTAGAATGGGCTGGCTGTCTCATCTTGGTGGGGAGGACACATGGAGGAACACTGAGAACAGCACCAAGATCTCAATACCTGTAGGTAATCGCTACATAAATATCGGTTTTCTTAAAAGTGTTCTGTGCTATATAAACACAGCAATAATCACATTACAGAATAACAGTGCGATCAAAGTCATTATGAACTGGAAGCCAATTAAACACAAGACCAGGAACCAGGTTTATAAATTTAGGTAAGTTAATTACTTATAGTTTACACCACAGAAACTGGCCATTTAGCCCAACTGTTCTATGCTAGTTTTTCGAGCTCATGAACTTTTTCATTCAGCTCAGCAACTACTCTGATAAGATGAGTTGTCTTTGTTTCTGTGTTATCTGTGGAATTCTTTTACAAGTTTGACAACTTCACCTGGGCATTTAGTTCTATTCAGAATCTTTGCCCCATGATCACTGACTGCTCCTTGAACTCTTTCAATTCACTCATTAGATGGGTCAAACTGTTTTGTAGGATTTTTCTTATCTGCGTTCAAAGTATGGATTTGCTGTTCCACGTAGCGTACTTCAACCTTCATGTAGTTCAGAGTGGACTGAAATTCAAGAAGTTAATGAGTTTTGGTTGTTAATTCTGCTTTCAAGCAACTGTCCTGATTTATCAGTAATTCCTTCTCCTGTTCTAGGCATTTTGCATGATGCTTACTAGAGATTTCTAATGCTTGAAGTTCATCAAGTTTTAATTGAAGACCTATCTTTGTTGAATTTGCCTCTACAAGTTTGGCATTTAAGCATCTCAAGTCCTCTTTCAAATGTTCTACTTCTTGTGAATGACATTCCAGTGTTCTCATCAATTCTCCTTTTTCCTTTACAAACTCATCCTCTGAACATGAAAGTTGGTTCTCTATGCTGATCAGTTTTTTTTTATATCACAGCATAACTCTTCTGCGCTATCCTTCAAGCTCAGGTTCTGCAATTGCACTTCTGTTTCTGAGACTCTTCATGCTCTTTTGCAAGTTCTACTTGCTCTTGCCAATCTAGGTTTGTAATTTTAATCACTTCATATATATCTTTGGAAATCTAATGTTTTCCCAAGTTTTCTTCCAAATGTCCAATGATTTCTTCAGCTCTGTAGTCTCTTTCTTGTACCCGTTGGCTTCCTCCGTCTTCTCTGCCAACTGGTTCTTCAGTTCTTTCAAGGCCGCAACATTTTTGAGTGCATTTTATGCCTGCTGTTGTGTCTGGCTGTATTTCTGATGAGTTTTCTCAGCTTCTGGTCCAAGTTACCAACAATGTAATTCAGAGTTGTTATTTCCTTTGGTACCTTTGTGACAACTCAGAAATGTGCTTGTTCAGATCTTGAATGACTTTGGTTCATTGAAGACTTCAGTTTATCATATATTTTCAAAGGTATATACTCAGCTTGAATTTTGTGTTTCAAACCTTCCAATCCAGCTTTGATCCAAATATTTTCCAACCTTAC
Source organism: Carcharodon carcharias (assembly GCF_017639515.1). Classification (NCBI taxonomy): domain Eukaryota; kingdom Metazoa; phylum Chordata; class Chondrichthyes; order Lamniformes; family Lamnidae; genus Carcharodon; species Carcharodon carcharias. The sequence continues at coordinate 24,089,519 of NC_054492.1, read as the reverse complement.
TTCATTTTCCTTTTGCAGGGTTTGTGTATTTTGGACTCCAGCAGATAGATTCCCTTCATTCACAGTCAGATGCTCACCCTGCACTGCCCCTGCTGTTGCAGTTCAGGTTATGTGTCGGGGTTTCCAAAAAGATATATTTTTGGGACTTTTGGAAAGTTCTTTGCCTCCTTGGCACCCTTGCATGGTTTGCTCGGGTAATGTTTTTCTCTTTTTTGAGTCTTTACTGGGGGTTTTCTATTCCCCCTTTTAAGTACTGTGTGCTCTACAACTTGAAGATTAAGATATTCATGAAAGGCTTCTAATATTTCATTGAAGCTGGTTGAGGATTCATCAATGCCTTGTATTAGGATTACTTCTTCTGCAAATACATCAAATGCGTATAAATATGTATTAACTTGTACTTTTTCTGATTTATGACTTTATCCTGATTTACTACTGTAATCTAAAAATTCTCTTTTCTAAGGTGCTCAATTTTGGGTCTGGTTTGGCCCTTGCCCACTCCTAAATTTGTCTGATAGTTTTAATTTACTATCTGTGGCTGGTTTTCATAACCTCTTTAATTTATTTCTCTTCCAAGATGGCTCCACAGTAACCATTTTATTCTTCTCTTTGTTCTTCCCACGCTGGTCAGGTTTTGGCGGGCTCCTATTGCGCTGACAGGTGCTGTTTTTTAAAACTTATTCTCTCTGCAGCAAACATTTAAAACAAGAAGCCTGCATCATCTAGCAGATTTTGAAGTCAGAGAAAATATACTGCAAGGTGATTTTTAAGCTCTGCCTTCAGTTTTAAAACTTTTTTTTTCATCCGGTCAAACTCGGGCATGATGTGTTATGGTGCCGGCAGTAGATCTGTTGCTGCAGCCTTCTGAATTTCAAGGTGACATCGCTGTTCACTTGGAGACAAAGTCCGGAATTTTCTGGCCCCATTGGCGTTGGGTGTCTTGGTGGGCTGGAGAGGGGTACAATAAGCCGGGAAGGCCAAAAATCGGTTTCACGCTGTCGTGAAACCAGTTTGCAATTGTCTGCTCTACCCATCAATGGCGGGCTGTGTTTCCCACCGCTGCATGTCAGGAACCTAATTTCAGTACTTTAGCATCTCATTCTCAGATCTACTTATTGGAATCAACGCCCCCACATCAAATTTACTGCCCACGTTGGTGTGACTTCAGAACAGTGTGCTTCACAACTGCCTTTTAAAAGGCATGCATCTGGTGACTTGAACTTCAAGGGGAACTCAGAGGTGAGCACACACAACCTTGTGCAGTGCTCGTGAGCATTGCCCATAGGACATCCAGGAAGAAGCGCGGTGCATTCGTAGGGGGCACAGGCAGGTCACTTTTACCCAGCTGGCTTTCAGTGTGGTGCTGAGACAAGGGCTCCAGTGCGGTTCAGGCCGGAGGGTGAGGGGGTGTGGGGGCAAGGCAGTATAGACTGAAGGAAGTACTCAAGCACATGCCGGTGGTGGTGGTGAGGGAAGTAGCCACGCATTTGGAAAAGCTTGTCAAAAGTGAGCTTTCTCCTGCACTGAGACCATTCAGCATGCAAAGCAAAAGCATGAAAGTGCCACCAAATGCTCCAGAACTTTTCACCCCTTGGGCACAGACTGCACATTTTAGGGAGCAACAGAGCAATTGGTTGACTGAGCAAGTTGAATCCCCTTGCGAAAGGTGGCTATGGCGCAATCTCTGGTGGAGGTGCTCAGAGCCCCTTGCAATGTCTTTATTAAGGTTTGGACCAGTATCCATCATGGCTCCAGCTAACAGCACAGCCTTGCAGTGCGGGATAAGAGAATGCCTGCACTTGAGCTGAGAGCACAGCATGCAGTCTAGTGGCTGAAGCTGCCGCCAATCAGTCAAGTCGACTGGGCTGGAGGTTAGTGGGGTTTCAGACAGCCAGTGAGCGTACTACACACTGGCCATCCAAGTGGTGGCCAGCATGTGTGAAGAGGCCTTCAGATTTAACCAAGAGAGGTTCTAAGGATACTTATGCTAACCCATGCATTTCTCTCTTTGATCCTGCAGGAGGAGAACATCAGGATCACGGAGTCTGGTGGTTTAGCGATATGCCTCATGGTTTACAGGGAGCAGAGAAGAAGAAGAAAAAAGTGGCAAGGCACCTGGCTCAGCAAAGGGAGGAGCACCTCCCTCAAGTTGAAGGGGTGGCAGGGCCTGCTGCACACGCAGCTGAAGATCTACAATGAGCTGTCGCTCATAGGTACCTCGCTAGACCCTGGGTCTATAGATGGTGCTTGTCATTCCTGCAGATGACTGAGAACCAGTGTCAGCAAAGACAGCACATGTCTAGGGAACTGGTTGGTCACATATGCCACATGCTGCAGTATTTGGCGCCACAGGGCCATGGAGGACATCCACTGTCAGTGGCTGTGAACATTACACTGGTGCTCAATTTTTACACCAGTGGCCCCTTCCACGACTCCACAGGTGACATGTGCTGGATTTGCAAGCCCCCACGCACAAGTATATCCAGGAGGTCACAGATACCATCTTTGCGAAGGCATAGAACTTTGTGCATTTTGCTGGGATCAGGAAGCAAGAGCTCTGGGGTTTACGCAGAGCTCAGGTTTTCCACAGGTGCAGGGTACCATCAAACGCACTCGCATGGTGCTTTGATCTCCGTGGCAACAAGCGCCAACTGTGTAAACTGCAAGGGCTTTCATTCGCTGAATGTCCAACTGGTGTGCGACCACCACATATGTATCCTACAGGTCTGCGCATGATTCCCCAGGAACATCCACAACTCCTACATCCTTAGTAGGTCTCAGATCTCTGACATCTTCCAGGATACAGAGAGACTGCAGGGTTAGCTCCTCGGGGACAAGGGCTATCCACAGAGGACGTGGCTGATGACACCTGTGCAGCACCCCCAGAGTGCAGCTGAGTAATGGTATAATGCAGCTCATGCCGCAACCTGGATTTTGGTGGAGCAAACGATAAGCATTTTGATAATTAGGTTCCGGGGCCTCAACAGGTCCGGTGGAGCACTGCAATACAGTCCTCAGAGGGTGTTGCACGTCATCGTTGCTTGCTGCGTGCCCCACAACCTGGTGCTGTAACTGGGGGAGGACCTGGCTGAAGAGGATATAGAGGAGCTGCACATCTCCTCCAATGAGGAGGACATCAAAGGGGATAATGATGATGAGGTCCTCAAAGGTGAGGATGCTGACGATGAGGCCATCGCACTGGCCAGACGAGACAGGTGTGCTCAGGAGGCCCTCTCTGCTGCAAGATTCGTGGAAGATGATGACGAGATGCAGTGAGGACAGTCCTGACATCTTCACCTTGCATCTGTGAACACTTGACTCCTGTGCGGGTGATGGCAGTGCACATACCCTCAGTGCTCAGGCTCATGTCATGGAGATGCAGTGGAGGGCCTAATAGCTGCTAGATTCCAGAAGGTTGATGACATGCAGTGAGGACACTCCATAGATTTTCACATAGCCTCTGTGTTATGGCACAGCCGATGGTAAATGCTGAGCTGCTCAAATCCCAATGAGAAACTTGAAACAATTGCCACAACTGTTTTGCAATTTGTATATGTTTTGAGATGTGTGCCTTGAATTCAGTAGTAATAAGACCACCAAGTCTTATAGGTTTCTTACAAAGCTAAATTAAATCTTTATTAATAGAAGAAGCGATTTTAAGTGCATACATAGATCTACAAATTACTACTATGATAACTTCTAAATCCCCTAGTTAATCTAACTCCCAGATACACTTTCGTTAAGGCAACAGTAAGACAGTTGAATTCAAAATGAGTTTTCTCACCTTCGGTTCCTTGTGGACAGCAGCTTGAGGCTTAGATGCTGGAGGCTTTTCACACTTGTGTTAGATCTTATATTGTCTGCCCTTGCACACAGCCTTCTCTCCTTTAAACATATTTTCCTCTTTAAATACAAATTCCCATTGTTTCACTATGTCTTTGGGCTTTAGCTCTCTAATAATAAAAAAATCTATCATAATACCAATTCTACCAGTAACATTTGGGAAAAATAAACACACTGTTTCTTAACTTCTCCTGGCTAGGTGAACTATTTCACCCCCACCTTTTGAATTCAAGTTAGTCTGGTTTATTTAAAAATGCAAATGTTCTCTCTACACCTTACATTCTAAAACTTCCCCAATGTTTAGCTACTTAATATTTCAAACCTAGCTTATCTTCTGATACATCAAAATCTTCAGACCATCCATCTTTAATTCAATTGAGTCACACACACGCGCACAGAGACAGACATAGATACAGACCCCACTATTACTGTACTTTACAATAAATTTAACATTATGAAAATTATAATATCTTCCTGACATCCACCCTTATTAAAAAATGAACCATCATGATTTAAAAAGACGGCTTCATTTTCTGAACCCATCTTACATTACTGCCTATACTTATTACTCTATTACATTACAAGGACATGCGTTAACATAACAATATATCCAATCTTTGGTATCAACAGAAATCATACTAGTCCAGCACACAGTTTTTAAATGTCCAAATTTCCCTTCAAGCTTCAAACTCTTGACAATGCAGCTGCAATCAGATTTTCTCATCCCGCCACATGTATAACCTGTAGATTAAATGGGTGCAGTATTAAACTCCGTCCTAACAGCCTTGCACATCTATTTCAAAATTTGTCCAGAAACTTTAAATTTTAAAGGATTGTGGTCCGTATAAACAATTGTTTCTGACAAATTGTTTGCAACATCAATCTCAAAATGCAGCAACGTTAACACCAAACCCAAAGTCTCCTTTTCAATCATTGAATATCTTCCTGATGTATATTCAACTTCTGTGAAAAATACCTTATCGGTTTTTTTTAATTCCAGTGTCATCTTCCTGTAACAGCATAGCCCCAATACCTGTGTCTCTTACATCAACGGCCAACTTAAATTGCTTGGTGTAATTGGATACTGCCAAAACTGGTGTCGTAGTTAATATAGTTTTCAAACTGTCAAGTGTCTCCTGACACTCCTGTGACCATTGAAACTTCTTATTATTTTTAATAATTCAGCCAGTGGAGCAACCTCACTGCTAAAATTTGGTACAAATTTCCGATAAAACCCACTTATGCCCAGAAATCTCAAAACTTCTCACTTTGTTGTAGGCACGGGGAAATCCACGATAGCCTTGATTTTCACATCTCTCAGAACCACCTTACCATGTCCAATGGTAAGGCCTAGATATGTAACTTGTGCTCTTATAAATTCACTTTTAGCCAAGTTCATCACCAAAGTAGCTTTCTATAATTGAGTAAACAATTCTTCCAGATGTTCCAGCTCCTCTCACATCTGACTGAAAACTATCAAGTCATCAAAATACACTGCACAATTGCCCAGACCTGCAAGTACTTTGTTTGTCAGTCTTTGAAATGCTGCAGGTGCATTTTTCATACCAAAGGCCATGACTTTAAACTGATATAGTCCATCTGGTGTCAGAAAAGCCAATATTTCCTTTGCTCTTTCCAATAACTGTACTTGCCAATACCCTTTTAACAAGTCAATCTTTGTGATAAATTTTGAATGTCCCACTTTCTCAATACAATCTTCCAACCGTTGTATAGGATATGAATCCACTTTTGTCACCACATTCACCTTTCAATAGTCCACACACTGTCTTTGTGTTCCATCCAGTTTTGGTTCCAGCACAGTATGGCAAACTCTAGTTACTGCAACTATACTCAACTATGTCATTTTGAAGCCTGAATTCAATTTCTTTCTGTACTTGTGATAACTTTGCTGGATTTAATCTATAACAATGTTTCCTTAGCAAAGATGAAACTTGTGCACATACAACATGTATAGCTAAATTTGTCCTTCCCAACTTATTTCCGCAAATAGATTTTTGTGACTGCAATAGCTTCTCCAAATCACTTCGACACTTGTCTGGAAGGTAACTCAATATTACATTTAAATTTCCAAGTATCTCCTCATTATCCAATTTGATTAGAGGAATATCAAGTTCAGAATACCACATTTCTACTTCTTTCTCATTATCTGCCACCACTAACACCTCCTTTTGGTCCTCTTCCCTGTCAAAGTACTTTTTAAGCATATTTACACGATACACCCTCTGCTTCTTTCTTCAATCTGGAATATTTATTAAATAATTTACTTCATTCAACTTCTTTTCCATCCTGTAAGGCCCACTATACCTTGCCTTTAATAAGTCACCCAGCACTGGTAACAGAACCAGCACTTTTCCCCCAGCAACAAAACGACATTCTGTAGCTTTCATGTCTGCATTCACTTTCATCACTTGCTGTGATATCTTTAATTGTTCCCTAGCCAACTCACATTCTCTGTCCAATCCCTCTCTGAAGTTTGATACATAATCCAGGAGAGTAGTTTCTGAATTTGACCACCAATTTCTCATGAATCAATTTCAGTTGCTCTCTCACCTCATGACTATAAACTAGTTCAAAAGGACTAAAACCAGTTGATGCATTAGAAACTTCCCTAAAGGCAAATAACAAGAATGGAATTCTGGTATCCCAATCCTGGGATAATCCTGACTATAGGCCCATGCCATCTTTCCAAAGCCCCTTGTGACTCAGGATGGTTAACTGTTGACTTTGTGTTTTATTCCCAAACTGTTCATTACTTCCTTAAACAGCTGTGACATGAAATTTGAACACTGATCTGATTGTATTTCTTTAGTTAAGCCATATCTTGTAAAAAATTTAGTTAACTCTTCCATTATTTTCTTTGTTGTAATATTTCTCAATGTTATTGCTTCAGGAAACCTAGTAGATACATCCATTAGTGTCAGTGAGTACTGATTTCCACTTTAGTCTTAGGGAGGGGTCCTGTACAAGCAAACATGACCCCAATAAAAGGGTCTTCAAATGCTGGAATTGGAATTAAAGGTGCCGGCTTAATCACTGCTTGTGATTTCCCTATCACCTGACATGTGTGACATGTTCTACAGACTTTGACTACATCCCTGTGCAATCCAGGCCAATAAAAATGTTTTTGTATTTTCGCCAGTGTTTTTCTAATTCCTAAATGCCCTCCCATTGGAATTTCATGAGCTATCCTCAGAATCTCATTTCTATATCCAAAAGGTATTACAATCTGATGCACCTCCCTCCAGCTTTCATTTTCTGAAGCATGATAAGGCCTCAATTTTCTCATTAAAACATTACCCTTAAAGTAATAACATTCTGGAATACATTTTGCTGATGTTTTTGAGTAAGCTGTCTGATATAACTGTTTTATTTGTAAATCCTTTTTCTGTAACTCCACTGATTATCTTGAGTTAAACACCTCAGCTGAATTGTCCTCTGTTCTTTCCTCCTGAACAACTTTATCAAACACAATGTCAACTGATTGGACTTCCACACCTACTCTCTGCCTTTGAACTTCCTTGTTTCAACCTATGAACCTGTGATCTTGCTATCACACAATCTGGGAACAATCCAGGATGCTCTCTCTGCAACACTTCTATTGAAAACACTTCTACAGGCTGCTCAACTACCATGGACATCACCCACATCTGGGACCCACTCTATTATTACCCAAAATAAATTGAACATCTGCAATGGGCAATTTTTCCACTACTCCAACAATCTGATACATCGAAGCCTTCAGACTAAATGCCTTTAATTCAACTGCGTCTCACACACCTTTGTCAGCCTTCAGAACCTGACCCCTTCAGGAGCACAGTGTCACCAGTCACAGATGCTGAAGAGATGGGAGGCCAGCCCCACCTCAAAAGTGCTGAGAGCACACAGAGGATGATGGAACTCTGTGACACTTGCCAATGACATTCTAGCAGCAATAATAAACACCATTGAGGTGCAGGCATCACTAATGCATTCACTGAGTGGATGCCGGACCATCACTTTGGTCTGAAGGTTGCACACTGCATAGGGAAGACATCTGGATTGAGACACCTGCCTTTATCTTGTGCAGGAACCAAGGTTTCACATCTGAGTGACATGAGCACTGCTCATCATAACAAGGAACCATGGGCAAAGAGACATTATTGGGAGTCTATTTACAATAGTCAACATTATGTACAAGTGATTAACACCCATGCCCAGACTGTGCAACTGCATCTTCTTAACCTTCCTAAACCTGCCGTTACCTCTTGGTGTTCCCCTGACGTCCACAGTGGATGTGGAGGCAGCCTGCTGAGTGCTATGCCCTACCTGTGTTGACCTTGGTGGTCGTCCTCTGGAGGGCCAAGAACTGGAGGGCCTCAGCCTCCTTTTGGAGTACTGCTGAGTGGCAGGTGCACCCTCCTAGGTCTGTGAAGCTGGAACCACTGGGGTCACAGGAAGAGGGGGTTCAGATGGGCCGGACACTCCCTATGGGATGCCGAAGGCCCCTGGCTGACTCCTTGAGGAGCAGGGGAAGCTGGAGTGAGATCAAGCTGCCCCACACCCCTATCGTGTTGACATTGCTGGAGGCCAACTATGGCATCAGTGATGGAGTTCAGCCTGCGCAGCAGTGTAGGACCAAGGTCTCCATGGCACCCCTCACCCTACCAGTGTTGATCTCGGTGTGTTGGCATGCCGGTGCTATCACCTCAGGCTGAAGGCAGATGGAATCCTCCATCATGCCTTGCAATCTGAGGAATGCAGTGGACATCCCTTCCTGATGTTCCCAAGCTTGCCTTTGCATCTCCAGCGATGGAGGTATGACCGAGTTCAGCGGCTCCTCATCTGATTCAGGCTTAGCAGATTTATGGTTTCCAGCAGTCCTCCAAGTGCTGGAAACCTGGGATGGCCTTGTCTTCGCCTGTTGTGGATCAGACATTGTGATGTGCTCACCAGATTGTGACACCAAGGCTACTCTAGAACTAGATCCCACTGATGTGTGTGTCTCTGCGCTGGTGGAGGGTGTGGGTGAGGGCTTTGACCAGTCTTCAGCTAGGGTGTCATCAGATTCTTCTTCTGAGGTGTTTTCGGGGCTTGAGTCGAGGAGCTGGGTCATGGACCCCCTCAGCTGCTTCCTAGATGTGCCTACAAAAACAAGGAAAGATTATTAGTGCATGGCAGGGGACTGCAGAACAAGGGTGCTCACTCACAGCATATTTGTCTGATGGATATTGCACTGCTGGATCCTCACTTCGTTGAGCACCGCCGACCTCACTGTCAGCACAGGAACAATCCAGATTGTTGTGGGCCAGCTGGAAGACTCTACTTTCAAAGCCTGTGAGGACCATGATGTTGGGCATTCCTCCACCAGTCTGTGACCTCTCCCTTTTGTTGTGTGCCAGCCTCTCCTGCATGAATACAGATGGAGAGAGTGTAGGCAGGACGCCTGCCAGGCCAGATGAGAAGGATGCTTGGCCTGTGTGGGTGTTGAGTGGTGCCATGGACAGGATGAGGACATGATCCGCAGTGCTGATGAAAGTATGTGTGAGAGACTGAATGGTCATGTCCTTGAACTGGCAGTGAGTGAGATCCCTGTGGATGTGCGATGGTTTGTAGTGTGTGAGTTGAGAGTGATGAGAAGAGTGACTTACCCTGGAGGAACAGAGGAGATCATTCATCCTCTTTTGGCCCTGGGTAGCTGTCCTCACTCACAGGGTGTTGCGCTGACCACTGCTGCTACTACCATGCTGGATTGGTGACCTTGCTTGCTGGTCTTCGTCTAGAGCGGGGAAGAGGATGTCACGGTGGGCCTCCACTGTATCCAGTAGGTGCCCATTGGAGGCGTTGCTAAATTTGGGGGCAGCATGTTTCCTCCCTTTCGAAGTCATGACTTTGCAGCAGCTTCCGATCCCTTAGAGAGTGCTAATTCTGAGCAGGGGCCAGTTTACTGAAGACCTGAGGTGGTGGCAGGGCAGGTGAATCAGAGGCTGCCCTACCAGTGATCCAGCGTGTTTCCCAGGAATGCATGTTAATGAGGCACCAAAACCCGCCATTGCAGCTGACAGGTAAAATAACTTTTCTCATGCCCACTATTGCACTTAGTGCAAATCTGGGATGATTCCGCCTGAAGGGATTTCCTGCGCTTGCCGGTTTTGGCGGGCTCTGCTACAATGGCGATTGCGTTCAGCTTGGAAAAAAAAATCAATTGCTGCCTGGAACGGAGTTTTCTTGCTCAGCGTTTATGTCTAAAGTCACAAGTTCATCAAATCTTGGCTTTTCCTTGCCTTTAGCTGGATTTAAAAAGTCGCAATTCTTCTGGAGTATTTGATTAATTATTCTTAAATTTTTTTGGAGCAAGCCACGTGTTAAGGTGCTGCCTTGGATTTTTAGTGATGGCATTTTTCAAGTTGTACTTCTGACTCTGAAATTTTTAAAGATTTCTCAGGACTAGGTGTAGCCTGGAATTTAAAAATAATAGTTCAGCCTTGCTAGGTCTGCTGACTCTGTGCTACGTGATTTGAAGCTTGACTTCCAAAGGAGATGCAATGGAGTCTTCCGCTGTAGAGAGGAATTTTAAATTTCTGCCTTCTGCTTCCCAGCCTTTCTATGGAGCTTTTTTCTTGGCAATTTTTCCTCTGCACCTGTGCTTCTGAAGCTTCTTTTCAGGTCAGACTGCTTTGTTGAATTTTTCCTCAGTCTTCTAGCATTTTAGTTTTCCTCTGTATTTTGAGTTTTTCCACAAGCTGCCACCATACTGTAGGGTGTTGGTTACTGTTTGGAAGGCCTGAAGAAGTCTTTGCAGTCATACATAGACAATACTGTTCTCAGTCCCACATTAACCTATATGTGCCAGGCCCTTATACTAAATAGGGTTATGGGGGTAGTCAGGTAGGTGGAGTTGAGGCCACAATCAGATCAGTCATGTTCTTATTGAATGGCAGAGCAGGCTCAAAGGGCTGAAGGACCTGCTCCTAATTCTTATGCCATTGTGAGTCACTGTATTGGGACTTGAACCTGCAACCTTCGATTCAGAGGCAAGAGTGCTACTCACTGAGCTACTGACACATTGACCCAGAATTTGAAGAGCCTTTGATAGTGAACTGTCAGAATTCGCCATCATTACTTCTCTGATTTTGACCACAATGTCAGGATTTAGTACAAGTGCAAATTAAATCCTGAGGTCTCAGTCAGTTATTCACTGCTCTGCTGCAGGCTGAGCTGTGCCCCCACACCATCCCCTAAAGCCAGTAATGTGTGAAATCAATTGATCTGGCAAAATCTTCCTCTCCTCCACTCTCATATCATTGTTTGTAACCCCATAAAAATTTAAAATAAAAACAGAAAATGCTGGAAAATCTCAGCAGATCTGGCAGCATCTGTGGAGAGAGAAACGGAGTTAATGTTTCGAGTCCGTATGACTTTTAAGTCAGATGTTGTCAGATCTGCTGAGTTTTTCTAGCAATTTCTGATTTTATTTAAGATTTCCAGCATCCGCAGTACTTTGCTTTCACCATAAAAAATTTAGCTTTGTTTAATAAAGTGTAACTGTGTTTTAGTGGCCATCTGAGTACAGCTGAACAACTGATATAGCCCTGAGAAAATAGTAGAATGTGTTAAATTTTTCCATTATGATTAGTTACATTTTTTAAACTAGATTTTTAAAATAATCAATCTTTTTTTAAGCTTTTGTTCATGATGTTTCAGCTTCTACCTTAACCCCATGTTTTTGTCCCAATTTTTATTTTGCTCTGTTTAAAATTTTTAAACAGTGGGTTGATTATAATGCTTTTCTTTTGTCATCTGTGAACATTCTTTAATGTGATTGGCTGCTTGGACAGCTTGATGACAAAAGGGAATCCAAATTAAACAACATTACACTCAATTCCTCATTGAGAGAGGATAAGTTCTTGCCACAAAGATCGCTTAGTCTCTCAGCACGGCGTTTCTTGAGGCCAACCTTGTTTGCTGTCACTTCATTGCTGAGCACAGGTTAAGGGCCCTTGAATTGCTGGAATTTATGGAACCAATTTAGAACAATCCCAGAAACGGCCTGTCCATCCATTCTTTGCCAAAGATAAATCAAACTCTGAACAACACTGACAATCATGTATATCACCCTGAGATAAAAGAAATTTATTGTCAAGAGGTAATCAGGAAATGCGTATTAATACAAACTGGGTAAACTTCAAAAAAGTCACTGGAAATATTCAGGCTTGAAGTGTCACCACTACATCACAAGGTATTGTGTTCAGCTGAAAGCTTGTAATTTTCTGGATGGCCCTTTTACTCTCCATATCTACCAGTTGAATATAACTGAATTTTAAGTACTTTACGATGATTCTGATATACAAAAATTAATACTAGTGTTAATATATTCATATGATTTGCACTAAATTCACACTCCCTTATAAAATATTTAAGCAAGACTACATATGATGACAAAATGCTTCCCATTTTCTCCTATTTTGATCTACTCTAATTTTATTTTTCACTAAATACCAACCACCCTTTATTAGCATTTAATACATAGGTTCAGCTTGTGTTTCACTGCTTGCAGTGATCACTGTGTGATGGTCAGCAACCCACAACTCTCTTTTGTTGTCTCACCTGGCACCTTAGATTGAAACCACAGACTTTCATGTTTGAGAGGCAATAATGTGCTGAGGTCAGTAGGGTAGCTACCCTTCCGACCTTGTCCTCATTTTCAAACCTCACCCTGTGGTTTTTGAGAGACTGTCTCTGGTTGTCTCAACCTAACCCCGTGACACTTCAATCTAGCATATTGCTGCTCAAATTCCATTCCCCAGTCCAGTATCATATTTCCCTGCACTTTGGAACTACCAATGCCTGCTTTCTTCCTGCTTTTGCTTCTTTACAAAGCCTCTTACAAACTTCCCCTCGCCTGAGCTTTCAGTTGCCTCACACTGCCCCATTTCTGTTGGACATCATCTAACCCTCAGTGTGGTGCTGACACATGGAGAAATAATCAATAAGATTGGTGTTGTTTTGGGATTGGGCTCAGGTTATAGAATCTATATTAATGGCAGGACTGGTAGGAAGACACTGAGTAATCAGTTCCTAAGCTGTGAATCATGTGGTTTTGGGAGAAGGGAGGATAAAGTAGGGACATCACACTTCATTTCTAACATTAGAAAAATGTATTAATTTGGAGATGTTTTATGAGGCATATTTGCACCAGTTATAACTGGATCTAGCAAAGTATCACCACCTATTTGAAGTATTTCACAGACAGTGATCAGACAAAGATAAACTACACCTTTTGCTGCATCATTCAGCTTAAAAATGTTGGACACGACTGGATATCTGTAAAGCCCAGATACAAGGCAGAGCCATTCTGTTGCCGTAACAATTGCAGAATCTGGTTTTGGGATGTACTGTTGAGTTGAAGTGAGGGACATATCTGTAGAGTCAGCATAGTGTTGCAGAGTTTGTCATTCTAAACCAGGGAATTCTCATTACGTACAGGAATGTACCCCTGGCACTCGATTTACTGTATTTCATCTTTTGTGTCATATATATGTTTGCTGAGATAGATGGCAGTCTAGGATAGGTTTGCAAAATTCAGATCAGCAAATTATGTACAAACAGCCATCAAGAATTGCAATACCCTCTGCAGTGTTTTCACAGCTGGGGATTGACGCTGAACTCTAACTGCAGTGGTAGAAAGCAGTACTTTACATTTAAATCTTTGCCAGAAATCCCACTGCATTATTTAACACACTCATGCCTACCCTGTAGAAAGAAAGCTCGCTCTAGATTTTGTGGTTGAATTTCTTAGCCCTTCACCGTTTATCCAAGATTTACGAATTGGCTGTTAATTTAATGATTAAAAAATTCTAAGCAATATTTCTTTTTAATTGACATTATTTTCAGCCTAAATAGAATACGATGCAGAAATTTTGTCAATTCAAAAGGTTCAGGAAACAGTATATTATTGGGATTTGTGAAAATACATTGTCTTGTTCAGTGTGATGACCCCAAATAAAACTAATCTACCAAACTTGCCCCCTTTTCAGAAGGACACAGCTAATAAGTACCGAAATCTCACGTAGCAAAAAAAGCATCAAATTAAATAAGAATATTATCACCCCTATACACCACAACCCTTGTGGTGCCCGCTGGCCACAGAGGAGAGGCAGACAGTCTGTGCAACCACACTCATAGGCCTTGTCCAATGTGGACCTATGCATGGCCACCTTGGCCAAGTTCAGGAGCAAACCCTTGAGGAGGTCTTCCACCTTGTACCCCCAGCCCTCTGCATCAGATGTTCAAGAATCATGAGTGTAGGTCTAAAGATTATAAAATAAAGCTGATGTGAGATAGCCTTTCTTCATTGCTGACCTCAGGTTCTGACATCTGAGCTCTTTCACTGAAGCTGCTCAGAAAGGTGAGGATACAAGTCCCTTAGCTACAGAAAAGTGTAAGGTCATACAAACAAACCAAGATCCTTCAACTTCTATGCAGACATGATATGGAGTTGCAAAATGATAATAAGGGGGTCCATTGTTGGAGTTGTTGCCCCTGTTTTATTATATATGGAATACATGTTCCAACGGGATTTCCCATCTCTTGTATTGTGTCAGCTAGTTCACTGGATCTCAAACTGAGGTCCGTGGACATCTTGAGGTCCATACAGACTTTCCAGGGGGTCAGTGAAATAATGCAGATGTATTTACTGAATAGGGCATGCCTTTTGTTTGGGTGAGATGGATGCCTGGAAGCAAACTTGGTGTGAGCTGGGTGCGGAATGCAGCTGCCACATGTGCGGTGCAGAATGGGATGGCTATCCCATCTAGGAGGGGAGCAAGCATGGAGGATCATTGACAGCAGCATGAAGATTTCTGTAAGTAAATATTTGTTTTCTTAAAGGCTGCTGCTTCTGAAGGCTCATTGTGACCCTGTAATAATGCTTAAAAATTGATGTGACCCCAGACTGAGGGTGGGGTGGTGTCTGAGTTTTTTTGAGTGGGTGGATGAGTTGTTGAGTAGGGGGGAAAATGGCTTTGCCCATAATAGTTTTGAGACTCTAATGGGGCCTTGGAGCTAAGAATGATATGCCCCCATGGAATGGAACTCGCCTCCAATCCCAGGACTGTCCCACCATTCGCCGCAGTGTTCGTTCAAAGTACCTCCTCCATTACGAGTGCATCCAAGGAAGTCCCCGATTAGCCAATCAGAGCACTGAATTGAACGATTAATCAGAGCACTGAGAGAATGACTAATCAGAGCAGCGAAAAGCTGCCCCTTTGACAAACCATTTAGGAAAAATAAATTCATGCCCCGGTCAGAGTATCCGCTCAGTATTGCTGCCTTGGAGCTCGTGATTACAAATTATCAGCCAACAATCCTGATGGGGGAATCACGGTCCACGATTTGGAAATCGCTGTTATAAAACATCCTTTACATGCAACAACTTTAGCATTATGATTATCAAATAGTA
The DNA here is from genome assembly GCF_017639515.1 of Carcharodon carcharias. Taxonomy (NCBI): domain Eukaryota; kingdom Metazoa; phylum Chordata; class Chondrichthyes; order Lamniformes; family Lamnidae; genus Carcharodon; species Carcharodon carcharias. The sequence continues at coordinate 24,074,218 of NC_054492.1, read as the reverse complement.
TATAATTTGGATGGGGTGTCTGTGATTACTGATTAATTTGAAAAGTGGTCCTTCCAACCAAAGATGTTTGAGAATCAGTGAACTAGTCTGTCCAAAATAACCTGATTGAGGTCCTCTTGTATTGATGATAACTTGTATTTATATGGTATTTTTAATGTCCAAGGTGCTTCACAGTAGCATTATTGGATAAAGGCTTCATGGAACATAGAAATAGGGTGATGCCATTCAACCCCTCAGTCTGGGCAGTACTTTTGAAAGCGGATAAGTGGATTTTGGTGCTGTAAAATATCCACTAGCAGACCATACCAACTGATGCTTGTTCCCACAGTTGAAAAAAAGTTGTCAGTTTCTTTTGTGATTCTGATGACACTTGTTCATTGAATTTCCTGGAAGGTTTTAACAATGGAGGAGATGAAAGTGGTTACTTATACAGAAGAATTTGGTGGAAAATAGCAAGAATGATAACAAGAGCGCAATAAGTTAATGAACATCAACTGACTACCTCCATCAGCACTGTAAAAAAGCACAGGCACCAAAGATAGCCTTCTTTTTAAATTATGGCTTCCTGTTATCACTGCAATTATATTTTAAGATGGTGGAATTGACAATAATGGTCACATTTTAAGTTAAACAGCATTAAGAGCTTAGGAATACAGGAAGAGGAGGAAGCCATTCAGCCCTTTGAATCTGTTCTGCCATTCAATTAGATTATGGCTGATCTGTATCTTAACTCCATTTACATGCCTTTTTGCTGTAACACTTGAAAAAAGAAGGTTGAGGGGTGACCTGATAGCAATCTTTAGAATGAGGAGGGGGTTTGATAGGGTAGACATAGAGAAGATGTTTCCACTTCTACAAGATTCAAAAAACTAAGGACCATAAATTTACAATAGTCACAAATAAATCGAATAAGGAATTCAGGAGAAACTTCTTTGCCCAGCGAGGTAAGAATGCCACATGGATTGGTTGAGGTAAATAGCATAAATACATTTATGGGTAAACTAGATAAGTAGACAAGGGAGAAAGGAATGGAAGGATATGTTGATAGGGTGAAATGAAGAGGGATCAGGAGAGGCTCATGTGGAATGTAACAATGACAACTGTATTTATATAGTGCCTTTAATGTGATAAAATGTCTCAAGGCACATAAATGGTGGCATAAACTGAATGCCTCAATTCTCTGTAACTCAATGTTAGCTCTGAATTCCCCTGCCTAAAAAAAAATCAATCTGAGTTTTGAAATTTTTAATTGACTTCCACTCCCCACCAGCCTCAACAGCTTTTTGGTTGTGTTCCAGATTTCCACAAACCTTTGATGAAGAAGCGCTTTCTGACATCAGGCCTGAACAGCCTAGCTCTAATTTTATTATGCCCCCTTCTTCTGGGTTCACCCCATTCAGGATTAAGTGTCCTTCTGGAAAGGCAAATTGAAGCCCAGACCTGGTATTATCTTGTATTAGGCAACTGTGACTACAGCGCGTAGCACCATGACAAATCAATGCTTAGGCCTTTTTGGAGAGTTGTGGGTGCTCTAGATGATAATAGCGGGTAATCATGCTCAAAACCTTATGTTGATTGCCTGCAGAGTGGGTCTCTAACTGAACCCTGCTTGTACACTTCACTAGCTGGTCATTAAATGAGCAGTTAAAATAAAACAACTTCCGAGAAAGTGTTAACAGATTTGTGAAAAATGTCTTTACTCATAAAATAATGTTAAATACACGTAGAGCAAAGCTCTAGTCTAAGCTTCACGATTCTCATCTCTGTTCAGGGGTCTCTAACAGGTGAACCAAAGCCTCCGCGGAGTTAACACAACAAATCTCATCCTACACATTGGGGGCGCAGAGCATCTCGTACCAGTCAAAATAGCTCCTGTGAAACTTAAAGCAGCTTTGAGATCTACAGAGAAGCATTGACCTGGAGATGAGCTTCAGCAGAATTTTGATTCCAGAATTGTTTCTAAAGAAGCTTGGTCTGGGACAGAGTAGCAAATTTTTTTGTGTTCATAAAAATGAGGATTAATAAAGCTGAGGAATTGTTAATGTTCAGTGTTCTGTAATTAGGTACAGCATGAGGTAGGAGCAGGTAAATAACCCCTCCACACCACCTAAATGATGTAACTTAACCTCAGAAGGGATCCCTACTGCATCATTGTGACATCTCCAGCTCCCAAACTAATTATTGATGCTAACTGGTCATAAATGCCATATCTTTTATTGTGTTGACTTATATCTGCCAAAATTGGATTGAGACTACTCAGACTCATTTCATTTAAGACCCTTAACATCCAGGAAAAGAGTCAATATAAGCAGGATCCAAACCAAGGTCCCAAAGGTGCTAATCCAGCCTTTACCAAAGAAAGGAGATGTTTGACCAATCAGTGTGAACTTAATTTGAACCCAGTGATGGAAGTTCAGTGAGCTAAACGCAGTGGTCAGAGAAGGAGAAACCTTCATCTGAACATTCTGGGATATGAACTCTGATCCTCTCAGAAAATGATGGTGTATTGATCAGTTACATCATATTGCCCTTCATCATGCGAAAGGGAACTTTCACATCGCCAATCAGGGAAGAGAAGACATCCAGGTTTCAACCTTTTTACCCAGTGATAAAAGGAGAGTGTGTGGATGGCATGATCCTTCATCAGCGACAAGGGGCCTTCATCCCATCAAGCTGAGCTGGATTAGAAGCAGGTCCCAGGGATGAAAGGATAGTACATTAACCCCCTTCATCTGAGAAATGAGACATTCACATCATCATCCTGAGGCATGAATTCAGGTCCCAGTGGTGAAGGGAGTCTGCTGACCATCTACATCACACAACCCTTCGCCAGAGAGGAGAGGCTTTCATTCCCAGCATTCTAGGCTGGATTGGAAACCAGAAAGGACAGTGTTCTGGCCCATTATGCCATCCATTCCTAGATATTTTTAAAGAAGTTTTTTCTTAGGTTTTCTAAGATTGCTAAAATGATTCAATTGGTACCACAAAAACCTACTACTGCTGCATTTTTTTTGGAAAAGATTTGCTCTACAGTAAAAGTACAGCAGCTGCTTAATGTCAAATTCCCCTGCTGAGCAGACAGATGGTTGGTGCACTCCTCGGGTATTTTTCTTGGTTGTGTCTACTTTTCAGCGATGGCCCCATGCACAGCACGTTGGAGGAGAGCAATGATATCATCATTTATGCAAGGTTTCTGATGCAAGGAATGGTTGGGATTCAGGTCAGAAGCTTTGGTTCTATCCTCAGGGATGCTTCATAAAGACTTTCTTCATCCATGACATTTGACTGGACCAGTAAATAGCATGTCACCTGATTGAAACAAAACAAGAAGAATCCTATGAGGACTTGGTGATTTTGAAATGAACGTTGTTGGTCATAGCAGTTGACAAGCATGCAAATGAAATCTTTCTATAGTCCACAACCTGACCAGAGTAAAGTTCTGAATTGTAATTTGATTATAGTTGAAGACATACATGTCCAATTTACAGCCTGAGACCCAATTTCATTGTCGACCTGAGAAATCTAAAAGGTAGCCCAATATTGTTGCCTCTTCAGTTGAAAACCACACTTACTGAGGTATCTAGGTATCTGGAGTTTACTTTCCACCATTTTTTTTTAGATGTGGATGTCATCGGCAAGGCATTAAGAGTCAACCATGTTGCATGGGACTGGAGTAACATCTAGGCCAGACTGAGAAGGGTGACAGGTATCCTTCCCTGAGGGACATCAGTGAAACATTTGGGTTTTTAACAACAGTCATGAGGGATGAGGGATTTTAACCACAAGATTAGGTTGGACAGCTGGGGTTGTTCTCCTCGGAGCAAAAGAGATTGAGGGGTAATTTGATAGAAGTTTACAAGATTATGGCAGGTTTAGATAAGGTAGACAAAGAAGAGCTGTTCCCATTAACCGATGGTACAAGGTCTAGGGGACACAGATTTAAGGTTTTGGTCAAGAGGTGCAGAGGATAGTGTGAGGAAGAAATTTTTGTGCAGCAAGTGGTAATAACCTGGAACTTGCTGCCTATGAGGATGGTGGAAATGGAGACAATTAATGATTTCAAAATGAAATTGAATGGGCACTTGAGGGAAATAAACTTGCAGGGTTATTGCGACAGAGTGGGGGAATAGTTCTGACTGGAATGCTCTACAGAGAGGCAGCATGATCTTGATGGGCTGAATGGCCTCCTTCAGTGCTGTAATGACTCTGACTCCAGCAGCTTCTCAGCCATTGTGCCACCCCACAAATTAGCAGATTTTAAAAATTCTTTCTTGTGATGTGGGCATTGCTGGCCAGGCCAGCATTTATTGCCCATCCCCAATTGCCCTCGAGAAGGTGGTGGCGAGCTGCCTTCTTGAATTATTGCACTCCATGTAGTATAGGTATACCCACAGTGCTGTTTGCAAGGGAGTTCCAGGATTTTGACCAAGTGACAGTAAAGGAATGGCAATACAGTTCCAAGTTAGCGTATTGAATTCAAACTCCCATCTTAGAATTATAGGATTTGAACTCATGACCTCTTGTTTGCTAGTCCAGTATCCTAACCATGTATGCAACTCCCTATCCTTCATCACTACCTTTTCCACTCAGAATCTCATGTACTTGGTTACTGGGGCTGCTCTGTCTCTTAAATAAAAACAGAATTACCTGGAAAAACTCAGCAGGTCTGGCAGCATCGGCGGAGAAGAAAAGAGTTGACGTTTCGAGTCCTCATGACCTGCTGAGTTTTTCCAGGTAATTCTGTTTTTGTTTTGGATTTCCAGCATCTGCAGTTTTTTTGTTTTTATCTCTGTGTCTTAAATGTTGGTTGCAGAGTGGTCAGAAGTTCCACTGAAACAAAAGCTTTGTAGCCATTTAAAAAAAAAGTTTCCATCCATGTTCATTCTGGTGGGACCTAGCAGCAATTTAGCAGAGTTAGGGGAAGCAGTATCAGACAGTTTTATATCTCTTGTGTGAAGGTTTATTCTTTAAAGAAAGATAACTACCATTTCACTTCTCTTCCTCCAATCATCTCCCTCCCCCTTTCCCAGACTGATTATTTCAGATTTCATGCAGTGGTCATTGTGCAGAGCTGTCCCACCATTTCCCTCTCACAAGACACTAAACTGTGGTACAACAGAAAGAAGTTCAGCACATTGTTTAAAACATTTTATTTTGTTAATTTGGGATGATAGGATTGCATCTCCCCAAGGAAATGCCGTGATAAAGAAATGCAGGATGTGGATTCACATCCAGGATGCTCAATGTAACAAGTTCCAGAGTTGGATCTGCTATCAGTCCGAAGGGCTATGCAGAGGTCAAAGGATAATCAATCCTCCACCTCCCAACCCCCACAGAATCTGAGGAAAATATCTCAGAATGCAAGTGCTTCCTAGCCCTGGGCTTGAAAACAGTTCCCTTGAAAAAAGAACAGGATAAGGGAAATGAGGAAATGGAGAATAATGTTTTAAAAATGTTGCAGGCCCAGCAGGTTTATTGGGTAATTCAGGGTTGTGACCATCCATATATTGTGATTCATAAACTCTCCACCATTTTGCAATTTCCTGCTTTAGGATTCCTTTATCCACATTCATCTCCTTAGTCGACAGTGTGCCCAGGCCAACTCTTTCCAGATCCTAAAATAAAAGAAAATACTGCGGATGCTAGAAATCTGAAATCAAAACAGAACATGTTGGGAAGACACAGTATGTCTGACAGCACCTGTGTAGAGAGAAACAGAGTTAACGTTTCGCGTCCCTACAACTTCTTCTGAACTCTGAACGTTAACTCTTTTTCTCTCGCCACAAATGCTGAGTTTTTCTGCACCTTCTGTTTTTATTTCTTTCCAGGCTCCCCTTAATTTAAAAAAAGTTCTCAGGATGCGGGCATCGCTGGTAAGGCCAGCAGTAATTGCCATCTCTAGTTGCCCCTTGAGAACGTAGTAGTGAGCCACCTTCTTGAATTGCTGTCGCACATGTAGTGAAGGAACACCTACAGTGCTGTATCAGGAGAAAGTCCCAGGATCTTGACCCAGAGACCATGAGGGGTATATGTCCAAGTTTGGATTGTGTGTGAACTCAGAGGGAAAGCACTGGTTTAGTTGTGAAAGCAGTCTGCGTACCCATCCTTCCTGCAGCAGATGGTGAGGTCAGAAAGACCTGAAAAATGGGAGATAATTTGGCAGGAAATGAGTTTAAAATAAAATCTAAAAATTGGATAAAAATAAATATGTGTATTAAAAGGCTATTGCTCAAATAGTGAGGGAGTGCTGTGCTGTCAGAGCTATCATTCTTTGAACAAGATGTTAAACCAAGGTTGCAGTTGCTGCTGAATTGATGTTAAGGATTTCATGATGTTATTCAAGCTTAGAGCAGGGAGTTCTACTGGTGTCCTGGGCCGCATTCTTCCTTCAAACAGCTCCATCAGAAACTATGTCCATACTGTCTACTCAGGAAAAGATATTGCAAAACCTTTCAAATTACACAGAACTTAAAATGAACCAACCTTGGTTTGTTGCTCTATCTTATAGGCAGTCTGCTGGAATTGTCTGATTTCTCGAATTATGTGAGATATCTGTTAATGTAAATACAGCATGAAAACAGGATTAGCAATCTATTGCATTGATGGAGCTTTCCAGCCAATAGTCAAAGACAGATATAGTTGAACAAACACATCAGTGTAAGTCTATTTTAACGTTCTTGTATAAAATAACATAGGCACATGAGAAAGGGCCATTTGGTTGCCCTTTATTTTATCCCCATATAAGAGTTGTCTTTATTGTCCTTTACCTAGTTTTTACTGCCCAGTTGAGTTAAAAATTTGATTGTGGATCTGTATGATGTTCTATTTGTGAATCAACTGCTCTTGGCCTCAAGTATCTACTCCCTGTGTGCTTGGAGGTTCCTCAGCTTCTAACTACTTTCCCTGCTCCTTGAAATCTCTGTGTAACTTATAAAGCTCACATCATGTAGAACAGTTCATTCCCCAATTCAGTTCCATAATGCAAAATTCAACTGACACACACATAAATTTCTACATTGTACAGAATTCCATTGGAATTATGCTCTTTCATTCCTATTGTATAAAACTTCTGATCCATATTTAACACTGTCCAACAATCTAATAATTAATGCTCGATATAGGAGCTGGTCATGTACAAAAGTTCCTAGGTCTGATAAAAGCAGGCAATGCACAGGTTAAAATACCTCAGGTTTAAATAAAAGCTTTCCATAAATTTCCATATCTGCAGCTCTTAATCAATACAAAAGAATGGATAGATGTCCATCAACATTTATATACAGTTTGATAGACCCAGTCAGTATCAGCAGCAATAGAGTTACATCAGGGATTAACTAGGCAAGAGGAGGGAAATACAGTATTCCAATATCCTGATCAAGACCATTATTGAAGGACCATGTACTGCTGGAATTGATTATTCTATCAGGTGAGGACAAGATCAGGCTTTAGTGCGATGCCCTAAATTGTCAAATAGCCTCGACCACACACTGACCTGTATCACATAGGAAGATTGCCCATCTGGGATGAGGTATCAGAGGATAGTTAGTACCCACCAGAATCTATGCCTTTAGGAGAGGAGAGTATAACTGGTGGCAGATACAGTGCACCCATTTTGTGTCACCTCCTGAATTAAATTTCTCTCCTGCTATCTCATGGAAATAAAAGTTTTGAAGAATCTGAGAACAGATGTTTTGTGGTGTTCTTGGGTGAGTGGCCATGCCCTGGATCTACATGATAAATCAGACTATGTCCTACCACTTCTCTGTAAGTAAGGCACATCTCAAACTTTCTGTCAGAGAATGGTATGTGGCAGAGGAGGAAAAGTGGTTAAACAAAGAGAAAAGGGACAAATCCAATCTCTATGTACCTACCATTCTCATCTTGGAGAAATTGACTAATCCATCTTCAGTATAATTTGGTGTTCCCTCCTCAATGAATGCCAGGTCTGTTAGGTACATCCCCAAATAAGGAACACACGGAGGGTCACAACTTCAGGCAACAAAAAGAAAGAAGTTACTCGGTAAATATTAAACTTGACATCTTATACATCAGAGCTGGGAATGTGCATCCAGTATCTGCTGCTGGATCAGCAGAGCTGGTGGGTGGGCAATGGGTTGGAGAACTCTTACACTCTGCACAATACTTGTGCTTGTGAACCACCTTGGAGTGATATTCAAATGACAGAAATATGTCCCAACACTTTAGAAAGGATGTCCAGATCCTGGTTAGGGTGCAAAGGAGATTTAACTACAATTGTACCAGAGAAGAGGGACTTCAGTTATTTGGAGAGATTGGAGAAACTGGGATTATTCCCCTTAGAGCAGAGTAGGTTGTGAGGAGATATAATTGAGATGTTCAAAATTATGAAGGGTTTCAATAGCTAAATAAGGAGAAATTGTTTCCTTTGGCAGAAGGATCGATAAGCAGATGACAGATTTAGGATGGTTGGCCAATGAACCAGTGTGGAGATGAAAGCATTATTTTATGCAATGAGTTGTTATGATCTGGAATGCACTGTTTGAAAAGGTGACAGAAGCAGATTAAATGGTGAATTTCAAAAGGCCATGGATAATTACTTAAAAATGAAAAAAAAATTGCAGGACTTTTAGGAAATGTTAGAGAAATGTGGAAAACTGGGTAGCTCTTTCAAAAAACCAGCACAGACATGATGGGCTGAATGGCCTCCTTCTGTGCTGTATGGCTGTAATTTTATGGATGAAGTTGAAGGGTTGAATGTTCTTCTTCATCTAAACCAACCTTGTGAAAAGATCAGGTAGGTGAGCTATTCTGGAGATGCACCCCAGTACAGTTAAACCCAAAATTGTGTGTTGAAGGTGGGCAGGAGTTTTGGCATATGGCAGATCTGACTTTGGCAGTAATCATTTAGCATGAGACTTTGGCCAATGCCAAAACAAGACATGGCAGAAGCCATGATCTTTGCTGGCTGTGTTGCTTACTGTTACTGCTCAGTCCTGTTCCCCAGATTCAATGGGTAGAATTGTTGTGCATAAATGACAGAATCAAATTCAGAATCAAATCCAAGAAGCTTTAAACCATCCAGGACAAAGCAGCCCGCTTTATTGGCACCACATCTACAAACATTCACTCCCCCACCATCGATTCACAGTAGCAGCAGTCTGTACCATCTACAAGATACACTGTAGGAATTCACCAAGGCTCGTTCGGCAGCACCTTCCAAACCCACTATCGCTACCATCTAGAAGGACAAGAGCAGTAGATAAATGGGAACACCACCACCTGGAAGTTCCCCTTCAAGTCACTCACCATCCTGACGTGGAAATATATTGCTGTTCTTTCACTGTCGCTGGGTCAAATCCTGGAACTCCCTTCCTAACAGCACTATGGATGTACCTACACCACGTGGACTACAGCGATTCAAGAAGGCAACTTACCACCACCTTCTCAAGGGCAACTAGGGATGGGCAAAATATGCTAGCCCAGCCAGCGATGTCCACATTCCGTGAATGAATAATAAAAAAAAATTGGCCACCTGTTATCCTCCCAATCTGATAGTCAATCCCATTGCCTGCAATATCAGGGGTGGCATGTAACAGACAACCCAAGAGTTGGCACCCGTTTAACACAACTGTCCAAGACTGATTTCTATTCCTGTGGTTCTATGCAGCATCTGCTTGAGGAAATTGAAACATACTTTTTCAAAGCCTCCCGGAGGTTTTTGAATCGTCCTTCAGAAGACACCAGTTTTTGCAACTTGTCGATTAATGCCTTTGTCTGAAGCAAAAGAGAGAGAGCAAGAGAAGTGAGTTGAGTACAGACCAACTCCACCTGAAGGAGGCTGAAAAAAAAATCCAATAATAGCTGCCTTTCACACCCACCTGTTTTGATACTTTCAGCCATGTCTTCTTCAACCGGAAGATCGCACTACGATTCAACGCTGAGGTTATCACCAGCACAGCGTTGTAATTGTGTAGACACTTGCAGATGTCTGCCACCGCCACCCATTTCTCAATGGCTGCCGTTCTAATGTTAATATCATCACTCTTCAAAATCTCCGAAGCTATTAAGTTGCTGATCTGAGAGGGACAGATAGAAATTGTAACTTCATCATCCAACTATTGCGTCCAATTCCAGACATCACACTTTAGAAAGGAAGTCAAGGTTTTGGAGAGGGTGCAAAGGATATTTACTAGAAACAATCAACATCCTGGGGGTTCCCATTGACCAGAAACTGAACTGGACTAGCCATATAAATACTGTGGCTACAAGAGTAGGTCAGAGGCTAGGAATCTTGCAGCGAGTAACTCACCTCCTGACTCCCCAAAGCCTGTCCACCATCTACAAGGCACAAGTCAGGAGTGTAATGGAATAAACTCCACTTGCCTGGATGAGTGCAGCTCCAACAACACTCAAGAAGCTTGACACCATCCAGGACAAAGCTACCCACTTGATTGGCACCCCATCCACAAACATTCACTCCTTCCGCCACCGATGCACCTTGGCAGCAGTGTGTACCATCTACAAGATGCACTGCAGCAACTCACCAAACCTCCTTAGACAGCACCTTCCAAACCCATGACCACTACTATCTAGAAGGACAAGGGCAGCAGACACAAGGGAACACCACCACCTGGAAGTTCCCTTCCAAGCCACTAACCATCCTGGCTTGGAAATACATCGCTGTTCCTTCTCTGTCATTGGGTCAAAATCCAGAAACTCCCTCCGTAGCACCATTGTAGGTGTACCTACACCACAGGGACTGCAGTGGTTCAAGAAGGCAGCTCACCACCACCTTCTCAAGGGCAATAAGGTATGAGAAATAAATGCTGGCTAGCCAGCGACACCCACATCCCATGAATGAATTTTAAAAATGTACTGGTGTCGAGGGCCCCCAGTTATGTGGAGAGACTGGAGAAGCTGGAATTGTTTGCCACAGAGCAAGAAGGTTAGGACAAGATTAAGTAGAGATGTTCAAAATGATGAGGGGTTTTGATTGAGTAGATAGGAAGAAACAGTTTTCAGTGGCAGGAAGACCGGTGACCAGAGGACCCAGATTTAACATAATTGGCAATAAGAACCAGAGGGGAGGTGAGGAAAATATTTTATTCACCAAGTTGCTATGCTCAGGAATACAATGCCTGAAAGGGTGGTGGAGGTTGATTGCAAAAGGGAACTGGATAAATACTTGTAAAGGAGAAATTTGTAGGACTGTGGGAAAGCCTGGAAGGTGTGGGATGAATTGGATGGCTTTTTTGAAGAGTTGCGCAGGCAGGTTGGGCCAAATGGTCCCCTTCTATACTGTAAGATTCTGTAATCCTATGAAGTAGTATGTTATCCCGTTCCTACCTCATGTGGCTGAGCATTCCAATGGAAAACAGTTGGAACTCCAAAACCTTCAGGATTGCTCAGAAGGAGGAAGATTGTAAAAACAAGGAGGAGAGCAGGTTGAAGAGCAGAACTCACTGTTGAATATACGATACTGGTAGTAAGAGACTATCCAATGCTGGGGATTGGGAATTCGTACAGGTCAGTGGATGTAAAATGGATACTGGACAGACCAATTTGGCAACAGGATGACCTGTCTCACTATCTCTACAGGCTCTTGCTCCATTGCTAAACTCTTGAGGCCTATATCACCCTAGTGGATGCTTGAATTCAGTCCCCTTGAAATCCCCTTGAATTAATACATTAAAGGGCCAAACCACTTTTGAGAACCCTTTTCTGGAATCTTCTTAAAACCTGCCATGCCCAGGAGTCTTCATCACCCTCCTAGTGGCTCCGAAATCAAACTCTTCCTATGGAGCCAGGAAGAGCAAGAGTGGTCCCTGGCTCACAATCAACCCCCCACCCCCACTATCATCCTCCCGATAAAAGGCCAAAATCTGACCTTATATATTTGATTTTACTTTAATTTGGTTAATGTCTGTGTCAAAATAGCCAACAAAACAAAGAGACACATATTATGCACCCAGCACATCAAGTGGTTGATTTTCACATGCGGTGTACATTAGGCGGATGGTGGGTTTAGTGTTCAGTCACAGTTGGAATGGTACTGACAGATCCAAGCTGATACCCAGAGACTTCTTTTATGAGAGTGGAGGATCATAGATAAGGCACATTATTGGAAAGTGATGTTAAAGGTGTGACACATAATGGATTTAGAAACCCTTACTTGTCGGCTATTGTGGAAACAGGAGTAGGCCATTCAATCCCTCAAGCCAGCTCCGCCATTCATGGCCGATCTGTACCTCAAATCTACTTACCAGCTTTTGATTCATGTACCCTACCCAACAAAAATCCATCCACCTCAGTCTTGTAAATTGCAATAAAGACTGAGGATACTTTGATAAAATTAAAATACTGCGGATGCTGGAAATCTGAAACAAAAACAAAAATAGCTGGAGAAACTCAGCAGGTCTGACAGCATCTGTGGAGAGGAACACAGTTAATGTTTCGAGTCCGTATGACTCTTCATTAGTTCTGATGAAGAGTCATACGGACTTGAAACATTAACTGTGTTCCTCTCCGCAGATGCCGTCAGACTTGCTGAGTTTTTCCGGCTATTTTTGTTTTCGTTGCTGAGGATACTTTAGTTGGTGAACAAACACAACAACAACTTCTATTTAGATAGTGTCTTTAGTCCAATAAAGTGCCCCAAGATACTCCACAGTGGCATTATAACACAAAATATGACGCAGAACAACATAGGAAATATTAAGACAGGTGACCATAAGCTTGGTCAAAGAGGACAGTTTTAAAGAGCACCTTAAAGGAGGAAAGTGAAGTAAAGAGTTAGAGAGGTTTAGGGAGGATACCCCAGAATCCAGGGTCTTGACAGCTGAAGGCATGGCCACCAAGGATGGAGTGATTAAAATTGGGAATGCTTAAGAGACTGGAATGGGAGGGGCACAAATACCTTGTAGGGTTGTTGGGCTGGAGGAGAATACACGAACTTCACGGTTCCTTGTGTTAATGGTATATTAATTGTATTATTAGGGTTAGAGGTGGAGGGCATTGATTGATTAAAGATCTTGAGCATATATAAAGAGAGACTTTTAGCAGGTCCAGGCAGCGGGCTGTCGAGGGGGTCATTTGGCCCAGCTGTCTGTGCCTCTTTCATGCCTATGTTTGCACCTGGGTGTCCCTGGAGATGGAACATGTGAACTTGAGGCCTTCTGCTCAAAAAAGTATAAAGAGAGACTACTAGGATAATCAGGCCCAGATTTTCACCACTATTTCATGGCAAAAATGGCAGCTGAGCCCAGAAATCCTAAGACCTGCCCCTGAATATGGCATTTTCTATTTTCGCAGGGGACAGTGACACAGTCTCAGAATAAGAAGTAGGACATTTAGGACCGAGATGAGGAGGAATTTCTTCTTCAGAATTTCTCCAATCTTTGGAATTCTCTACCCCAAAGGGCTGTGGAGGCTCAGCCACTGAGCATGTTCAAAGCAGAGGTCGATAGATTTCTGCATACCGATGACATCTGTTACTAAACTATCATTTTTTTCATAATAGTATTATGGGATATTGTAAGGTAGGTTTATGGTTGTGAATGTGGATAGTTTTGTCTGTGTGGCTGATTTAACTGAATTAGAGTCAGATAGACTGCAAGGTTGAAATTATCAAAAATTAGGTGGAAAGCAGACTTTTGAAGCAGAGATGGACAAGTGAGGCTGAGATAAAATGTGAATGAAATTTTCATTTTTAGATAAGTGAAGGGGTTGTTTGATCTTCAAAGGGATGTCAACTCCCAGAGCACCGGCAGGGTGTCTGAGTAAACAACAACCATTAGCAATAAAGAAGGAACTGACTGTGAATATCTGGGATAGGAGAACATGTCTGTGAATATCCAGAGAGGAGAATGTGTCTGTGAATGTCCAGAGAGGGTAATGTGTCTGTGAATATCCAGAATAGGGGAATGTGTCCGCGAATGTCCAGAGAGAGGAATGTGTCCCTGAATATCCAGAATAGGGGAATGTGTCTGTGACTATCCAGAGAGGGGAATGTGTCTGTGAATATCCAGAATAGGGGAATGTGTCTGTGAATATTCAGAGAGGGGAATGTGTCTGTGAATATCCAGAATAGGGGAATGTCTCCGTGAATATCCAGAATAGAGGAATGTGTCTGTGAATATCCAGAATAGGGGAATGTGTCTGTGAATATCCAGAGAGGGGGGAACATGTCCATAAAAATCTGAGATATAGGAATGTGTCCGTGGAGATGGAGACCCTATGCCTGGTACTGTTATCATTTACAAATCCCCTGCTGGTGCAGTTAGTCCAGGTCACAGCACCTGACCCTCATCTCACGACAATTGTTTTGAGCTGTGTGTATATTTACAAAGAGAAATAGTCAGGGTATTGTCCAAACAGATCAGCCGGCAGTAACAAGCAGTTTAAGTTCTGCAGTTCTTCATGCACTTGCCTGTTTCCCAGAAATGGCTCAATCCTGCTTAAGAAGATGATGAATATTCAGCCAATTGGAGAACTCTGTGTTGCTGGGTGTTCTGCTGTCAGCTCACACTAACCAATCAATGCTGCTGAAACTGTAAGACTCTTGTTGGATTGAAGCTCTGTGTTGTTACATCTCCTCACTCTCTCCTGAAGACTGTTCCCATGACCACATGTACAACCTCCCACAGTTTGCCAGAGCTACAACAATTTATTGACCTTGAAGCTTTGGAGTCTTTGCTTGTCTTGAAGATATGGGGGTCACTGGGGACTAACTTAAGCCATAATTTCTCATGAAGAAGTCATTGGGCGATTTCAATTTGCCACAATGTTTGCCAATGTTGGGCACTATAGAAAGCCACAATCCTCTCATGCCAGATGCAACTTTATACAAGATTGTCAGTGGAAATACATCATTGCAAGTGGTCTAACCAACACCTTTTACCAGATTCCATTAGCACCTTCCATGTAGTACTGTGGAGTGCTGGCACCTTACAAAGCTGGTCATGTGTACCCTGGATCTGCTGTGGGCGTACCTGAACCAGAAACTGACCTCGAAGAATTGACATGTCGTGTCCCCGGTGACCTTCCAGTTGAAGGGATAGTTGTCAAACTTGCTGACAACCTCTACTGTGGTGGTGACAGTCCTGACAGACTTCTTCACAACTGGTAACGTGTTCTACAATATCTGTCCCCATGTGACCCACACCTATCTGCCCCTAATCTGATTACGACTATTCTAGGATGGTTTAGTGCTCAGGGCACCTTGTAAGCTAGCCCACACAGATGAGAGCTTAGAGCTTGGATTAGTACTTGGGACTATGATGTTATTGCTATTACAGAGACTTGGTTGAAGGATGGACAGGATTGGCAGATAAACGTTCCAGGATTTAGATGTTTCAGGCAGGATAGAGAGGGATGTAGAAGAGTTGGGGGAGTTGCACTGCTGGTTAGGGGGAATATCACAGCTGTGTGATAAGAGGACACCTCGGTGGGCTCATGCAGCGAGGCATTATGCGTAGAACTCCGGAATAGGAAGGATGCAGTCACAATGTTGGGGGTTTAGTATAGGCCTCTCAGTTGCCGGTGGGAGATTGAGGAACAGTTATGTAGGCAGATTTTGGAAAGATGTAAAAGCAATAGGGTTGTTGTGGTGGGTGATTTTAACTTTCCCTACATTGACTGGGAATCACTTTGTGCTGGGGTAGAGATGGTGCAGAATTTGTAAGGTGCATCCAGGAGGGTTTCCTGAGACAATATGTAGATAGTCCAACTAGGGAAGGGGCAATGCTGGACCTGGTATTAGGGAATGAACCCGGCCAGTTGGTCGAAGTTTCAGTAGGGGAGAATTTCTGGAAAAGTGACCATAATTCAGTAAGTTTCAAGGTACTGGTGGATAAGGATAACAGGAGTCCTTGGGTTAAGGTGCTTAATTGGGGGAAGGCTAATTATAACAATATTAAGAAGGAACTGAGGAATTTAGACTGGAGACGGATGTTTGAGGGCAAATCAACAACTGACATGTGGGGGGCTTTCAAATGTCAGTTGATAAGAATTCAGGACCGGCATGTTCTTGCTAGGATGAAGGATAAGCATGGCAAGTTTCAGAAACCTTGGAAAATGAAGGATATTGTGAGATTAGTCAAAAAGAAAAGGGAAGCATTAGTAAGGGCTAGAAGGCTGGGAACAGATGAAGCCCATGGAGAATATAAAGAAAGTAAGAAGAAGCTTAAGCAAGGAGTCAGGAGGGCTAAAAGGGGTCATGAAAAGTCATTGGCAACCAGGATTAAGGAAATTCCCAAGACCTTTTATACATATGTAAAAAGCAAGAGGGTAGCCAGGGTAGGCCCACTCAGGGACAGAGGTGGGAATCTGTGTGTGGAGCCAGAAGAAATGGGAGAGATACTAAATGAATACTTCTCATTAGTATTCACCAAAGAGAAGGACTTACCGGTCGATTTGTCTGGGGAAGAGTGTAGAGATAGCCTGGATCATGTTGAGATCAAAAAAGAGGAGGTGTTAAGTGTCTTGAAGAATATTAAGGTGGATAAGTCCCCAGGGCCAAATGGGATCTACTCCAGAGTACTGAGGGAGGCAAGGGAGGAGATTGCCGGGGCCTTGACAGAAATCTTTGTATCCTCACTGGCTATGGGTGAGGTCCCAGAGGACTGGAGATTGGCCAATGTTGTTCCATTGTTTAAGAAAGGTAGCAGGGATAATCCAGGAAATTACAGGCTGGTAAGCCTTACATCAGTGGTAGGGAAATTATTGGAGAAGATTCTTCATGGCAGGATTTACTACCATTTGGAAGTGAATGGGCATATTAGTGAGAGGCAGCATGGTTTTGTGAAGGGGAGGTCGTGTCTCACTAACTTGATCGAGTTTTTCGAGAAAGTGACAAAGATGATTGAGGATGAAAGGGCAGTGGATGTTATCTACATGGATTTCAGTAAGGCCTTTGACAAGGTCCTTCATTGTAGACAGAAGGTAAAGTTGCATGGGATCAGAGGTGAGCTGGCAAGATGGATACAGAATTGGCTTGGTCATAGAAGACAGAGGGTAGCAGTGGAAGGGTGCTTTTCTGAATGGAGAGCTGTGACTAGTGGTGTTCTGCAGGGATCAGTGCTGGGACCTTTGCTGTTTGTAGTATACATAAATGATTTGGAGGAAAATGTAACTGGGCTAATTAGTAAGTTTGCAGACGACACTAAAGTTGGAGGAGTTGCAGAAAGTGAAGAGGATTGTCAAAGGATACAACGGGATATAGATCAGTTGGAGACTTGGGTGGAGAAATGGCAGATGGAGTTTAATCCAGGCAAATGCGAGGTAATGCATTTTGGAAGGTCTAATACAGGCAGGAATTATACAGTAAATGGCAGAACCCTTAAGTGCATCGACAGGCAGAGGGATCTGGGTATACAGGTTCACAAGTCACTGAAAGTGGTAACGCAGGTAGATACGGTAGTCAGGAAGGCATATGGCATGCTTGCCTTCATTGGCGGGGGTCTTGAGTATAAAAGCTGGGAAGTCATGCTGCAGCTGTATAGAACCTTGGTTAGGCCACACTTGGAATATTGCGTGCAATTCTGGTCGCCACATTACCAGAAGGATTTGGAGATGTTGGAGAGGGTGCAGAGGAGGTTTACTGGGATGCTGCCTGGTCTGGAGGTTATTAGCTATGAGGAGATGTTGGAGAAACTCGGATTGTTCTCACTAGAGCAACGGAGATTGAGGGGTGACTTGATAGAAGTTTACAAAATTATGAGTGGCATGGGCAGAGTAGACAGTCAGAAGCTTTTTCCCAGGTTGGAAGAGTCAATTACTAGGGGACATAGATTTAAGGTGAGAAGAGAAAACTTTAGAGATGTGTGGGGCAAGTTTCTTTCGCAGAGGGTATTGAGTGTCTAGAATTTGTTGCCAGAGGAGGTGGTGGAAGCAGGTACGATAGTTGTGTTTAAAATGCAGCTTGACAAATACATGAATAGGATGGGAATAGAGAGATACGGACCCCAGAGTGCAAAATGTTTTAGTTTGACAGGCAATATGATCGGTGCAGGCTTGGAGGGCCGAAGGGCTTGTTGCTGTGCTGTACTTTTCTTTGTTCATTGTTCTTTGTTTACAACTAACAAGATAAATAGGGCAAGGTTATGTGTATTATACGTATTTTTCCAAAAAGGAAAAAGGCCATATTGACAACATGAAAGATTTTTATATTATGGGAAAAGTAAATTTCTGAAGACATGTAAAACAATGGGATTTTACACATTAAAGAGAGAGAAACATATGTAAAGAAGGATGGAAGGTTATGTGAGGATGGCCGACTAACATCTTGAAAGGTACACCGTGTAAAGCAACCTTGGGGAAAAGTCTCTAGCCATTTTTGCAGAAGTCTGCTGTGTTCAGTAACTAAAGTTGTCTCAAAAGGCCTCTGGAATTCCACTGTTGAGTGGGTGCTGTGGTAACCCTGCTGGATTGCTTATTTAAATTTAAAATCTATTTTGGACTGTTGCCTTAAAGGGCGTATGCAATTAAGGCCTGAATCTTCTGGTCGGCGTGCAGGAGCAGGCTCCGCTTGTCTACACGTAAAATGACGTGCGGTGATGTCGGCCATGCGTCCCAACATCACCACATGTCGTTCTGACCCTCAGTTTGGCAGGCGTGCTGGAATTAAAAAAGAGATCTCAGAGCCTGAGTAAGGTTCTGATGTGGAAATGACCACTTTCAATTTTAAACCCAGTGGGGAGATGTTTAACTTTATGCAGGCACTTCTGAAGTTTGAGGAAAGGGATGTGGAGATATTCTTTATTTCTTTTGAGAAGATAGCTAAGCAGATGAAATGGCCACAAGAAATCTGGACATTGCTGTTACATTCTAGGTTGGTAGGTAGAGCTCATGAGGTATATGCATTGCTGTCAGAAGAGATATCGATGGATTATGAGGCAGTAAAAAAAACTATTTTGAGTGCATATGGGCTGCTTCCTCAGGCGTGCAGGCAGAAATTTAGGAATGTAAGGAAACAGCCTGGTCAGACTTATATTGAGTTTGAGAGAGTAAAATAAAGTAATTTTGACTTGTGGATATAGGCATTAAAGGTAAAGACAATATATGCAGCTCTTAGAGAAGTAATTCTTTTGGAAGAATTTAAAAATTCAATTCCTTCAGCAGTGAGAACTCGTGGAGGAACAGAGGGTTAAAACGGCAAGGCAAGCAGCAGACTTAGCTGATAATTATGAGTTAGTTCCCAGAGCGAAACTCTTTGTTCTTCATCCTTTTAAATCAGAGAAGGATGGGAAGTAGGAAGGTGAAAGGACGGTAGCTAGTCAAGGAAGAGAAGGAGCTGTTGGAAATTCTCAGGAAGTTTCTCCTTAGACCAGAAAGGAAGGTGCTGAGGGCAGAAGTGACACTCAAAAACTGAAGTATTTTCATTGTAATAATTTGGGGCACATGAAGTCAATGTGTTGGATTCTACAGGGAAAACTCATTGCAGTAATTAGAACACAGAAAAGTTCTGGAAGTAAGAGTACTGTGGGGTTTGAGATCCAGGCACAGGAAAAGCCAGTGGTTTGTGTACAGGTGAAGCAGGAAGAATCAGTGATAGATAAAAAGTGGAAATGTGTTCACAATTTACCCAAGCGAGTTCTGAAGGGCAGGTTACAGAAATATTTAAAGATTTTGTATGTGAAGGGGAAGTCTTTCCATGTGTACAGGGTGGAGCAGGCAAAGATATTAACATTTTAAGAGACACAGGGGCAAGTCAATCCTTAATGTTATGGGATAGTGATATTTGTTGTCCAGAGGCAGAATTGCAAGAAAAGGTGGTAATAAGTGGGATTCATGGAGATGCTAAACCTATTCCATTGTGGAAGGTAAATTTAAAAAATAAGTTGAAAACAGGAGAGGTGATTGTTGGAGTAGTAGAAAAATTGCCCTTCGCTGGGGTTCAATTTATCTTATGTAATGATATAGCTGGGTCACAGATGTTTGTGATGTCTACTGTAGTCGAGCAGCCTGTGGAGGAGCATTCAACAGACATGTTGCAGGAAGAATATCCTGGATTGTTTTCAGATTGTGCAACAATGAGATCACAAACTCACAGGTTAAAACAGGAAGAGCGGGAATTTAAAAGACAGGGGATGGATGCTGGAATCCAATTAGTTGGATCTGTCTGTGAAAAGATCAGGTTGAAGAGAATGAAGCAGAAATATTTAGATCATGTTAAATTGGTAGAGTTACAGCAGAAGGATCCACAAATAAAGAAGTTATATCAGACAGCTTATTCAGAAGCAGAGGCAAAATATATTCCAGAATTAGCTTAAAGGGAATGTGTTAATGAGGAACAGGAGACTGTTCCATGTTTCAGCAGATGAGATGGTGGTGCATCAGATAGTGAGACCATCTGGATACAAAAATGAGATATTGAGAGTTGTTCATGAAATTCCAATAGGGAGACATTTAGGAATTAGGAAGACTCAGGTGAAAATATAAAAAATATTTTTATTGGCCTGGATTGCTTAAAGATGTAGTCAAATTCTGTAGAATATGTCATACATGTCAGGTGACAGGAAAACCTCATGCAGTAATTAAACCAGCACCTTTAATTCTGATTCATTTTACCAGGGTCCTGATTGATTATGTAGGGCCCCTCCCTAAGACTAAAACTTGCTGATAATAATGGCTGTGTCTACAAGGCTTCTGCAAGCGATACCTTTGCGAAATATTACAGCAAAGAGAATTGTAGAGTAATTGACTAAATTTTTTACAAGATATGGGTTACCTAAAGAAATGCAATTGGATCAAGGTTCAAATTTCATTTCACAGCTGTTTAAAGAAGTGATGAGTAACCTGGGGATAAAGCAGTTTAGGTCATCAATTTATCATCTGCCAATGTATAAGTGATCATACTACATGGCAATCACCTTGCTAAAAAAATTGCTAGTTAAACAGGTGATGGGCATTGATTATTCCATCTAAGCAGAATAAAAAGATATACCTGGTGCACTTTGTGGGGAAGCTGCTTGGAAGTCAGTAGCATTGAGGAGCTGTCTTGAAAATAAACTAGCTTGAACCAAAAGACCAGCCTGTATTAATTCTTCCACTACAACCACTTGTTGCAAATAGCATGGGAGCAAGAGGATGAACTTTAAGCTTTGGTGATTAATTGCTGTTTATGAAGCTTTTTGTCTCAATCCTCTGAGGGAAAAGAAGTCAACCAATGCTGACAATTTAAATTACAGAATGGTGGAAGGATGGTGCAAAATTGCAAGCTTTGACTATCCTCCAATTTCTTTGAGTCTGAATCATATCAGCAATGGAAAGCTGAAGTTGAGATGTGGACCCGGGTTACTTCCATACCCCGAAAGAAGCAAGGTATGACATTGGCATTATTAATACCAACCATGAAGAGGGATTGGACTTTCTGTTACAATTTTTGGATAAATTTTACAAAAAGGATGAGTTATTGGAAGCTTTTGAAACTTGGACAATCTTTGATGGGTTTAGGAAATCAAATGATCAGTTCATGGATTTTGATAAATGGTACAGGAGACTACAGAGATTTGAACTTGAAATTTCGGAATCAGTATTAGCATTTAAATTACTGGACTGTGCTCGCATTTCCAACGTTGATAGTCTTTTAGTACTAACGGGTGCAATTCCGGGGTAAAGAATCTCTGCTAGATCAAATGGCGACTGCCCTAAAAAAGATTTCTGGGGAGACAGTCGTTCCCAGTCACTTTCCTAGCAAATGTGAACAACTATGCGGTGAAACAAAGGATAGAGGAGTTAATGGTGGCCAAATTTTGAGGTCGACCAAATATTAGACGTAGATTCCAATACAAAGCAGGGGTTAATGACAGGAGGTCTGAAAATGGTCGGAACCCTAGCCAATTTGAGAGTC
The DNA here is from genome assembly GCF_017639515.1 of Carcharodon carcharias. Classification (NCBI taxonomy): domain Eukaryota; kingdom Metazoa; phylum Chordata; class Chondrichthyes; order Lamniformes; family Lamnidae; genus Carcharodon; species Carcharodon carcharias. The sequence continues at coordinate 24,052,392 of NC_054492.1, read as the reverse complement.
GGGACAAAAAGCATGGCAGGGACAGTGACCGTAGGCATTTAAACCCAAAAAATGCATGGGGAATGATTAATTGGTGTTTTTGATGTGATTCCCAGTATCATTACGCAATGAACTGCCCACAGCGAAGGAATTGCGTTTTTGAAGTGACCCACGAGATGGATTCATCTGAAACTGAAAATGATGGTGTCTGCCATGATGGAATTGTATTGGTCACTGAAAGTTTGAACCCAGTGATGAGCATCTTGATGGTAGATTCCTTCAACTGTGCAGTTCTGGACAGTGGTTGCAATTCTATAGTGTGTGGCATGGACTGGCTTGATTACTAACTGGAGACTCTCGATGCGGCAGACCAGCGGAAGGTCAAGGAGTAGGAAAGCTCTACCTGCTTCAGATTCGGAGATAATACATTAACATCCTCCAAACGGGTGGTCCTTGCTTGTAAGATAACAGGGATCAATCTGTTTATCAGTACTGACGTGGTTCCTAGCCAGATACCGCTATTGTTAAGTCAATATGCAATGAAGAAGGCTCAGACGGTGCTAGATATGAAAAATAATAGAGCAGCTGTGTTCAGAAAAATCAAGATCTATATTTTACTTGGTCAGGCCATTACTGCCTGCCGTTAAGGGAGCCAGAGATTTCTCATCAAAAAGTTCATGAAGTTTTATTAACTGCTGAGAATAAGAATTTGGTCATTCGATCATTTGGAAATTATATAGATAGTTTGCACATCTGGCACCACAAAAACTGAAGACTCTACTTCAAGATGTGGGAGTGGTTGATGACCTTATTGAACAAATCACTGAGTGTGAAATTTGCCTTAAGTATCACAAGACACGTCCTGTTGTGAGCTTGTCACTAGCCAGGGAGTTTAATGATGCAGTGGCAATGGACTTGAAAGTTTGGGACAAGGATAAGGGTATTTTTTTACTGCATTTCATAGATATGGCATCTGGATTTAGCCTATCCACTGTAATACATAGCCAAGTAAAGACAAAAGGACCAATGTCAATAGGTCATGGAGAAATGGGTAGGAACAGGATTAGGAACACCAATGAAGCTCCTGACTGATAATGGTGGGGAATTTGCTAATGAGGAATTTTGAGATATGTGCATAAATTTAAACATCATTATTATGCATACTACATCTGAGAGCCCGTTTATTAATGGTCTTTGCAAAAGAAACCATGCAGTAATAGATGACGTTAAATAAAATATTGCCTGAACAACCAGACTGTAAATTGCAAACGGCGCTAGCATGGCCGGTGCAAGCAAAGAACTCTTTGCAGATGGTTGGGGGTGTACAGTCCATACCAGTTGGTGTATAGAAGAAATCTGAAGTTGCCTTCGGTGTTATCAGATGCTCCCCCTGTTCTAGAAGGGACTAGCATTAGCGTTACATTTTTTCTGTTCATCGGAATGCTTCGCATGGAGACAGAAAAGCTTTCATTAAAGCTGAGATTTCGCAGAAAATTCAGTGAGCCCTATGGCACCACATAAGACCATCAGGAATACAGTTTAGACAAGGAGACATGTATATTATAAAAGGGAAGGCCAGAAAGAGTGGAAAAGACCTGGCAAGGTAATAGGGAGTGATGGGAAAGTAGTAATTGTGCAACATGGCAATCAAACTGTTAGGGTACATTCTTCACAGTTAACTGCTATTGACTATACCTTTACAGGTTCTGAACAGGACATGGAAAGCGAGGAGGCACCATGCATTTCACATACACACACTGGGTAGTTATGAGGAGCAGACAATGGCAGATACAGGGTTTAGTGACTATGAACAAAGTAACACTGAGGTACAGGATAATGCTATTTGTCCAAAAGGGCAACTGCCCAATGTAGGAACAAAAGTAACATACATGCAAGAAGGGACCAGTGTGTGGAGGGATGCCACCATCAGGGAGAGCAGGAAAGGCCACTGATAAATACAAACTGATAAATTTAGCCATTGATTAAATGTGCACGATGAAGGACGGGAGACAAGGTCTATGGATCGGCAAACTGAGGTAAAGATGTGGAAACCCAGAAAGCGCAGTATATGTTCAGACAGTGGACCAGAAAGTGGCCGTGACCCCAGAAAAAAATCACGGACTTTCGAATGGGATTCTGCTCGCATGGGAGAAAGATCATATCAAAGTAATCTAGAAAGGGAGAGGAATGTGAGTAGAGGCTGTAGCTTAACAAGAACAAGGACTACAGAACAAGCCAGGAATTTCAATAGAAGTAGAAGTCCTTATGACTGAGAGATTTTAGTAACTGCTAATAAATTGGAAAATAAGCTGATAAAGGAAGCCAAATGGAAAGAGTTAGAAAGTTGGAAGAAATTTGAGGTATATTCTGAAATACCTGATGGAGGACAGCCAGCTTTATCTCACAGATGGATCTGTACAAAAAAGGTACTCCCAGACGGCACATATACAGCCAAAGCGAGATTAGTAGCCTGAGGCTTTGAAGAGAGACTAGGAGATCAGGATGTCAGAGCGGACTTGCCTACTGTAGGGAAAGTGAGTTTGAAGATTTTTCTTTCAGCTATTTTGGCATCCTATTCCTGGGAGTGCAAGTTGATTGATGTGAAGGCTGCTTTTTTACAGGGGGAGAAGTTTCAAAGGTAAGTTTTTTGAAACCGCCCAAAGAAGCCAGGGATATAGAGGGAAAGCTGTGGAAATTGAACAAATCTATTTATGGATTGAATGATGCGTCAAGGGTATGGTATTTTTCCGTGAGGTTTCTCCTGTCAAAAACAGGTTGCATTAAGTTGAAAGCAGATCCTGCTTTGTTCCACTGGTAGCATAAGGAGAAACTAACTGGAATCTTTATCATGTATGTTGATGATTTCCTGTGTGGAGGCTCTGTAGAATTTGAGCAATGGGTAATCGAGAAGATAATAAAGGACCTCAACGTCGGAAGTTAGGCTTCAGGGACCTTTAAATACATAGGTTTAGGCATTAAGCAGAGCAAGTTAGGAGTGACACTGAATCAACAATCTTATTTAGAAAATGTTAATCATATCCCAATAACTCCGAGTTAGGTCCTCAAAAAGTGGATCCTGCTACCAAGGAAGAAACGGAACAGTTGAGATGTTTAATTGGGCAGTTGAACTGGTTGTGTGCTCAGTCTAGACCTGACTCTAGTTATGATGTGTTGGAGCTGAGTACCATGATGAAACATGCTATAGTTGAGGAAGTTCTGAGAGCAAATAAAACACTAAAAAAATTAAATTCTGAGAGATGCATGCTCAAGTTTCCAGCCTTGGGTGAACCAGAAGATATGAGGTTGGTCATTTTTAGCGATGCTTAACATGCCAATCTTCCAGATGGGTACTCTAGCATAGCAGGGTTTATCATATTCTTGGTGGGAAAGAATGATAAATGTTGTCCACTGGCTTGGGAGGCCAGGAAAATAAAAGGGTAGGAAAAGGCAACTTAGCTGCTGAAACACTGGTATTAGTAGAAGCGATAGATATGGGGGTTTACTTATCCAATATACTGACAGAAATATTATATAAGGGGCAATGTGAGAAAAGTTTTGCCAATAGAATGTTGTGTTGATAACCAGTCTCTTTAGGATAACGTTCATTCAACAAAAAGTGTCGCTGAATAAAGGCTAAGAATATAGCATGATTATCCCATCTAAGCAGAATAAAAAGATACAACTGGAACACTTTGTAGGGAAGCTACTCCAGAAGTCAGTAGCACTGACGATTTGTCTTGAAAGTAAACCAGCTTGAACCAAAAGACCAGCCTGGATTAATTCTTCCACTTCAACCACTTATTATGAAAACCATGATGAGGACTTATAGTCAAGACCATCCATAGGTTTGGGATTGGGGAATTTCATTCTTGTTATTTGCCATAAGGGATGCTGCTAATGAATCAACAGGATTTAGTCCTTTTTAATTAGTGTATGGTCATGAGGTAAGGGGACCACTGAAGTTGATTAAAGAGAAGTTATGGATCAGAATTTGGAAACTACTCTCTTAGTTTATGTGACGAACTTCAGAGAAAGATTGAACAGAGCATGTGAGTTAGCTAAGGAACATTTAAAGATATCACAGCAGGTGAAGGCAGAGGGCCAAAACTTGTAATTTTGTTGCTGGGGAAAAAAATGTTAATTTTATTACCAGTATTGGGTGAACCATTAAAGGCAAGATTTAGTGGGCCTTACAGAGTTGTAAGGAAATTGAGTGAAGTAAATTATTTAATAAATACTCCAGGTAGAAGAAAGAAGCAGAGAGTGTCATGTAAATATGCTTAAAAAGTACTTTGACAGGGGAGATAACCAAAAGGAGGTATTAATGGTGGTGAATAGAGGTAGAAATTAAGAATTCTGAAATTGATTTTCCTATAATCAAATTGGACAATGAAGGGGGTACTTAAAATTTAAATGTAATACCGAGTTACCTTCCAGACAAGTGTCAGTGATTTGGAGAAGCTACTGCAGTCACACAAAGTTATTTGTGGGAATAAGCTGGGAAGGACAAATTGAGCTACACATGATGTAGTTGTGGGTGATTCACTTTCTATAAGGCAACGTCCTTATAGATTGAATCCAGTGAAATTATTGCAAGTACAGAAAGAAATCAAATTCATGCTTCAGAATGACATCGTTGAGTCTAGTCACAGTAACTGGAGTTCACCTGTTGTGATGGTACCGAAGCTGGATGGAACACAAAAACCGTGTGTGGATTATTGAAAAGCAAACGCAGTGATGAAAGCGGATTCATATCCTATTCCATCGTTGTAAGCTTACATTGAGAAAGTGGGACAATCATGGCTTATCACAAAGATTGACTTGCTGAGAGAATAGTGGCAAGTACCGTAATCGAAAAGAGCCAAGGAGATATTGGCTTTTGTGACACCAGATGGACTATATCAGTTTAAATTTATGCCATTTGGTATGAAGAATGCACCAGCAACATTTCAAAGACTGACAAACAAAGTAATTGCAGGACTGAGCAATTGTGCTGTTTATATTAACAACTCGGTAGTTTTCAGTCAAACATGGAGGGGAGCATTTACAATATCTGAAAGAGCTGTTTGGTCGACTGCAATTTGGTGGTGAACTTGGCTAAGAGTGAATTTGCAAAAACACAATCCACGTATCTAGGCCATACCATTTGGACAAGGTGAGGTGGCTCCGAGACATGTGAAAGTAAAAGCTATGCTGAATTTCCCAGTGCCTACAACAAAATGAGAAGTTTTGAGATTTCTGGGCATGAGTGGGTTTTACTGGAAGTTTGTACCAAATCTTAGCAGTGAGGTAGTTCCATTGACTGAACCACTAAAAATGAATAATAAGTTATCAACGGACAGAGGAGAGTCAGATACATTTGACAGTTTGAAAACTGTATTGACTACAATATCAGTTTTGGCAGTCCCTAATTATGCCAAGCAGTTTAAGTTGGCAGTGGATGCAAGTGATTTGGGTACTGGTGCTGTCTTGTTACAAGAAGATGAAACTGGAATTGAGAAACCAGTGGGATATTTTCATGAAAACTGGATATACATCAGAAAAGATATTCAGCCATTGAAAAGAAGATTCTAGGTCTGGTGTTAGCATTGCAGCATTTCGGGGCTTATGTTGCAAGCAGTTCGTCAGAAACAATTGTTTATACAGACCACAATCTTTTAAAATTTCTGGACACATTTCAAGCCCAAAGTGCAAGACTGTTCAGATGGAGTTTATTACAGCAACCATTTTAAGTTGCAGATAATATATGTGGCTGGATGAGGAAATCTAATTGCAGATGCATTGTCCAGAGTTTAAAGCTCAAAGGGAGTTGGACATTTAAAACCTGGACACTGGACTGAAATAGCCTCTGCTGATGCAAAAGATTTACATATATGTTAACGCATGCACCTGGTAATGTAATAGTTTGTGTATATAGATACGTAGAGTAAGTAATGTAACATGGGTTGAGAAAATGAAGCCATCTTTTAAAATTATGATGGTTCGTTTTTCCATAAGGATGGAGGCATTATAAAACTATCATATTTTTCATAATATTATTGTGGGATATTGTAAAGTAGGTTTATGTTTGTGAGTGTGGATGGTTCTGTCTGTGTGACTAATTCAATTAAATCAGAGTCAGCATTTCAACCTTGCAGTCTATCAAGAGTTGGATGTAAAGCAGACTTTTGAAATGGAGATGGACAAGTGAGGATGAGGGTTCCACAGATAAGGTGTGCATGAAATTTGTATTTTTTTTAGAAATATGAAGAGATTGTTTGATTTTCAAATGCATGGTAGGATGTTTACATCTAACAAGATAAATAGGGCAACATTATTGTGTATTTGTCCCAAAATAAAAGAGGCCATATTGACAACATGAAAGATTCTTATATTATGGGAAAAGTACATTTCCAAATACATGTAGAACAATGGAATGTTACACATTAAAGAAAGAGAAACATATATTAAGAAGGATGGAAGGTTTTGTGGGAGCGGCCAAGTAACATCTTGAATGGTACATGGTGTAAAGCAACCTTCAGGAAAAGCCTCTGGAATTCCACAGTTGAATGGGTTCTGTGGTATCCTTGCTGGATTGTTCATTTAAATTTAAAATCTATTTTGGACTGTTGCCTTAAAGGGGTTTATGTAGTTCAGAATCGGGTTAATTAGGAATTTTGGGATTTGTTATAATATCAAATAACTGTAATCTTATGTCTGTGTTTGAATTATTTTCTTTTGTTAATACATTTTTAATTTATTTTTAAAAATCACTAAAGGTATTAGTGGACTCACTACTTCTGAATTCAGTGCACAAATCATCTTGTAATAAATACAAATTGCAAAACCATTGTAATAGTGTGGCCAAGCTTCCCTGCCGCATCATAACACATCAACCGATATGTGGATAGTGCGGAAAGATAGCTTTGAGGTAGATCAGCCATGATCTAGTTAAATGATGCAGCAGGCTCGAGGGGCTGAATGGTCTACTCCTATGTTCCAAGGAGTGGGGCCGGGGTTCATGCATGCACAGTTTATGGAAGCAACTGGCCATTTAAATCATCAGCTGTCTCCCCTGAAGTGGCATTTTGGTGGGCCAGGAGTGTGAAACCCAGAATGTGCAGATTAGACCAGGTCTGAAATAGGTGGATTTATTTGGATAACCAGGCCCTTTGGAGATATAAGTCACCCCTTTGGATATGATCCCAGGACACTTTTGTGAGAGATACGGCACCCTTTGGGATTGTTAAAAGTAAACATGATTGTGTGTAAAAAGTGCACAAACTCATTGAGACTGTCGAAGAACTGTCAAAACTGTCAAAGAAACTGTCGAAGAATACCAAGTGCGTTAGAATGGAGATGGTAAGGGCAAAGGTTGGTGGGTAGGGGGCATATGTTGGCATGAATTGGCACTTGGCATAAGGCCTTTAATGGGCCATGGGATTTGGGGGGCATGGGTGGTATGAGGGGCCATGGCGGTGGGTAAAGGAGCATGAGGTGGGAAACTTTGATCTGGATGGGGCATTGGGGGTGAGGGCTGGAGGGCACTTTTTTTTGTTTTAATCTTTTGTTTATGTAATTCAACAAAATGCCAGAACAGAGAGGCAGGCCTTCCAGTCAGCCCGCCTCCACACCCGGCAGCCTCTGCATTCATTCCTGGGGTGGCAGGCCTGACTTTTAATCCAGTCTGCTGCACCCTGCACCCCGCCCCCCCCCCCCCAACCCACAAAAACTCCTATGGCCTCATAAGCAACAAAAATCAGAGGAGAATAGCCATTTTTAAAGACCGGGTTCACAGAGCCAGGAATTCTCCCATGTCTGCGCACCTGACCCAGGAGTCAAAATCTGGGCCTAGGTGTTGGTTAGAGAGGGGGCAAACATTTGCAATGTTGCATTCTGCAAATAAATCTAGTATTAAGTCAAAGATTGGTGTCTGATTTCTTACTTCACCATCTGTCTATCAGAAGTTTAACACCTCTAATGGTTTGTACTCACATCATTGAAGTGCTTGGTAGTTTTCATAATGTACGGGGCTCTCTCATTCTTCTCGGGTTTCATCCAGCCCTGACCGAAAAACTCCCTGTGGGGAGAACAAACCCAGTAACATTTAACCATGTGCAAGTATTGCTCCCGTGATATGGAAAGACTGGTCAGGCTGGGACTCTTTTTTTACTCCAGAAGAGAGAATACAGAAGGTTGACCTAATATATTTATTTAAAAATATAATTGGGGTTTCAATAGATCAGCTGTGGAGAAGATATTTCCACTTGTGGAAGACTAAAACCAGGGGTCATAAATATAAGATTTTTAAAATTTTTTATTCACAGGATTTGTGCATCCAGCATTAATTGCCCATCCCTAAATGCCCTTGAGAAGATGGTATGACAACTGATTGAACAGTTAAGCTATTTCAAAAGGCAGTTAAGAGCTAAAGGTCTGGAGTTACATATAAGTCAGACCAGGCAAAGATGGCAGATTTCCTATTCTAAAGGACATTCATGAACCAGTTGGGTTTTTATAACAATCTAACAGCTTCATGGTCACCATTACTGAGAAAAGCCTTTTATTCAATTAAGTGAATTTAACAGCCTCAGCTACCATTATGGGATTTGAACTCATGACTTCCGATTATTAGTCCAGACTTATATGTAACTCCAGACCTTTAGCTCTTAACTGCCTTTTGAAATAGCTTAACTGTTCAATCAGTTGTCATACCATCTTCTCAAGGGCATTTAGGGATGGGCAATTAATGCTGGATGCACAAATCCTGTGAATAAAAATGTCAATTACTAGTCCCTGTACATAACCACTCTGCTACTATTCATGATAGTCACTAATAAATCCAATAGAGAATTCAGGAGAATCCCCCTTACCCAGTGAGTGGCTAAGATTTGGGACTCCCTACCATGGAGTAGTTGAGGTGAATCATATAGACACATGTAAAAGGAAGCTAGATAAGTAAATGTGGGAGAAAGCAGCAGAAATATAGAGTGATTGGATGAGATGAAGCAAGGGTGGGAAGTGGCTTGAGTGGAGCACAGATATAAGGGCAAGTTGGCCTATTTCTGTGATGTACATTCTATGTAATACTATGAAAGGTATATAACCCCTGGTGGATTAAACAATGACTTACTCATACGGAATACATCCGAAGATGAGATGATCCAATAATGTCAATTCCTCAGCTATCTCCAAGGCAGAGAGATTTTCGAATGTCTCTTCCTCTGTCTTTCCAAAAAAGAGGAACGAAGATGGGGCTTTAAAAAGAAAACTTCTCAAGTCACAGCTCAAATTAAAGCTTCATGTAGAAAATAGATACCCACCACGTTCATTATCTCTTCCAATGTTGTTTGATTGTCCACAGAGTCTTCTTGGCTCAAAGTCCTGGAAGTTGGAAACACTTGTGTTATTAAACAGATGGTACTGAGAGGAGATATGACAGAGGTTTGTAAAATACTGGAAGCTGTAGATAACATTGAAAGCAAGCAAGCAATTCATCTGACACTTTTAGCACAGGGCTAGAGCACTCGGATACAAAACTTACAAGCCATGAGCAAAGTTGAGATGATTTTTTTAAAAAAAACACTTCATTTTAAACAATTTACTGACCTGATAGTCACATTGGTGATTTCCAAGCAGCCTCACTTACTGATTCCCATGGACAATACTAGAATAGTGGCCTTAAAGGTACAGACCCTTAAGGAACTAAATATCACCACCAGACTCCACATTTCCTATTAAACAGGCTGGCACTCTTTTCTTGAAGAAAGAAGGCTGAGGGGTGACCTAATAGGGATCTTTAAAATTATAAAAGGGTTTGATAGGGTACACTTAGAGAAGATATTTGCAATTATGAGGGAGTCCAGAACTAGGGACCATCAATATAAGGTAGGTACTAATAAATCCAATAGGGAATTGAGGAAAAACTTATTTACCTAGAGAGTGGTTAAGATGTAGAACTTGCTACCACATGGAGTGATTGAGTAGGATAGCATAGATGTATTTAAGGGGAAGCCAGTAAAACACATGAAGGAGAAAGGAATAAAAGGGCACACTGATAGGTTGAGATGAAGAGGAGCAGGAGAAGGTTTGTATGGATCATAGTCACCAGTATTGAACAATTGGGATGTTTCTGTGCTGTATTTACTATGAAACGCCACAGGAGATCAGTTGGAACAAATATTTCTTGTGTCTGTGGCTAAGATTCTGAGTTTGTGCCCCTGAATATTTTTGTTGAAGAGTCAGCTTCTCAGGAAAACTTGCCTGATGATGTTGGCAGCTGCTTTCCTCTCCTGTGTTAGCAGCTCAGGGTCATGAATGACTTCCTCTAGAAAACCAATCACTTTAGTTTTCAGTTCAGTGTTTGCTTCGAAATCCTGTGGATGGAGGGATAACAATTAACATTCCCGATAACCCTGGTAACATTCCCAATATTCCCGGCTGACTGAAGATAAAGTGGTTCCTCAGTCCAAGGATAGGATTTCACTAAACCAGGTTGTTTGCAACCTTGATGTCAATTTTGCTGAGTTGAGCTTCCAAAACATACCCTTTCCATCACCATCTCCTTCTGCTTCTGTTACACCACATCTCCACCAATGCCCAGCTTATCCATACCTTTGTTATCTTCAGATTGCTCCTTCAATTCTGGCCAACTTGATTTTAATCACTCCACCATTGGCAGCCATGCCTTCAGCTGCTTGGGCCCTAAGCTCTGGATTTCCCTGGCTAAACCACTTTGCCTCTCCATATCATTTCCTTTCTTTATGGCCCTCCTTTAAACCTACCTCTTTAATCAAGCTTTTGGCTACCTGTCCAATATTTCCTTATGTTGCTTGGTGTCAAAGTTCTTTTGATGGTACTATGGAGCACCTTGGGATGTTATACTACTTTCAAGGTGCTGCATAAATGCAAGTTGTTGTTAACCCACTCACTTGTATTGCTCAGAAATTCAAATCACTAACATCACTTACAACCTATTGCCATTAAACATCATAACCTGAAGGCACCAGTGAGCATTTATAAAACACCTTTCACATCCTTTGAAGGTCCCAATGCACTTCTCAACCAATGAAGTACTTTTAAAGTGTAGTCATTGTTTTAATATAGGAAATGTAGCATTCGAATTGCACATAGAAAATGAAATAAATGATTAGCCAATGTAATGTTTTGGTGGGGCTGGTTGATGAATACATTTCAGCCACAATTTGCTGTTCTACAAATAATGCTGAGGATCTTCAACACTGGTCCGTGTAGGTCATCTGACCTAAGGTTAGCATCTCATCCAAAAAACTGCAACTTTGAAAAGACAGAATTCCATCAGTACTGCACTGTAGTATCAATCTAGAAATATTGATTCACATCTTGGAATGGCACTTGAATCTAAGATTTTCAAAGTGTGCTACCACAGAGCCAAGCCAATGCTGACAGAAGCAAGGTACTCTACGAACTGCTAGAAGCTAAGTAGTGTAATATAAAGGGTTAATAGCTATAGTCCTATCTCTAGCCGAATCCTTCGACCAAGCAAAAGGGCCCAACCAAGCAAAACATTGGCAAAACTGGCATCACAGATTCAACAGGTATAGGACTGCTTCGGAGTTAGCATGGAAGCCTGATATAGAACAGGTCAGCGCACTCCTCTATTACATTGGTAGCAGTGCAGACAACATTTTAATAAGACATGTTGTTAATGAAGACACAGCAATCTATGAAGAGGTCATTAAGGTATTCAATTCATATTTCAGTCTTCAGAGGAACTCTATTGCAGACCAGGGAAGGTTTAACAGGTGCACTCAGGAATCCAGCAAAAGTATTGAATTTTTCACTGATGACCCATATCATTTGGCTGATAGTTGCGAGTATGGGGCTTTAAAGGATGACCTGATCCAAGGCCGCATAGTTGTGGGAGCACCTGATGAAACCTTACCTGATTTTCTGCAGTCCAGGGAGGATCTGACATTGTCCAAGGCAGTACAATTAGCATGACAGGCTGAGCTATGGAAGCAGAGCCGAGTTTTAGTCCGGGGTGATAGGGAACCTTTGTGCAGTCAATCAGACTACTGACTCGGTCCGGTTTGAGAGGTACCAGTGCACCTACAAAAAAGCAGACACAGAACAAAGAGGGAGCAGTTGCTGCCATTATCCAGTGCTCCTGTCATGGCATGAGAAAACCTCATCGGCACAAAGACTATCCTGTCATAAATGCAGAATGCAGAAGGTGGGCTATTTTAAATTGGTATGCTGCAGCAGAAAGCTTTCAACTCCAGTTCAGAGATTTACAGAGACACCAGTCTGGCTAAACAGTATCCAAGAAATAGAAGATACTGATGAATATGAAGTGCCTTTCTTGGGCAAGGGTGCAAAGTCAAAGGGGAACTTTTGGAGCGCAGATATCACGGTCAGTGGCCAGAAGACAAATTTTAAATTAGAGACGGGAGCAGGGGTGTCGATTCTTTCTGATACAGTACAGTTTCTCTAGCCATCTACCATTCAGCTCCATAGTCCAGGGGTCATCCCACTAAGGTGCAAGGATAGATGACTGTCATACTTCGATGTAATGGAAGAGTACTAACTGATATTCTGTACGTTATTCATAATCAAGATTACTCTTTATTAAACGCAGAAGCTTGCATAGAGCCGCAGCTCCTTTATTCACCTGTTGCATTAGAAATCTAGTTGAACCAGAAGGTCTGGGCCAGTCTTCGTGCAAAGAGTTCCACACCAGCCGCAGGAGAAAATTCTAGGAAATGCACACATCTTCGAAGATAAGTTCGATGATGAATGTGGAGGTGACCAAAAAGCCATTGAGGAAGGTGGCCAGGATACCAATCTGCCTGACTATTCTTGTGACAATACCAGGTGACATAAAACAACCTGGTTCCCAGAATGCTGAGTGAAACAATTGAAGAAAATAAATCTGATTTAAGGAAAACTCGAAGAAGAAATAACTGTTGAAGTATCACCTACTGATTTCACACACATTTCCGCTGTACAAGAAAGGGAAGCAATTGAACAAGAACCTAATCAGGTACAGCACTACCTAGCAACAGAAATGGAGGTGAAATCCAGCTCTACTTCAGGGACTGATTTGACTGCTAAAGCTTCTGAGGTATCGATGCCTAGTGAAGGGAATAAACACACTGGTGTGAGGGCAGAATGTGCATATATTACATGACTCCTACAGTACCAACAAAAGAACTATCAACCCTGCTTGAAAATAATCTTCATTCTTCTGTTTATCCATCTGATTCATTCATGAATGTGACATTGGAATTGAACAGCGCTTCATCCCAGGGACCGGAATCATTGAATGCACTTAAGGAACAGATACTCTTACCAGACAATGAACTTGCTGGATTGGAAGATTACAGACCTAATGCAGCTGGACAAACACCAGGAGAAGCTGACAAAGTCCTATTCCTTCAAGACGGAGCAGCTAGTACTATAATGTCAAAAGGGAATTCCACAAAAGAAATTAAGAAGAAGAGAATGCCTATTCAACTTTACACAGCAAACCAGAAGCCCACTGATTTATCAGTATATAACTACATTCCAGGAAGAATATGGAGTGCATACATCCTACATGTCTTCCAGGTGAGCCGAGAACACAGTTGGAGATTAATTGCACCACCACAAGAGGCACAGTGATCGGGGGGATAGTGGGAGGGGAGAGTAGGATGTATAAGCATTTAATGTGTACGACGAAAGACTTGGCGGGGTAGATGTAATATAAAGGATTAATAGCTATTATGCTAATAGCTAATATACATTATCACTGATGTCAGATCATGTGTGACAAGCTCAGAGAGATATGGTTCTGGAAGTAGCCGCATGCTTTTCTATCCCTGTACATAATTGTCTATAATTAATAAATGAAAGTTCCTAGAAGCCTCATTTCCAGCAGTCTATGTTAAATACGTCCTGAGGCTGTTTATGATGATACTTCAAGTAGCAGCAAAGGGAAATGGTCATCTTTTTCTCAGAGATCCTAGGGTTCCATGAAGTGAAACTTCATTCATCTGTAGTTAGCTCTGCAATCTACAACATAATTGTCATGGATACCCAAGGTGGAGCTAAGATTACTTCATTCACTCCTTCCAGTTTTGTCTAATCTGGAGGAGGTTAAGCTGTCATTCATTCCATCAATCAGTCAATCCATTTCTTTCTTTCGATCTTTCTTTCTCTGATTGTCTACACAATAACCTAGACATTCCAATTAGCGTAGCAACAATAACTGGTTCATTTCAAATGGGTTACCATCAACATTAGAATTGGAAAAGCTTGGCCACTGGCTCTGTATCTGGGCTACGCCATCCTCCTGATGTGGGAAGTATGCTTCAGTGGCCAGAATCTGCTGTCAGCAGTATACTTGAAGTAGTAATTGGAATTCCAAACCAATTCATTGTGACAGCTGCACTGAAACATTAAAAGGGAATTCTTGATTGAAGCCTTAGAGCCACTTTTTAATATGAGTTCTCTTTTCTTTGCAATGTAACCTCAAGCTTCTGTCCAAAAACTCTGATTCAAACTTAAATCTCACCCTTTATCTTTCATGTTCAATGTTATCAATAACAGGCTACAGCTTCTGAGAGAAAAGTCATAAAATAAATACGGATGAGGAAGGCCATTTGGTCTATTTATGTCATCCATCTACTAATCGTTCTAAAATAATATTTATATGTGTATTCTTGGGATGTGGGCGGAATTGAAGAAGCCACATTTATTGCTCATTCCTATCAGCCCTGATAAGTTGGCAGTAGCTCTTCTTCTTGAACTGCCCATGATGTGAAGAACTGCTTCCTGACATCACTCTTGAACAATCTGGCTCTAAGTTTAAGGTTATGCCCCCTTGTTCAGAACTTTCCCCAACAGAAGAAATATTTTCTCTCTATCTAACCCATCAAAATTTTTAATCATCTTAAACAATTGCTAAAATAGCCATATTTATGATACTTTACTAAAACAGTAGAGTAACATCTCCATTGCCATTGTTTTGCCTAATCACGCACTTTAGCCAATGATAACAGTATAGTATTGAATCAGCCAATTTATATCAGTGTGGGATGTACACTTCCAGTAGAAGCTAGTTTTGCTTCCAAAAAATGTAGATAAATTGATCTTATTATGAGACCCATTAGCTTGGTTAATGGTCATGGCCAAAATACTACCTGGGAATGCTTTGAGACCCAGTGCCTCAACACATTGAGCACACGATTCGTCGCTGCTCTTCGAATGACAAACTCTTTGTCACAAATTCTCTGGTCAGCAGGAAAGCCTAGAATCAACAACATAAAATTAATTCAGAAATAAGTAAACAGAGAATGACCAATGAGCTAGACATCTTATAATGACATATCATCTCCTCCTCCTTTCAGTACATGATTATATATCTGAAAATACCTCTCATCAAATTTCTTAGGACTCTGTCAAAGTCAACAAGTAGCCCAAGGGCAGGTTTTTCCAGGCGGCGAGTGGGGGCAGGGACATGTCAAATGACGCGGGGATACGTCAGGATGCGTCTCGACATCACACCGCATCATTTAGACTTTCAGTTCAGCAGGCGCACAGCCGAATCAGCTGCGCACCCATCAAACTGTCAACGGCCTATTAAGGCCATCAAAAAACTTATTAAATTGATTGATGGACTTGCCTGTCCAACCTTAGGGTTGGCGGGCAGGCCGGGAGCCCAGCCGGGCCTTGGAGAAAGTATGAAACCTCATCCACGGGCGAGATGAGGTTTCATGAGGGCTTTTAAAATTTTAAATAAAAGTTAAGGACACATCCCAACTCATGTGACAGTGTCACATGAGGGTACATGGGGACATGTCAGGGAAATTTTTTATTACCATTCTGTCAACTTTTGAATCAGAGCCGATCTCCCTGAGGCAGCACTTTGCCTCAGGAAGATCTTTGCGCTCTTTGTCTGCGCGCACCCCCCCCCCCCCCCCCCCCCCCCCCCCCCCCCCCCCCACCCCCCACCTGCCTGCACAGGGAATGCATAGTTAACAGAGCCTTAATTGGACCACCCATGTAAAATGGTGCTCCCCCCCCCCCCCCCCCCCCCAACTGACCGGGGGCACCGGTTGGAAGGCCGGCCACTGGCGCCCGCACTACCCCCCCCCCCCCCCCCCCCCCGGGGGGAAAATGTTCCCCCAAGTCTGAGCACAGTTTGTGCACAGATTGCTGAAAGTAGAACCTCTATTCATATTTAGGGAGTTTAATCACCAAAGTCTTTTCATCAAGCAAAGTATAACTACCTCCCTAGTAACAGGGAGTCTAATATGATTTCAAATATGTATTTATGTTCATGATTAGTTTCTTTGATATTTAACTGACTATTTCAGATATTGAAAATCCAAGATATTGGGACCACGATCAGATACAAACAGCTTTTGGCCTGTGCCAAAGACAAGTTACCCCCTCTCTCTCATGGGGTACGTTTCTATCTTGCTCTGCAAGGAAATTTTCATGGGATTTCAGCTCGACTTATATATCTCCATCAGCTGTGGAAAAATATTATCATTTATGCAATTTTTCCAGTGTCTCCATCTGCTCATGCCAGAGGATCTCACTGAAATGTGTTCTTGTGCTCTAGGGTGATTTTGTAAAGCAGAGGGGTAGCTACTAACTTTGTGCAATAGTGTGAAACTAGGAATGGTGAGTCGGCAGCCAGATTTACATCCCTCCTAATTTTTAGTTCCATTGATTTCAATCACGCCGACTCACAATTGCCCGTTTTACTCTATTGCACCAACAGGATCTACCCTGCACTTTTTATTGCACCCGTCAAACAATGGGACATGTACAGTCTACAACTGTCTCACTAACAGACAATTAAAACACTCTGTAGGACACCCTTCATGAAAATATTCACCGCACAATACATCATACACTCCCTTGTTAACCACATACATTTTGCTGTTTATAACACACACCCCTCTATAACATTCTTCCAAAGAGCCAGCGCAGGCATGATACACCAAATGGACTTCTTCTGTGCTGTGAGAGTGGAATTCCATGGGGCTGTTTGACCCATTATCACACAGGATATATTGATTGACATCAGATTGGCAAAGGTAGTCTGGAAATGAGTTCATAGAGTGTATTCAGGACAATTTCTTAGAGCAGTATGTTCTAGAGCCAACATGAGAGCAGGCTATTCTAGACCTGGAAATGTGCAATGAGACAGGATTTCCAAAAGGCATTTGATAACACAAAATAAGAGCTCATGGTTTAGGTGGTAACATATTAGTAAGGATAGGGGATTGGTTAGCTAATAGGAAACAGAGAGTAGGTATAAATGGGTCATTTTTAGGTTGACAAGCTATAACTAGGGAGTGCCACAGGGATCAGTGCTAGGGCCTCAACTATTTACAATCTACATCAATAACTTGGATGAAGTGACAGAATATACGATTGCTATACTGCTGAGATGATAGAGACACAAAGATAAATAGGAGAGTAAGCTACGAAGAGGGCATAAGGCATCTGCAAAGAGAATATAGATAGGTTAAGTGAGTGGGCAAAAAATTGACTGATGGAGTATAATGTGGGAAAATATGACCTTATCCACTTTAGTAGGAAGAATAGAAAAGCAGTATATTATTTAAATGAAGAAACATTGCAGAATTCTGCAGTACAAAGGGATCTGAGTGTCCTAGTACATGAATCACAAAAAGTTAATATGCAGGTATGGCAAATGATTAGGATGGCAACTGGGATGTTGTGATTTATTGCAAGGAGAATAAAATGTAAAAGTAGGGATGTTCTGCTATAGTTGTACAAGGTTTTGGTGAGACCACATCTGGAGTACCATAGAACCACAGAAAGGCTATGGCACAGAAAGAGGCTGTTCAGGCCATTGTGACGTGCAGGCCCAAAAAGAGAAAAAAAAGAAACTAGCCGTTCATTTTAGCCGCACTTTCCAGCAACTGGTCCATATCCTTGCAGGTTACAGTACTCTGGATGCCGATCCAGGTACCTTTTAAATGAGTTGGGCATTTCAACTTCAACCACCAATTTAGGCAGTGAATTCCAGATGCCCGTCATCCTCTGGTGAAAATATTTTTCCTTATGTCCCCTCTGATCTTTCTACCAATCACCTTAAATCCATGCCCCCTGGTAATTCACCTCTAAGGGAAACAGGTCTTTCCTGTCTACTCTATCTAGGCCCCTCATAATTTTGTGCACCTCAATCAGGTCACCCCTCAGCCTCCTCAGGATCAGCCATGATCTCCAAGAAAAACAACCCCAGCTTATCCAATCTTTCCTCACAACTGCAATTTTCAAGCTCTGGTAATATTCTTGTAAATCTCATCTGTACTCTCTCCAGAGCATTTATGTCCTTTCTGTAATGCGGTGACCAGAACTGTACGTAAAATTCCAGCTGGGGCCTCACCAGTGTTTTATACAGTTCCATCATTACATCCCTGCTTTCGTATTCAATACTTTGTCCGATAAAGGAAAGCATTCCATATACTTTCTTTATCACCTTAACCACCTGTCCTGCACCTTCGGTGGACCTCCTGTGGACATGCACTCCAAGGTATCGCATTCCTTCAACCCCTCTCAGTATCCTTCCTTTTATTAAGTATTCCCTTGCTTTGTTTGCCCTACTGAAATGCATTAGCTCACACTTTCTGGATTGAAATCCATTTGCAATTTTCCGCCCACTCAACCGAACTACTATGTAATTTTGGTCTCTCCTTACCTAAGAAAGGATATAATTGTATTAGAAGCAGTTCAGAGAAGGTTCACTCAACTGATTAAGATTGGACCGGTTGAGCCTGTATCCATTGGTATTTAGAAGAATGAGAGGTATCTTATTGAAACATATAAGATCCTGAGGAGACTTGATGGGGTGGACACTGTGAGGATGTTAACACTTATGGGAGAGACTAGAACTAGGGGGCATAGTTTAAATATAAGGGGTCTCTCATTTAAGATCGAGATAGTATTTTCTTCCCCAGAGTGCAGTGGAAGAAGGGTCATTCAATATTTTTAAGGCTGAGTTAGATAGATTCTTGATTAACAAAGGAGTCAAAGGTTATAGACGGTAGACAGGAAAGTAGAGTTGAGGCTACAATCAGATCAGCCATGATCTTATCAATGGAGGAGCAGGCTCGAGGGGAGAAATGGCCTACTCCTGCTCCTGGTTTGTATGTTCATATTAATCTGTGGAACATTATGGGATGTATTCCATGTTTATTTCCTTCATTTATGCTGTTGCTGCTTGTTTTGTAAATTAAACAGACAAACTGTTCCGTGTTTGTACCCACAACCATAGCTATAAATAACTAATGTGGCTCAAATGCAGCCTCGATATTATAGAAACAGTTACCAAGAATTATTATTGGTAAGGATCCAGCATAAAGAGATTGGCTCCCCTGTGCCAAAGTGTAAAATGTACCTGCACTGGCCAAGGACATCCGTCTGAACTTCTCCTTGGTGGGTGTGCCCTCATTGGCTCCCGCTGTAGCAATGGCAAAGGCTGAGGTTGCTGAAAGTGCACTGCGGTTGTTGTCCATCTCCCGGCTGGATGTGACCACCACTCCATTATTGTAGGAAAACAAGGAAAATTCTGTGGAGTCACAGCAGATCATTGTAGTGATCCCAATTCCACAAGACCTGGTCATTTTCAATCATTATTTCCATCCACAGTGTAGCTTATAGTGGCTGTGCCAATCTATGTACCACATATCATGTATAATATATATGTAACATAGAGACCGTCATTCTCCATATAGCACAGCAACTGTATCATTTTCATTATGGTTCTCCACACAATATAGCAACGATATAATTAGTTGTTTTGTAGTGCAGAACTTGAGTATTGCTGGAAAAAGAGACATGTTGAGGCTTTTCATCTTGCACTCATCAGGACACTTCACAAGAATACCAAATGTAAAGGGAACAACAATGTACACTGTATGAGAAGAGAGTGCTGATTGGTTGGAAAGTGGACTCTGAGGCGTTACCATTGAGAATGCACCAATTGATGGTGACTGACAGTTAACTGCCAATAATTATTTGAAATTTAAACCAGTTAGCTTGACCCTAATTAGTCAAGGCATTGTCATGAGGAATGAATCAGCAGTGAGTGGCTGTCACTTATTTTGTTTAGCTGAAACAGGCGCAATGTGTGTTCAATGTCTGTCTACAAAGAACAGGGCTCTGTGTATTAATAGATGTAGCTTCCAGTACACGCAAATGAACCACACGGCGAGCCCAACTGACAATCTTAAATTGGTTGCCTGCGTAATTCTTAGCACATTGAGGATTATTTAACAAATGTTGTCCAATTGTGAAATTGTTTCTAATATTGGACTCTGTTTTTTGAGTTTTGCAAACACAGGCTAGTTGTACCTTGCCCACAGCAGCTTTTGTAAACAGCAGCTGGGAAATGAACAGCATGATTTTATTCAATTGAATTAGTGTTCACCTGTTTATGTCAAGACCTTTATTACTTAAACATAAAATAACGAAAACATCAAAAACAAGGATTTATATTCTATCCCTGCAGAGTGGATTGGTAAAACTTAGAAAGAAATATGTTGTTCTAAGAAAGGGTTAAGGAGATATACAAAGATATTTTCTGAGATGGAGGAATAAAATCTGAATATGTTTGGGGAAAATAACAATAACAGCTTGCATTTATAGAGCGCCTGTACCATAGTAAAATGTCCCAAGGTGCTTCATAGGAGTGTTATCAGACAAAATTTGATGCTGAGCCACGTAAGGAGATATTCAGGCAGATGACCAAATCTTTGATCAATGACATAAGTTTTAAGGAGTGTCTTAAAGGAGGAGAGAAAAGTAGAGAGGCGGGGAGGTGTAGGGAGCAAATTCCAGAGCTTAGGGCCTAGGCAGTTGAAGGTTTGGCAATGGTGGAGTGATTAAAATCAGGGATGTGCAAGAGACCAGAATTGGAATGATGCAGAAATTTTGCAGGGGTGGCGGATGTTACAGAGATAGGGAGGGTGATTGATCTGGAGTTATATCTCTGGTGAACTGGCACCATACCTGGGGTCCTTACCTGAGGAGTTCTTGCCTTTCAGTTTTTTTGGTGTTGTTGGAGATTTTGTTGGTGAAGTTTCTGTCTCAGCCTCATCACTAAGAGCCTGCTCGATCTCAGAATCTTCCTTGACTGTCTTGCCTGCACCTGATTGTAACAAGAGATTAGTCAGATGTTTGGAGGATTGAATACTCCCTCCTTTCAGCTCTTTGGTCTAGACTTCTGCTCAAATCCCTGGAATAAAAAAATTCTCTTTTACTGCAAGCCATGCTAGAATAATTGGCCTCTCATTGTTGACATTTTTCAGACAAAGACCTATTTTATTGTCCATAAATACGCCTGGCACTAAAGGTTGGCTGTTAAGACAATCAGTTTATTGTAAGTACATTTTTTGGATGATGAGCTGGGATGAGTTATCCTTTTTGTAGCAGTTATTGTCTAATAGCTTAAAGATAAAGGTCAAGAGACTTGAACTCTTGAGCAAATTATTAACTATTCCTGCAGGGTAAATAGATTGGCCTGTTGTTTGGGCACCAAAAGGTGTCCTAAGCCTCACACATGGATAAGAATATTTATTACCATTTATTACCACCTGCAAGTGCACTTCCCGCCATATTGGTATTGCCATAAAATTCAGGGATAGGTTAATGGAGGTAACTCAGTATAGCTGAGAAATAAGAAGTTGAGGAAGGCTATAGTCTATTACTTTCTAAGCAAGGGCCTGTGGAATTTCAACTGAGATAGCATGTAGAGGAGTTTCAGACAAATGTATTGATTATTCATTTGCTAGTATCTATGAGATAATTTCAAGGTCTGATCCTCCGCCTGCCCAGACATTGGACCTGGGGTTCCCTGGGATCTTTTGGCTAATGTTACTCCCCTCAATGCTTGGTGACTAGAATAGACTTCACAATGAATGTATTTATTAATTTATGGAGATGCCATATGAGGAATTATTTGCCATCAGTGACCTCACTCATATGGTTGCCTTTAAGTAATCTTGAGCAAGCTTGTCAGGATGCTGGACATATTTCTCAAACATAGGACTGTCCCAGATAAGCTGGGATGTTTGGCCATTGATCTGCAAATAATCTACAATTACTAACATCTACAAGACCGAAGTGAATTATTTCCTATCACCTGGTGTTCACTGTACGTCAGGTGCATGGGAACCCCACCACTTGCAAGTTCCTCTCCAAGTCACACACCATCCTTTCTTGGAACTATATCATCATTCCTTCATTGTCACTGGGTCAAGATCCTGGAATCCCTGTCCTAATTACATTGTGGGTGTACCTGCACCATATGGACTGCAGCAATTCAAGAAGTCAGCAAACAATCACCTTCTCAAAGGGAATTATGGATGGAGTAATAAATGCTGGCCTTGCCAGTGATGCCCACATCCTGACAACAAGTAAAAATAAAATTAAATACCTGACACTGTGGTGTAGCCCTGTCCTCCTTCCTGACCTGTTTTCATCAACTCACTATTTGTGTTGAGCTCCATAAATGTGTTAACAGCTCACCTCCTTTGGTAGGACCAACATCTTCATCTTTATCCAGTTTGGTTTCTTGCTCATCAGGGAGCTTGTTGGAATAAGTGCTTGACACGTACAGTTTATTGATATCCAGGGTGGTCTTGCTGAAGGGCGATGAGGAAGAGTACATGCTTGCATAGCCATTGGCTGAGCAGGTCATCGTGGCCAGATCCAGAGCCTTTCCCCCAGTTATAATGGGAATGTTTAAGGAAAGCTTCCTCCTCCGAATTGGCGATGATGATTTGGAAATAGATAGAGGTGGCGGGGAGGAAAATTTCCGACTGGCTCGAGGGGATTTTGGGGGCTCTCTGTACAAAAGCTTATTATTTTGGCTGCTTGCAAGAAACAGTTCGAGTGACCTACATTTGAGAGGAAATCAAGCATTAATATAATTGCTGAAGTATAATTGCTCCATTTTATTTAACTGAAAGCACCATTACATGAATAGGTTGTAATGTGAAATTAAATCTACTTTCCTTAGATGGAAAACTTTTCTGACAAGATGACAAATAATATTCCTGATTTATTTTTCGAGAAGTTGGTTGGAAGGATTTACTGGGGCAGAAATTGGACATCGTTGCACTTGATTTATAGGCATTAACTGGGAGCAATGAGACCCAATTAATGGGGAACTACATCTTGGGTCCGGGGCAGACTTGCCCAACGTCCGGCCCGCAGGCTGAGCCCTTCTATGTGGGCCCCGAGCCAGTTTTCAAAATTCAGGTCAAACAGGTGAGTTTCAATGGGAGATTCTGCATAGAGCTGCCCCTCCAATCAGAGACTGTTTATCTCCTGCATTTGCTGCTGATAGGCTCACTAGTGAACCTTTCAGCAGCAAATGAGAGAAAGAAACAGTCTGGTCATTTTTATTAATTGGATAGGCTGGGGTTGTTTTCTTTGGAACAGAGGAGGATGAAGGGAAGATTTTATTGAGGTGTATAAAGTTATGAGGGGCCTAGATAGAGTGGATAGGGAAGACCCATTTCCACTTGCAGAGGTGTCAATAACCTGGGGAACAAAGATTTAAAGTAATTGGTGAAAGGAGTAGTGTTGAGGAGAATATTTTTCACCCAGATGATGGTGGAGGCCTGGAATTCACTGCCTGAAAGGATGGTAGAGGCAGAAATTCCCATTGTATTTGAAAACACTTGGATCTGCACCTGAGATGCTATAACCTCCTGGCTACAAACCAAAAGCTGGAAGGTGGGATTAAGCTCAATGGCTCTTTTTCAGCCAGCACACACATGATCTTTCAAATAGCCTCGTTCTGTGCTGTAAATTTTTCTGTTTCTAAATTTAATGGCCTAACATGCATGGTAAGCCTCCATGCAGAACTAATCTGCATGGCATGGGGCAGGAGTCAGGGGTAGTCAGCTCAGCAGCAGCCACTCCCGCCAAATAAAATCAGTTTCACAAAGAACCATGGCTCCAGGAGGAGAAGGAATGGGCATCCTGGCTCCGTAGCTCATCCAAGGACTGTTGTTTGCGCCTCCCCAGTTTCTCCTCCTTTCACCTTACAGCACATCACCGAGAGCCTCTGCCATGAAGTGAATGGCCCAAGAGTTGAACCAGAAGCGTGAACTGCCTGCACTCATCCACAACATTTAGATGTTGGCTGAGATACAGTATTGGACCAGATTATGGTTTGTACTCACCTTCCAGCTTTAATACCTGAAATTGGGCACCAATGAACATTCATCCCACTGTATCCATCGACATACGGAACTAAATGGATAAATAATCAAATCACCTGAATACACCAGGTTTATGACAGATAATTCTGGTTACAGGCTATAAGCTAAATGAGTGAAATGGTTGTAGTCCGTATCCTTAACGTTCACTTAGCTTCCTCGCACTCTTGGATTACTCACCGTAAAGTATCCTGTTATTTTAAATCAGCGAATCGTGATAGAAAATTCATCAAATAACTTATACTTGAAAATTATGTTGCATAATATTATCAAATGTATCTTTTATCAAATTGTACTGTTGGCAGATTTAATGCAAATATTGGCAAATCCCCACATTAAAACAGGAATTCAATGATTTTGTTAGCAAAATTGATCTGGAGAAATCTTCATGAAAATATTGATGAGATTACCACACACTCTTTTATCATTTGATTCACTGAATGTTGGATAAGCTTTAACCTTCCCCATTTACATACACACACACTTGCGCACATACACACATTCTCGTGCACACACCCGTGCACACACACATTGTACACATTCATTCTCACACATACGCGCGCATTCTCTCTCTCTCATACACACACACACACACATACACATACACACACGTGTGCCTTAAATGTATTACACACAAACAGGTAAATGGACAGGACACCTTGCAGGTATTGCACTTATTGGCCTCTTGTAGATGGTGATGAGCTTGTCCAGCACGACATCAGCTGTAGTGAAAACTCGATATGAATGCAAGAACGTGTTGAGGAAGTCTATACTCAAGAAGCGCAGATCAGTCAGGCGTTCCAACAAACGTTCCACACTTGCATAGCGAATCTGGAGAACTTTGCAGGAATTGAGGGTTTTGCTGAATCGTATATCAACATCATCACAGTACAGGCTTGTGTCAGACCTGCCAATCACAATAAAAACAGAATTAGCAATGTGTTGGTGTAAGCATGTTAATATTACAAAGACTTTGATCGTGAAGTGTACACCCTTGGATGGGACCAGATAACATTTGTTAGATTTTTGATAGGGAAGAGTATTAAAGGTCAGAAGCAAGACAGAGAATAGAGTTTAGGTACAGATCAGCTATGATCTCAATGAGTGGCAAAACAGGCTTGAGGGGCTGAATGGCTCCTCCTGTTCCTATATTTTTATGTTTTTTGTTAATATTGAAGCTGCGGGCACTGGGTGCATGCCCTTTCTATTCTGGGTCCAACTGAAGCCCAGATCGGTCATTCTGCATAGATGCAGACTCATGGAGGGAAATCTGAAGTATAACAGGCTCTTTCATTTCGGTTTCGGCAATGGTTATGTCCCTTTCTCTCCATTCCCCAAATAACCAATATTGTCTCTTTGACCTTCACCCCAACTCTTTATAACCATGATTGGATCTGTCCCTTTTCTCATAGCCCAATCTGCAGTTTGATTGCTATGATAGCTCATGGAGGATAGTTGGAAGAAAGGAAAATGGCATACTGAGGCAGCAGGAGATAGCAATTAACACATTTTTATGCAGTGAGTTGTGATCTGGAATGCACTGCCTTAAAGAGTGGTGGAAGCAGATTAAATTGTAACTTTCAAAAAGGATTCCGATAAATACTTAAGGGAAAAACACTACAGGGCTATGGGGAAAGTGCAGGGGAGTGAGACTAATTAGATAGCTTTTTCAAAGCACAATGGGTTGAATGATCTCTTTCAGTGCTGGATAATCCTCTTGATGGCTGACTTCTGTTGTATTGCTGTAGCTAGGAACAGTCTTGCATAAACTTACCTTTTGTGGGACCTGGAAATGCTCAATGCTAAGGGCAGGGAAGAAAAATTATCCAAGATTTCACATGAAAAGGTACATCCCATAGCTTATGAAGGGTAAAGGTTGGACAATATTCCACTGGGTATGCCAGAGAGAGTTTGTGGGGCCTATGGGCAGTTTACTGGGAAAGATTATGTTTACCCCATGAGGAGAAGGAATGCTTTACTCTTCCTAGTATTTTAACAAGGTGAGCGACACAGTGGGGAAAATGTTAGAGCAAAACGTTCTTACTTAATCATCTGAGGAACTGTGACTTTTGAATTCTCTTCAAACGCATTCATCATCAGACCATTGCATCGAATGTTATCTATGCACTAGAAAGAGTGAAAGAATTCAGTAAGATGTGTAGGATTCTAATGAAGTTTAAGAATTGAAATTACTGTTAGCTAATGTTATCATCTGAACATAGTGGAGCAAGTGAGGAGCTGAATGGCCTAGTGCTGCTCCTGGGTGCCAACACCTATGCATGCAAACCAAATTCTTCTCTCTGCTATTTTAGTGGAGGTATTAATCCACTAAATGAATTAAAAACTGTCACACAAAATATCTTCACCTAGGTTTCTCAATTAAAAAATAATTAAAGAGGAAATATTCCCATTTTCTACCTCTTTACTGCTTCTATGCAGTACTAATGGAGTGCAGCATTGCCAGAGGTGCTGTCTTTTGGGCAAGGCGTTAAATCAAATTCAGCAGATGTACAAGATCCCATAGCAATGTAAAGGAGACGAAGGAGTCATTGTCCAGCAAAGCCTTGCTCAACCAATATCAATTAACTGGCTGTTTATTTCATTGAAAATTGGCCACCATGTTTTTTATTCTTCATCCTCAGGATGTGAGCAATGTTGACAAGACCAGCATTCATTGGCAACCCCTAATCATCCTGACTCCATGTGATGAAGGGTTCCTGGGGTGACCGTCACACAGTAATGAAGGAGTAACACTGGAAATTGGAAAAATACTTGTATGAAAAAGAGCGGGAGGAGTGGGCCTATTTGGATAGCTTTTTCATTTGGCTGGCACAGGTGAGATGGTCACAGAGTGAACCTCTGCTGTGCTGTATGACTTTATGAAGTTTCACTCACCTGGCTGATGTCACTTGTCCACGCTGCTTTCTCCTGACGTGATGAGGCCACCAGGATCACAGTGAAGGAAGGAGAATCTTTTGGTTCCACAACGATTTTGAAGTCAAGGTGTTCCATGTCCTGTCCCAATCCCCGAGCTGACAGATTTAAACAAGAGAGAAGCTTTATAATAAGGAATACAGCCAGCTTGGTCCTTCACCCACTCCTCTTTCTATTTTGGAATTAGCCCCAGTCACATGCCACCCCAAGGAAGGATTAAGCACCTACTGCCTGCCCCTGTGGGTTCCCTGATAGTTCCACAACTCCTTGTCAGGAACTTTCTCAGCTGCACCCACAGGCACACATATACACATTCTTAAACACACTCACACCAACACATGCACTTCTGCTTTGGTTGTGTCGGCATCACAGACAAACATCTGTATTCTGCCAACATTTTAATAAATGTGGTTAACAATGCAATAAATAAACAGATAATCTTTTTTTATGATATTCATTGAGGAGTAAATAATTGCCAGAAAACCAGGGATAACTTCCCTGCTCTCCTTCGAAATAGTGGCATGGATCCTTTACATCCACCTGAGACCTCGGTTTAACATCTCAGACAGTGAAATGCTTCCTCAGTACTGCACTGGAGTTTCACCCTGATTTTTGTGCTCAAACCCTAGAGTGGGACTTGAACCTTGTGATTCGGAGGTGAGAGTGACGTACACATTCACACACACACACACACACACAGTCTCTTACACACTCACATATGCACACACACACTCACATATACATTCAAACATGCACACATACCTAGCCACACACAACTTTATAAATATTTCAACATTTTTAACATACATTCATCTTCTGTGGCTTCTGTGTCTTCCATCAAGGTGCAGTCAATGAGTGAAAGTACTCCATTCTGCAAGGCAGTTACAAACACATTATAAGGGAATCAAAGCTCTATTTAAACAATTATTATACTCCTTCTCCCACCTGAATTAACCTCTCAAACACATAACACAGCATTGGTGAAATGGACAGACAGATGATAGATAAAATTTAACTCTGTGTGCTATGAAGTGATGCATTTCAGGCGTAAGAATGAGGAGAGACAACAAAAACCAAATGGTGCAATTTTAAAAGAGGTGCAGGAACAGAGAGACCTGAGGGTTCATGTACATAAATCATTGAAGGTGGCGGGACAAGTTCACCTCTCTTGGTGGGTAGATACTTTATCCAGTATGGAGCTAGATTAGATGGTTGTTGGGTTAACTGCTATTAATTAGCAGAACACTAAAGGGCAAATATGTGGGCATGAAAGCTGAGCTGGCTGAAGTGAACTGGGATACTAGACTAGGGGATAGATCAATAGAGAAGCAGTGGCAGACATTTAAGGGGATACTTCAGAATACTCTGATATATTCCTCCTGTAAAGAAAAATTTAAGGGAGGACCCCCATCCGTGGTTAACTAAAGCAATTAAGAAAAGCATCAAACTTAAGTGAAAAACATAACTGTGCAAAGATGAGTGGTATGTCAGATGATTGGTTAGAATATAGAGAATGACTAAAAGATTAATCAGGAGAAAGAAATTAAAGTATGAGAGGAAGATAGCTAGAAACATAAAAACAGATAGCAAGAGTTTCTATAGGCACTTAAAAAGGAAAAGAGTAAGTAAAGTGAGTGTTGGTCCTCTACAAAGTGACAATGGGGAGTTAATAGTAGATAATAAGAAATGGCAGATGAAATGAACAAATATTTTGCTTCTCCACTATGGAGGATACAAAAAACGTTCGAGTAATAGCTGTAAATCGAGGGTGGAAGAGAGAGGGGAACTTGGTGAAATTACAATCTCTGGGGAAGCAGTACTGAGCAAACTGATAGGTCTGCAGGCTGATAAGTCTCCCTCCCGGACTTCACCCCAGAGTCTTAAAAGAGGTGGCTAATCAGGTAGTAGATGTGTTGGTGTTAATTTTACAAGATTCAGTAGATTCTGGAAAGGTTCCATCAGACTGGAAAGTAGCAAATATAACCCCCCTATTCCAGAAGGGAGAGAGAAACAGGAAACTATAGGCCAGTTAGCTTGGCGTCTGTTATGGGAAAGGTGTTAAAATCGATCAGTAAGGAGGTTATAGATGGGCACTTAGAAAAACCCAAGGTAATCGGGAAGAGTCAGCACAGTTTTATGAAAGGGAAATCATGCTTAACCAATTTATTGGAGTTTCTTTGAAGGAGTAGTATGTGCTATGGATAAAGGGAAGCCTGTAGATAAGGTGCCAAATCAAAGATTATTGCAGAAAATGAAAGTTCATATGTGGGGGATAACGTATTAGCATGGATAGAAGATTGGCTGGCTGGCAGAAACTATGCATAAATGGGTCTTTTTCTGATTGGCAGAATGTGACGGGTGAAGTCCCACAGGGGTCTATGCTGGGGCTTCAACCTTTTACAATTTACATCAATGACTTAGAGGAATGAAGGCATGTAGCTAAATTTGCAGGTGACACAAAGATAGGTAGAAAAGTATGTTGTGAAGAAGACATAAGGAGTTTGTAGACAGATATAGATAGGTTGAGTGAATGGGCAAAAATCTAGCAGATGGAGTATAATGTGGGAAAATGTGAAGTTGTTCACTTTGGCAGGAAGAATAAAAAAGCAAAGTATTACTTAAATGGAGAACGGCTGCAGAATTCTGAGGTGCAGAGGTATCTTGTGCATGAATCACATAAAGTTAGTCTGCAGGTACAGCAAGAAATTAAGAAGGGTAATGGAATGCTATCCTTTATTATGAGAGGAGTTGAACATTAAAGTAAGGAAGTTATGCTTCAATTATACAGGGTATTGGTGAGACCATATCTTGAATACTATGTGTAGTTTTGGTCTCTTTATTTAAGGAAGAATGTTGGAGGCATTCCTGAGGAGGTTTACTAGATTGATACCTGGAAAGAGCAGGTTGTCTTATGAGGAAAGGTTAGACAGACTGGGCTTGTTTCCACTGAAGTTTAGAAGAATGAGGGGTGACTTGATTGAAGTATATAAGACTACTGACAAGATGGACGTGGAAAAGAAGTTTCCTCTTTTGGGTGAGTCCAGAACTAGGGTGCATTGCTTTAAAATTAGGGGTTACCTTTTTAGGACAGAGATGAGGAGAAATTTTTCTCTCAGAGGGTTGTGTGACTTTGGAACCCTCTGCCTCAGAAGGCAGTGGAGGCAGGATCATTGAACATTTTAAGGCAGAGGTAGATAGATTCTTGTTAGGCAAGGGAATCAAAGGTTATCAGGGATAGGTGGGAAAGTAGAATTCGAAACGTAAAAGATTTGCCATGATCTTATCGAATGGCAGAGCAGGCTCGAGGGGCCTGATTGGCTTACTTCTCCTATTTCATATGTTCATATGATACTGTGGTTAACCTGAGATTCCTTGGGTAAGGAGGGGAAACTCTGTCAGCCAGCATTCCTGATTGGTAAACAATGATGCCTGCTGGAGAGTAAGTGCTCACCAAAGCCTGGAGAATATAAGATTCGGCTGGGCTGTGATGCATTCCATGGTGTAATAGAATAGCAGCTCTCCAGGCAGAATTCTCCAAGGCCCTGTGGGGCACCACACACACCATAGTCTTCAGATTTCCACTAAGTTGCTTGCTACCTGCGAGGCCTGTGTTGTGGACTGTTCTGCCCTTGCTAAGGTTACTTAGTGAATGTACAGGAGGGAAGCCAGGAACCAAACTTCAATCAGAACATTGCCAGGGGAACAGCTAGGGTCTGTGGCAGTGTTGTGTCTAAGCTGCATGGGTGCGCTGCTGTGCAGCATGTTTGAATGTATTACAAGGCACAATAGACAAGTCCCACACAACAACAAAAAAGTTAGAGGGAACATTGGGCTGTGGAGCAGAATCCCGGTGAGAGTCAGCACTTTCGGGAAAGGAGAAAATAAATGGGGGAAGGTGGGGAGTGGGGTGGGGTGGGGGAGGGCGGATGCAATCCTTTGAAGGATAGCCTTACACAAAACTTCTACATATTGCGAATAATACAGGGACAAAGACCTCAGTCACAGCCTCTCATTTTCCCTTAAACCTCTCAATCAGTGTCTCCAATGGTCAGAGACACTTCACCCTGGGAGTGGGTGCTGGCTGCTCTTAGCAGCTTCTGATATACTCACACGTTTACTGTCAAACAGCATCTGAAAAATAAAACAAAACCACTGTGAATATCATCAGAAATTGTGAGGGCTTGGTTACCAGAGGACACAGATTTAAGATAATTGGCAAAAGAACCAGGGGCGAGATGAGGAAAATGTTTTTTATGGAACGAGATTTAGTGGTCTGGAATGTGCTGCCTGAAAGGGCATTGGAAACAGATTAAATAGTAACTTTCAAAAGGGAATTGGATAAATACTTGAAAAGGAATAATTTTTAGGGCTGTAGGGAACGTGCAGAGGAGTGGGACTAATTGGACAGCTATTTCACAGAGTCAGCACAAGCACAATGGGGAGGTGATAGCATAGTGGTATTTTCATTGGACTATTATTCTAGAGACCCAGGGTTGAATCCTGCCACAGCAGATGGTGAAATTTGAATTCAATAAAAAAGACCTGGAATTAAAAGTATGAATACCGTGAAACTATTGTCATAAAAAACCCATCTGGTTCACTAATATCCTTTAAGAAAGAAATCTGCCATCCTTACCTGGTCTGGCCTACATGTGACTCCAGACCCACAGCAATGTGGTTGACTCTTAATTGCCCTTGTTCAGGGGCATTTGGGGATGGGCAAAAAATGCTGGCCTAGCCTGAGATACCCACTTCCATGAACGAATAAAAAAAAATGTGCCCTCTGAATCTGATGTTAGGGGAATGGAAGGTTTGAATTAAGATGGGCTGAATGGCTTCTTTTATCCTTTCATGAACTCGTCTCTCTCTTATCAAATGCTGAAACTGGTGAGTCATTTCTAGACTTTTAATAAATGTCTGAAATACAACAAATCAGTTGAACGACACAATGGGACACCTACTTTTGTTAAATGAAGTTTTCCACCTGATCCTCTGGTGCAAATTATCAAGTGTTTGGAGAACAGAAAGCACTGCTTTTCTCCCTCCTTTTTCAGGGATAGTGATCCCAAC
This sequence comes from Carcharodon carcharias, assembly GCF_017639515.1. NCBI lineage: Eukaryota > Metazoa > Chordata > Chondrichthyes > Lamniformes > Lamnidae > Carcharodon > Carcharodon carcharias. The sequence goes on along the minus strand of NC_054492.1, from coordinate 24,020,191 downwards.
CGGCCTCGTGTGATTTTCCCTTTTTCAGTCATTGGTACTTGGATAAGTGACCCTGGTCAAAGGAAAGATTGGATCGTTACCAGGAGAAGTATGTTGCTGTCAAGGAGAGGTACCATATGAGATAGCAAATTGCACTTGCTCCAGCTCCCCTCATAAGCTTCTAATTCTACCACAGCAGGAGCTCAGTCAAAAGCTGCTTGCATCATGTGACTCTTAAGTGCATGAGGGATCACCTACTGGGATCTCTATACACTAAGATCACAGCAGATATCCACCCATAACTTAATAAACCATCTAGAGGTACAGTCTTGTTGTGACATTGCATCATCAAAATGCGAATTAAACTCTTTATAAAAAGAATACAAATATAGACCTTTCACCTAAACATCTTCCTAGTTCTTCATAAATCATGTAGGTAAGCTTGTCAGCTATTTTGTGACAACAAGATCCTAAAAGTAGCTAGGCATTGAATGCCTAAATTATCTGATGTTTGGTAATATTGCCAGGGGAAGGAATTCATTTAAGACACCAGGATTCCTTTCTTCCAAATAATCTTATTGCATCTTTAACATCCATCCAAATAAGTAGATGGGACTTTAGTTTAATGCTTCCCTTGAAGAATGTCATTTCTGATAATGTATAACACCTTCATCAAGTGGGAAGCAAAATTGTAAAGAGGGAGTAATGCACTGCTAGTTCTCTTAGGGAGGATGTGAAGGCATTGGAAAGGGTGCAGGAAAGATTCACAAGAAGGTTCCAGGTATGAGGAATTTCAGTTATGTGGATACATTGGAGGAGCTGGGGCTGTTTCCTTAGATAAGAGAAAATTAAGAGATTCGATAGAGGTGTTCAAAATCATCAGGGGTCTGGATGGAGTCGATAGAGAGATGGAGAACAAGGGGACAATACTTAAAGGTAATTGGCAAAAGAAGCAACTGTGACATGGGGGAAAACTTTTTTACTCAACGAGTGGTTAGGATCTGGAATGCCCTGCCTGAGATGGTGATAGAAGCAGATTCAATTGTTACTTTCAAAAGAATTAGACCATTATCTAAAGAGAAAAGATTTACAGGGCTGTGGGGAAAAGGTGGGGCGTGGGACTAAGGGAGTTGCAGAGCTATGGGACAGATATGGTAGCTGAATGGCTTCCTTCTGTGCTGTAACCATTCTATGATTCTGTGATTCTAGGTGCCATCTTTTGGATGAGATGTTAAAGCAAGTCTGCCCTCCTAGGTGGGTGCAAAAGACCCCACAGCTACTATTTCAAAGAAGAGCATGGGAGTTTTCCCCAGTCTCCTGGCCAACATCACTAAAACTCATTTATCACATTGCTGCTTGTGGGATTTTGCAATGTGCAAATTTGCTACTACATTTGCTGCATTACAACAGTGACGACACTTCAAAAGTATTATACTTCTTCAGTTGTAAAGCGATTGAAGTGCATCTAAGTATAGACACTTTCAGTCAACAAGTTGTAACAGAATCCGATTTCTTGACAACCAGAATGAAAACTGAATGTTACATGATCCATTTTTAAAAAATTCATTCATGGGATGTGACTTCACTGGCTGGGCCAGCATTTATTGCCCATCACTAGTTGCCCTTGAGAAAGTGATGGTGAGCTGCCTTCTTGAACCATTGCAGTCCATGTGGTGCAGGTACAACCACAGTGCTGTTAGGAAGGGAGTTTCAGGATTTTGACCCAGTGACAGTGAAGGAACGGCGATATATTTCCAAGTCAGGATGGTGAGTGGCTTGGAGTGGAACTTGCAGACGGTGGTGTTCCCATCTATCTGCTACCCTTGTCCTTCTAAATGGTAGTGGTCATGGGTTTGGAAGGTGCTGTCGAAGGAGCCTTGGTGAATTCCTGCAGTGCATCTTGTAGATGGTACACACTGCTGCTACTGTACTTCAGTGGTGGAGGGAGTGAATGTTTGTGGATGGGGTGCCAATCAAGTGGGCTGCTTTGTCCTGGATGCTGTCAAGCTTCTTGAGTGTTGTGGGAGCTGTACTCATCCACCAGGCAAGTGGGGAGTATCCCATCACACTCTTGACTTGTGCCTTGTAGATGGTGGACAGGCTTTGGAGATTCAGGAGGTGAGTTACTTATCACACTATTCCTAGCCTCTGACCTGCTCTTGTAGCCACAGTATTTATATGGCTAATCCAGTTCAGTTCCCGGTCAACGGTAACCCCCAGGATGTTGATCGTGCAGGATTCAGTTATGGTAATGCCATTGAACATCAAAAGGTGATGGTTGGATTCTCTCTTGTTGGAGATGGCCATTGCCTGACACTTGTGTGGTGCAAATGTTACTTGCCACCAAGCCTGGATATTGTCCAGGTCTTGCTGCATTTGGACATGGACTGCTTCAGTATCTGAGGAGTTGCAAATGGTGCTGAATATTGTGCAATCATCAGCGAACATCCCCATTTCTGACCTTATGATGGAAGGAAGGTCATTGATGAAGCAGCTGAAGATGGTTGGGCCTAGGACACTACCCTGAAGAACTCCTGCAGTGATGTCCTGGAGCTGAAATAACTGATCCCCAACAACCACAACCATCTTCCTTTGTGCTAGGTATGACTCCAACCAGCGGAGAGTTTTACCCCAGTTCCCATTGACTCCAGTTTTGTTGGATTCCTTGATGCCACACTCGGTCAAATGCGGCCTTGATGTCAAGGGCAGTCAGTCTCACCTCACCTCGGGAGTTCAGCTCTTTTGTCCATGTTTGAACCAAGACTGTAATGAGGTCAGGAGCTGAGAGGCCCTGGCAGAAGCCAAACTGGGCGTCAGTGAGCAGGTTATTACTAAGCAAGTGCTGCTTGATAGCAATGTTGATGACCCCTTCCATTACTTTACTGATGATCAAGAGTAGACTGATGGTGCGGTTATTGGCCGGGTTGGATTTGTCCTGCTCCTGACAGAACATACCTGGGCAATTTTGCGCATAGCCAGTTAGATGCCAGTGTTGTAGCTGTAATGGAACAGCTTGGCTAGAGGCATGGCAAGTTCTGCAGCACAAGCCTTCAGTACTATTGCTGGAATATTGGGTTCACCATTTAGTCCATCTAGACAAGTTCAACAAAAGGTATTGTGCTAGCAGTATTCAGAACTCACTGTAAACTGGCATAAGTCCATCTGCCAAGGGTGTGGTGCATGTGGAGTGAAGTATCAGCCTGCCATTGAATCAAACTGAGACGCACCCACTGCGACCTCAGAATAAATCCTGGTGATTGCAATCTCTCAGTACCTTGTCGTACAAAGGTCTGGCTTGTGTCCAGAAGGATCTCGCATCCTTCCACAATCATCCGTTCGATGGCGAGGTTCTTCCGAATGTTTTCTGTTTCACTCACTTCATCGTGCATTATTCTGAGGAGAGTGTAAACAGGGTGAATCCCTCACTGACAAGCCTGCACACATAATACAACTTCACAACGAGACAGAGCTAGAACTCCATCAATTTACTGTCAATGACCATAAAATCCAACCAGGTTTGTCTCTCTCAAGATAGAAATGTGTTCCCTGTTGACCAAGCTGCTTTAGACAGTCTGACAGTGTCAGGTTTGATCCCTGAATTATGCTAAGTTAGTTAATCTCATACAGCGCCGGGATAGAGCATTACAAGTATGCAGTCTTACAACAGACTAGGGCAGCAAACTGTTTCATTGTGTGGTCGGAGTCTAGATGAGGGCTTTGGGGCTTACCTATTCTCCCAAAGTATGCTGCTCGAGTCTGTAGTTTCTCAAAACCATTACTCTTTATTTACAGCAAGTAATTACACATTTAGACCTCCACATGAAGTTGGAGCTTCTCCTCCTTCTAATCTCTCTCACTACTTAGTCATGTGATCTGACATCATTATTTACATCAACATCATGTATGCTTCTGATGTTAACCCTTTACTCTACATCTCCCCCCAAGTCTTTATCCCTATAATATTTACATTCTCCTAAGTCTCCCCCAAAGTTTCAGACTTCACAGGGCTAGTCTTTGAGATGTCTTGACCAATCTCCCTGACCTTGTTCTGATCTCCTTCTGAGGTCGAGGATATTCTGTACTCTCCCTTCTGTTGGTGTGTGTGTTCTTCTCCTGGGTGGCTGTAGAGCTTGTAGTAAGTCTTTCTTCTTCTTCATTAAGGTCTTAGCAGTAAGTCCAAGTTTCTATTGGCTTTCTCTCCAAGGATATTAAGGTGCTGTGTTTCTCCTTATGATACCCTGGTCTACCTCAATCCTGTACAATCTTGGTTACAGAGTTTTTTCAATGATTGCACCTTCCTTCTGTCAGCCTCGGACCTATATTCTCTTCCTGGACTTCAGCACTGGTAACTCAGGTGCTCTATGTCTGTGATTAAAGTTCTGAGCCTGGGTGCTTCTCTGTTGTTGATGTTTTCCCCTCTCATAGTCATTCATGGTGATATTGGGTTTGAGATTTTGTTCTAGAGATGGAAGCTGTGTTCTCAATCTCCTACTTATTAGTATTTTTGATGGTGATAAACCATTTTGTAGTGGTAAGGTTTGACAACTCTGAAGAGCTAGACTAAGGTCTTCATTTTTCTTCAATAGATCTTTGACGGTTCGTATCCCTTTCAGCTTCTTCATTCACTTGAGATAGCAAGGTGAACTATTACATGAACAAAGCCATATTAATTTGCAAAATTATGGAATAGCTTATTAGCAAATTGTGGCCCATTGTCAGACACTATGATGTTCAGGATGCCATAAATTCTCTTGAGGGAGTGGATGACTGCTTCTGCTGTAATCCTATACAATCTATTTACTTCAATCCATTATGAATAGTAATCAATGACAATAAAGAAGGTTTTACCCAAATTCAAGAAGCAGTTCTTTTTGTTCTTGGTTGTTTACCACACAAGTAAGGCAGTTAGAAATCATATCTTCTATAGAGCAAGTAATGCCCCATCACCAGGTTGATTGCTGTGCTTTTGCACTAATATTTTGTCATTCCTAGATGGCCTTGATGCAGTCTTTGAAGAATATCAAGCCGAAGTGTTCTTGGTCCGACTATTCTCTCATTGAAGACTAGTAAGTTGTCAATGACTGTGAAATGCTTGCATTGTTCAAAATACCAGATTAGTGGGGATATTGCCTGGCCACCCTTCCAGACAATATTCTTGGACTTGGAGACATTCTTTATCTCGTTGCTGGGCTTGTTTTATTTCCTGCAGCTTTTTGCAGTAGCTGGTAAGTGCTGAGTGACTAAAGGTGTATATGCCTTAGCCTCCTTGATGAAGTGTAAATCCTCCTGTTTTGTTTCTTCTGATGGTATTCATAACAGTGTGCCTGCCGTTGTTTGATACTTCCCTTGCACATACTCTGTGATTGAATCATATCTAATCAATCTTAATCTGAACTGCTGGATTCTGGGTGGCATCTTCACAATTTCTTTCATGTTCAAAAGGGTGACTAGTGACTTATGGTCTGTTTCAATTTTGAAATGCAATACCATTTTATAGTCTGAAAATCTTTTGCACACCCACATTGCTGTCGATGCTTCTTTTTCTATCATGGCATATTATTGTTCTGTTTCTGTTAATGACCTAGAGGCACAGTACACAGCTCTATTTTTGCCATCTCTCTGCACTTGAAATAAAATTGCCCCTAGATCTATAGATGATGCATCTGTTGCTACTATGGTTGGTAATTCTGGGTCGTAATGTGCCTAGGTTTCAGAAGAGATTAAAAGTTATTTTAGCCTTTTGAAAACGTTTTGCTGGTCCACATTTTGTTGGCCCTGTCTCAGCAACTATCTCAAGGGTTCATTGACCTCTGCTAAATTTGGTAGGAACTTGCCTACTTGGTTGACCATCCCAAGGAATCTCTGAAGCTCAGTTATGTTCCTGGGTTGTGGAAATTCTCTGATCACTTTTGTTTTTTTGTGGATCAACTATGGTTCCAGTGGCTTGCACTATGTGACCTAGAAACTCGATCATAGGTTTGGCGAACTCACATTTTTCATTCAATGTTAGGCCTGCATCTTGTAAGACTCACAGGACTGCTCTGACTCTGCGATCATGCTCTTCTCCCGTGGAGCCATGTATAAGTATGTCATCCATATGGCATATCACTCCTTCCAAGCCACTAGAGTGTGAGACATTGTTCTCTGGAAAATTTCTTGAGTGGACGCTATGTCAAAGGGCAATCTATTGAAACAATAACGACCGAATGGTGTTATAAATGTGGTCAGCAATCTGAATTCTTTGTCGAGAGGCAACTGCCAAAATTTACTGTTTGGATCCAATTTAGTAAATAAAGTACCCTTGGCTAGTTTGACAAGGCTCACATCCACTGAGGCATTGGGTAGATCTCATATTCCATTTAGCATAAAGGCATGCCTAAAACTGAAATTAATCTGTAAAGTGGATGAAATCGAGTAATCCACACAGATTCTTATAGATTGGTTTGGCTTTGGGATTATAACCATTCCTGAATACCCTTTCGTTGGCATGGTAACTAGTGAGATAACCCCTTGCTGCTGCATCTTTTCAATTTGACCCTTGACTTTGTCCAAGAGTGGGTGAGGGACTTTCCTTGTTGTAAAGAGCCAAATTGGTTTAGCTCGTAGGATGGGATGGTACTCAGTCTTAACTTCCCTTGGCCGATAAACAATTTTGGAAATTCATTTTGAAATGTACTCCTGCAATGCTCATCAGCAACTTCATCCACTTTACAGATTAATTTCAGTTTTAGGCATGCCTTTTTGCTTACTAGAGAGCACTCCTGATTTTGAATGACGGATAGTTTCGAGGATTTCTCAGTCTTTATTTTTCAGCTTTGCCATTAATTGGCCTTTGACTTTTAAAGTTCTTCCATGAGGACTTTGTAATTTGATAGATAAGGGTTGCAATGTATGCTGTTTAAACCATTGACTTCATCTGATAACACAGAAATCCCTGTTCCTGTGTCTAGTTTTAAACTGTCATGGAAGATATAATAATTTTCATAATGTTATTTGGAAGTTATTGTTAAGTAGAGTAATAGTGGGCTCTGTGTCTATGTAGGTGTGTGTATCTGTGCGTGTGGGACTTAATTGAATTAGAGACAGCTGGTCTGAAGACTTTGATGTAAGAGGAGAAGCTAGGTTTGAAATGCTAAATAGGTAGACGTGGGTGAAATTTTAGAATGTGAGGTGTAAAGGGAACATTTGCATTTTTAAATAAACCAGAGAATTCAAAAGAGGGAGTGAAATGTTTCACTTAGCCAGAAGAAGTTAAGGAACAGTGTGTTTATTTTTCCCAAAGATTACTGGTAAAATTAGTACTATGATAGATTTTTCTTATTAGATAGTAAAGTCCAAAGACATAGTGAAACAATGGGAATTTGCTTTCAATGGGGAAAATATGTATAAAGGAGAGAAGGTTGTGTGCAAGGGAAGGTATTCTAAGATCTAACAAGTGTGAAAAGCTTCCAGCCTCAAAGCTTCAAGTTGCTGTCTATACAAACTGAAGTGAAGAAAACTCACTTTGAATTCGACTTTTCAGGGTATCATGTTACTTTGCCTATGTCTTTTTAAAATTTATGTGTTTTATTATCTTAACAGGGGTGTAATCAGGAGTTAGATTAACTAGGGAGCTAAGAGTTATCATGTTAGTAATTTATAAACCTATGTATGAGCTTAAAATCATTTTTTAATTAATAAAGGTTTAATTTAGTTTTGTAAGAAACCGCTAAGCCTCGTTTGTGTTATTACTACTGAATTCAAGGCACGCATCTTGAAATAAATACAAATTGTAAAACAGTTGTGGCAGTTGTTTCAAGTTTCTCTCTGGGATTTGATTAGCTCAGCATTTACCACCCTCTGTGCTATAACAAAACTCTGTAGGATGTCCATCACTTGAGTTTAATACTCTGATACTTGTTTTCAGTATCATTTACTTCCCCAATGAAAGGTAGTTCCTTTGCTTATGGTTCTTCCACTTCTTTAAAATTTTCTCCTTTTTACAGGTTGTCAGCATTTTCAAGAGACAAACACTTTTGAAATGGCCTATTTTTCCTCAATTGTGGCACTCTTTACCCCCTCCTGGATATTTTTCTCATTTGTGCAGTTTGTTCCCGCCACAACAAAGACATTTCAAAATGGCAGTTGGCACACTTTTCACAGTTTTGGCAGGCTTAGGCTTTGGCACACTTTCTCTTTTATGGCCTGCAAACTGAATGCTCTCACCCCATCTTCTCCACAGCCTCTCCTTCACCGTGAACAAACGCCCAATTCTTTTTCCTGAGTTCAGTTTGCCTCGCAATCTGCACTGCTTTTGCTAGCGTTATCTCTTGTCTGTAAGAGATCTGATAATGCTTCACCTAGGATCCTGACTATGATCCTGTCACAAATCAGCTCATCCTTTAAGATTCCTTAATCGCAATTCCCTGCCAACCTATAGAGATAGTTGATGGACAAATCCATGCTTTCACTTGATCCTTGTTTTTTTTTATTAAATTCTCTATTATTAAATTCTGACAGACACTGAAACAAGAGTTGAAAGTTTGTAGGATTTCTTCAAAAAGTTGAAGTCACATCAACCCCCTGCCTTGCTATCACATTGCCAGCAATGTGATCCTACTGCATAAAGTATTGTACTGACCTGGAATTTTTGATCTTTTTTATATAATCCTGAAGCAGTTCTGTATCTTGTGAACCTTTTTCTCCAGTTATCCCAGTTCTGGGCTTGTTGCGAGTTTTCTGAACTTTGAAATGGTCTGGGAGTGGTAGTGTGGATTCTGCTGAGCCCTGGAATTGTTTCTGCTTCTGTGCTGCTGCTTACTGCTTTAGGTCTGTGCTCACTGATGTCTGGTTTCTGGGTCTGTGCCTCAGCTTGCATCTGTTTTTCCCACAATGTCCTGATGTCTCAGTGAGTCTTAATTTTTTTTTCTTTTGTCCTTCCTTTTCTTGTCAGCCCTTTTAAGGTTTAAAAGGCTTAAGGTTTGCTGGGTCTTTTATTTGCTTCCTCCATATTTCGTTGTGTGGTTGGGGTCTAGACAAGATTTTTGGGGATCGTCTATTCGCCCAAAGCATGTTGTTCATGCCTGTAGTTTCTCAAAACCGTTACTCTTTATTTACAGCAAGTATTTACACACATGGACCTCTACACAACATTGGAGCTTCTTCTCCTTCCAGATTTCTCTTACTTCTCAGTTGTAATCATTATTACTTCAGTATTTTGTATGTTTTTGATGTTAACCTTTTACTCTGCAGGAACCAATAAATCAACAGTCAAACAGCAGGGCCTTCTGTAGCAAGTCACTTTTCTGAGCTCCTTCTAAAAACTTCCTAAAATCTACTGGGCTTGGCAGCATTTCACTATTCATTTGTGATTTTTTTTCTCTCCTATTTTTCTTTAACTTTCTGTCTTGTCCAATGAGTATTGTCTCTTCCAACTATAATTTAATTTAAAAAAGACAAGTGGACACATTCTCTGCTGCATGTATGAGTGTAACACCACAGCATGGCTGAGAGTCTCAAAAAACATGTGGTAAGTGCTGGATCAGAAAGACCAAGAACCTTAACTTGAACTATGGAGATCTGCGAAAGGCATCTTGCGCTCTTGCCAGAGGTGAGCATTGCTCCATGCTGCTTTACAGCTCTACTAACCGTGACAGTTCCTCCAGCTTCGATTTTGCGTATTCCAGGCTCTTCCTCTCCACATGTTCATGAGGTGTGTGGGCCAGCAGTTCATGTAGGGTCAGGATGTATCTGGGGATCTGACAGAGAAAAGGAGAGAAACCTGATCAGGGATTGATTTAGAAAAACACAAGTTGTTGTTCCACTAGATGAACCACTTTTTGGAGGTGGCCATGCAGGCTTAGAATGAGGTTTTCCTTGTTTGCAAGATTGACCTTAACTGCTTCAGAAGTTTGTCAAATCTCCCAGCCTCCCTGTGGAAGTCCTGACACATGGATCTATGTGGGAATTGCTGGTAAGCTTAAACTTCGGACAGGCAATTCCACTCTTTCCTGGGACCCTGCACAAATATCTCTGACTCTAAGCTAGAGTTACCCTGGAAACGTTAGACAGATTAAAACCCAGTCAAACACCTGGGGAACTCCACAACTGAGCCCCAATCACCCCCCTGACACCTCCCCCTTCCCACTACCGCCCTCCCCCCCGAAATGACATGACTACCTTCACAACCTAACCAACCCCTGACCTGACCCAACTATCCTCCCGACCAGACCTGACTACCCCATCCCCCAACCTGACCCAACTACCCTCCCAACCTGACCCGACTACCCTCCTGACCAGACCTGACTACCCTCCCGACCATCCAACTACCCCCCTGACCTGACTACTTCTCCCAACCCAGTCTGATTCACCCCAACCTGAATATCCAATTACCGACCTACCCACTCACCAATCAATGCACCTCCCATTTACTCACTCACCTATTTATCCACTCACCCATCCATTCACTAACATTCAAAGACTGGACCTTTAAACTTACCATACAGCAGATAATGCCCTAAAGAGGGGGCATGTCATTTTTCCCCCCTCTGTCCCCACTCCACTCTGATGGAGTGCTCCAAGGGACACCATGCTGAGCATTTCTGTGAAAGCCAGGATTGGAAGACACCAGAAGAAATGTGCAGCAGCATCGAGTCAGGGGAATTTTCAAGCGCAGTAGCAATTCGACCATCATTGTCACCACTCAGAAAATCTGGACCATTATCTACCTGGTTAGCCTTTCTTTTGGAGACAGTTATCATAAACTAGTGCTAGTGCAGCTGGTGGTGGAGTTTCCAATAGTGCCATTGCACCAACATAACCATGTCAGCTTTATATAATTCGTAATAACCTTCATCTAAGCCTTTTGTCAAGTCTCAAAGTCTCACTTTTGTCATACTCGGGAGTGTTCTAAATGTAAATTATCTATCATTTGGCTCATCTATTATTTTGATAAAGTAGCAAAAATTAAAACCAATCAACACTTAGCATCTTAAAACATTTCCAAAAAAGAGTCAGAAAACCAGTCATTTTCTTTTGTTTTTTTCTGATTCTGATAATCTGGCTTCTTTCCAAGGAGCCATGCCTATGATTCCCCAAACTAATGTGAATCTAGAGATAAGCCTCTCCCAACATCAGGATTGAGTCAAGATTTGACCAAGTTGCAACTGGTGAGCAGATTTCTACTCCGCCTCAGACCTTAAAAATAAGGGTCATGTTTAACAGATCCACCTCAACAATTGACTGTTATCCATCAGGAAAGTAGCATTAAGATATAAACGCTTTCCAATTACTGTGACCTTGCAGCATAGCCCCTACCCTGAGTCCTGCTGCATCACCTGAAACATTGGGTAGGTCAGGAATGTCTCCAACGTCCTCTCTTCGCAGTCTGGCTTTGCTTCATATTGTTTCAGCAGTTTATCAAAGTCTCTGTTCTGTTTGCAGCTGGCCAGGATCTGTAGACTGTACTGGTGATTCCTCACGAACTCCTGGTAGATGTTCAGCATTGGGAGGAGAATGTCGAACAGGTCAGCTGGAAGAAGATTCAGAATAAGCATGGTCAACAGCTTGGTTTAGGCACCAGCTACAACTCTCATCTCCACAAGAGCACAAAGCATGGGGGGGGTGGGCGCGTTAAAACTCACATTGTGGCTTCCACATATATATATATATATATATACACAAGTCAGATGAAAAGACTCTATCAGTGAACTGGTAAAGAAAAGAAAGACTTGCATTTTTATAGCACCTTTCATGACTGCAGGGAATCCCAAAGCGCTTTAAAGGCACTGAAATATTTTTGGGATGTAGTTATCAATGTAATGTGGGGAATGTAGCAGCCAATTTGTGTACAAGATCCCACAAATGAGATAAGGAACAGATAATCTGTTTTAGTGATTTTGATTCAGGGCTAAATATTGGCCCTAGGACACTGAGGAAATTACCCTGCTCTCCTTCAGACTAGTGCCTCAAGATATTTTATGTCCACCTGAGAAGGCAGACTGGTCTTCAGTATAACCCTTGTCTGAAGCACTGCACCTTCGATAGTGTTGCATTCCTGTCTGGTATGGAACAGAGCTGGACTGGCCAGGAAGATTCTAAATTCCATTCTTCACATCAGCAACAGTTTGTAGCAAAGAATTCCACATGCGAACTACCCTCTGTGTAAAGGCATTGCTTTCTAACCTCTCTGTGATTAATGTAGATATCGACGTATAAGTCGCCTTTTGAAACCTCGAAAAATTCCTCCAAAATGTGTGTCGACTTATACACTGAGTATAAAAGTGAAACGCTGGCATGAGTGTGGGTGGTCGCCATCTTTGTTGTTTGCCACACAGGATCTGCTCTGTTTGGACGTGTGTTAATCTTTGCAACACAGCCCGTACCACCTGTTTGACCCCTTGCACCCAATTATAAGGTACCAAAAAGTAAGACATGCATTTGTGGGCTGAAAATTGAGGCTGACTACCAAAGTGAGTATAGCATGTCAAGGCTGAAAAGTTTAGTGGGAGTGGGCACGAGTTGACTTATACATTAAATATATACAAAAACATGATTTTTGGGGCCATAAAAATGAGCTTGACTTATACACCTGCTCAGCTTATGTGGTACCTTGAATTTGTCCCTCCTTGTCGGTGACTTCTCAACCAATGGAAACAATCTATCACTTAATGAATCAATCTAGGTTAATCTAGATTTTTTTAACCAATGGACTTATCTACTTGCATTGCAACCTTTAATGACATTTAAAAATGCACAGAAAGATTTCTCTGCTTCTCTACTTCATTTAAAATTTTACCATTTAAGGAGTAGAAATCCTTCTTCCATTTCTCTCTCTTTACAAATCTATTCAGGTGTATCTATATTGATCTGCAGCTGTCACCTTTCTGCCCATCTTGCTCACCTATTTCTGTACCACTGCAAACATTTACAATGCTGGTCAAATTTAACACTCCTAAGATTTTTTTTATTCTTTCATGGAATATGAGCATCACTAGTAAGGCCAACATTTGTGGCTCACTCTAAATGCCCTTGAGAAAGTTCCTGAAAATGGGGTATAGTCAGTAAATTTCGATATAGTTCCCAATCATTTTTATATATAATAAATGAAAGCAACCCCAACACATTGCTTGTGGAAATCTACTGGCCAGATCATTCCTGTTGGAAAGATCTCCCTTTAAATCTACCTTTTGATTTCATCTCAAAATTCAGCCTTCTATCCATGTAGCCACATTCCTTTCTATTCCCTGTGAGGTTATATTTGTTATAAGTTTCATAGTTGGTACCTTATCAAAGAGTAAAACAATCAGACATTTCATCATGGATGCAGACTTACAGCTGGAAGAACATCTGAACTCTAATTGAAGTGAATCTTTGTTTACTTGACAACAACTTGACTTTCTACTCTTAAAAGGACACAGCTCCATCTTAACATCAGAACAATACATTGTGCATCAAAAGTTATAATTTTCATGCTCTTGCGAAGGATTCTATTACTCAGCTTAACATTGGCAATCCTCTGGCTGTGCAGAAATTAATGATGTAGTCTTCATACTTTACCTAATACTAATGTGGGCCAGCTGGATACGCGAGCTTTGAGTCCTTGGTAAAATATTTGGTGCAAAAACATGATTGTTTCACTGTAAAAAGAGAAAAAAAAATAAACAACAAGAGAATAGGATGTGTATTTACACAACCTCGCTGTGTGATTACTTCAAATTTGTCCCTCCTTGTTGGTGCCTTCTCAACCAGCGGAAACAATCTATCATTGTTCATCTTATCATAAGCTTTCATAATCCAAAGACTTCTATCAGGTCACCTCTTAAACCTTCTCAACTTCAGTGAACAAATCCTTCATTTCTCAGGTGTATCTTTATAACTGTAACTCTTTATTCTGGTAATATCCTTGTGAATTTTTCCATTACTTTCACATTCTTGCTATAATATGAACATAAGAAATAGGAACTGGAATAGGTCATTTAGCCCTTAGATCCTGCTTCACCATTCAACAGGATCATGGCTGATCTTCTACCTCAATTCCGCCTTCCCACACTATCCCCATATCCCTTAATTTCCTCTGTACCCAAATCTCTGTCTTGAAGATACTCAATGACTAAATAAAAACCTAAGAAATAAATAAGAACATAAGAAATACAATGGGTGCCCAAAACTATGCACAACACAACAGTATGCACAACACTCCATCTGTGGCCTAATTAAGGCCTGGTACATAGGTACCTGTTTAGAAAGATGCTGCTGACATCGTCATGGGCAATTGGAGGTTTTTTGGAGCTGGCAGCCATTCTGAGAGGTCGAAGAAAGCAGTTAACGAGGATGTGGAGCTGCTGCACGTACTCAGCTTCAGCCTCCAGCATGCTGAACACCACCTGGTTCCTCTTCCTCATGCTCTCTGCGTGGGGGGATCGGATGTAGTCCTGAATGATGGTCTTCCATTTTCTTCTGCATAGCCATCCTCGCAAGAAGCTCTGCACCTGTTAGGATCAAGAGTACACAGTCAGCCATCCTCACAAAACCTTGTTGGATGGATGCATACAAAACCCAGTCCTGCAATGAGTGGGAGGACTGGAGTGTTGGTCATGTCAGTTTTCAGAAAGAAGGGCACGCACTTCTACAGCACCGTTCATAGCTTCAGGACGTCCTAAAGTGCCTTACAACCAATTAAATATTTTTTGAAGTGTAGTCACTTCTGCACTTGTAGAAAAAGGGTTCATCAGTTTTTTAATAAGTTATAGCAAAAATAATATTTAAAAGCTTTCAAAGCATACTGTACCTTTTAGCGCCCTTATTATATCCAAAAGAACCAATTTAATTGGTGGGTCCTCTCTGAATGCTGCAAATGAGTGCAATCAGTGGAAACTCCCAGTGTTGATTAATTCACACAGTGGGATGGTGGTCACTTTTGTGGGTGCAGCCTGTTTCCAGCACATTGTTTATAAACCAGTGCAAAAAAATCATGGAAACTCAAGTTGCACTGAAGACAAATTGCATTCAAACTTTTGACATCTTTTGTGCTGGTTATGACAATTTTGACCAAATTACAGCAAAAGAACAATACAACAGAATGGAAACTCCAGGCCAAGATGCCTTGGTGCTGCTATTACCTCATCTGTACGCCTGCCTTACCTTTTTGATTTTCCTTATATCAACATCTTCGTCATTCTGTGCCGCAGGTTGTGTTAATTGGATGCGTTCATTGTTTTTAAGCAGTGAAGCAATCTGTTTAAAATAAAGAGGCATAAATTCAGTGCTCTCATTCTGCTGGCATTGAGCTGCACTCAGAGAAAGTGTGGACCGGGGAGTCAAAGTTATGGAAATTTATACTAACCGAAGTCACATGCAGGTCAGACAGAGTAAGACCAACAGCTTCCCTTCTCTGAAGGACATTAGAACCAGTTTGGTTTTAATGACAGTCCAACAGCTTTTAGGGCAAGCTTTCACTTTCACCTTGTGCTATGTTGGGATATGAATTTACAGTCTCTGAGTTACTCATCCAAAACATCTTTGGCTGACTCGTGCAACACATATGGGATAACACCAAGCTGACTCTTAGGACCAAGCTGATGGTTTATAAGGGCTGTGTTCTCAGCCTGTTGTGTAGCTTTATTTTCATTCGTTCATGGGATGTCATGGGATGTCAGTGGGTGTCACTGGCTAGGCCAGCACTTATTGTTCAGAGGGCATTTAAGAGTCAACCACATTGCTGTGGGTCTGGAGTCACATGTAAGCCAGACCAGGTAAGGATGGCAGATTTCCTTCCCTAAAGGACATTATTGAACCAGATGGGTTTTTGTAGATTCAAATTTCAACTTCTGCTGTGGTGGGTTCAAACCCAGGCACCCAGAGCATTACCCTGGGTCTCTGGAATACTAGCCTAGTGACAATACCACTATGTCATCACCACCTCCCTGAAATATGGCTTATAGCTACCAGGAAAAGAAGCTCAACAATTTCCATCTTGGCTGTCTGTGGTGCATTATGGGTATATCCAGGCAGGACAAAATCACAAATGTGGCAGTGCCCTCAAAGGCAGAGAGCTCTCAAGTCTGTTGACGCTAATCAAACAGAAGTGGCTTTGGTGGACTGGGCATGTCCTCAGGATGGAAGATGTTCATATACCCAAGGACCATCTATATGGTGAGATAACCGAAGCCAGATGACCAGTGGGGTGCCCAAGGCTCCCCTTCAAGAGTGTTTGCAAGCGTGACATGAAGGCCCTAAACATTGATTATTGTACCTGGGAGTCACTACTGATGAAAGAGGGAAACGACAACACCTCTCGTGAGTTGCTGTGCATCACCACGATGACCAGTGGCTACAGCAACTTGCAACAGGTGCCAAAGCTGAAAACAACAACCCAGAACAGCTTCATATGTGGCACTTGTGGCAGAACCTGTCTCTCAAGTATTGGTCTTCACCACCATCAGCAAAGGTTCACCACATGAAGACACCCCACCTAAATGGATTCTTTGCTGTGTGTCCATCATCTCTCATGGATGGAAGGATGCCAACAAGATCATTCAAAACTATAACTCTTTCACTCCTGAGAGTATCACATAGAGTGGGTGCACATTCATCCACTAATACCGGAGACTTTTACAGTCCAGTGTTTCTTAAACTGGGGAATCAACAAGTGAAGGGGGGGCGTTGGGAAGCCCATTCTAGAATAGTCATCATCTGAATGGAGTGGGTTTGATGAGCCAAATGGTGTTTCCTGGTCCAGAATTCCCTTTTTTATGAATATTAATAGTAAAAAGTAAACTACAATGTTTCCTTGGAGTTTAGGTCCCTTTTTAATGTCTCCACTCCCCACCTGAAGGTGTTGACTTATGTTACAACTGGGATAAATTCATTGCTCCCAAGCTCTCAATTGGGAGCCACACTTAAAGAGGAGTTGAGAATAGACATTAAAGCCTGTGCGCCCCTTCTCCAGATGGATTCCACCAGTATAGTGTGACATCACTGAATTTATCCCACTGTTCCATAACAAAGGATGATCTTCTCGTACCTCCAACAAGTTATGATCCTTTGTGACGAGTCAAGAGTTGCCACACTATTTGACAGTGGGAGTATCACAGTTGAGACCAATCCTGTTCCCACTGAACATTCCCACCAATGCATTTTGCAACAGGGTTTGCTGGTTGGCAACCTGGAATGAGACTCCTGATTTAACTCCTGATTTAAACCATTCTCTACTGAGATTGTGGAGGAATCTTGGTAAATAAAGCAGCTGTTCCATATTCTACTCAGTACCTCAGTTAATACCTTGGAAAAATGCCCACACTGCACCTCCCTGAAGTAACACCTTCACATCAATGAAGAGAAAAGGAAAGAAACATGCTGCTCTATTTTTTTGTCCTACCTCAGATTTTAATCGCTCCACTTCAATCTCCTGGTCCTCAATTTGGTGTCGAAGTCGTTTCGCAACTGTTTTCTCAGTCTCTACGATCTGTAGTAGGTGCAGGTATTTCTGCATCAAGGACTCATGTTCTGTCGCGAGGTTTCTGTAACTGTTCCAAGAATACAGCTATTAACAGATCGAATAAAAGTGAAGGTGGAGCTTGGGGTTTCTGATCTCATATAGAGGCATCAGAATGGCTACATTGAACCATAGAGTTTTGCTAGATGGGAAAAGACTGAGGTCCATCTAATTTGTCTTCTCCCATCCTGGAAATCACATTGAAGAAAGAAAGACTTTCATTTCAAGACCTCAGGATGCCCCAAAGCGCTTTACAGTCAATGAAGTGCTTTTGAAGTGTAGTCAATGGTGTAATTTAGGAAACAGCCAATTTGTGCACAGCAAGCTCCCACAAATAGCAATGTGATTGAAGGATAATTATTGGCCATGACACCGGGGATATCCCTTGTTCTTCTTCAAAATAAATTAACAGGTTGGGAGGTGACCTGATTGCTGTTTTTAGTATTTTAAAGAGACTGAATAATGTAGGTCATGTCAAGCTGTTTCACCTTGTCCAGAATGGTAGATCTGTGGGACGTCTGTGCTTAAAGGGAGGTAATATTGAAACAAAATTGTGGAAATATTATTTCAGTGAGAAGGTGGCCAATCTATGGAAAGGGTCCCCAGGGAGATACAGAAAGCGGATAGTATTGATTCATTCAAAAGCAAATTAGATGGATCTCTTTCAGAAAGTAAGATTTTGGGATCTAGCACGAGTGGTTTGAGACATGGTGTGTTGGGAGTGGACCGTGCTTGTGAGGAACAGGTGACTTTGGATCTATGGTTCCTAAAACTCTCCACCACTTGGGGTTTTCCTAACCTCATGCATGGGTCTTCTGTAAACTCATTGATAGAGATTGATTACTGTGGTTAGTCAATAACTAACCACTATCATTATCATTGTGGCTACCAGGATAAAATCATAGAATTGTACTGCACAGAAGGAGGCCATTCGGCCTGTTGTGCCTGTGCTGGCTCTTTTCAGAGCTATCCAATTAGGATGATAGATGGACTTTGGCTTTTCTTCGACTAGCAATTCCCATGTTGTGTTAAACCAGCAATTACTTTCTATGGCAGTATACGAACAACCAGGCAGAAATGTGTAGAGCAACACATCACCTCATTATAACACTGCCATCCTCACACCCTCATCTAATTTACACCTACTGGTAGCTGCATTCATAGCTGCTCTCAGGCTAGTAATCAAATTCACACAAATATTAATTGTGCTAATTATAAACCTCATACAGACAGTATTGGCACATTAACGACCCATATGTTGCAATCATCCTGCCACCTGCCGGATTGCTCTCACTGATTCTCAATATTCTTTATGTTCTTTATTCTCAAAATTCTTTATTTTAGAATTTTATCCCTTCCTGATACAGCTTCTGTAAATCCCATAATCAACCCCCCACCACCCCACCCACCCCTCCCCCGGCCACACCCAGATACTTCCCCCAGGTGACCTACAAGTCACGGCGCTAAGGAAGGAAGTCTGCCACCTTTACCCAATCTGGGCATATATGTGACTCTAATCTCAAACGTACATGGCTGACTCTTAATTGATCCTCTGAATTGACCTAGCAACTCAGTATTCACAAATGGTTCAAGAAGACAGCCCATCGATACCCTCTCAGAGAAGCTAGGCGTGGGCAATAAATACCGGCCTTGTCAGTGATGCCCACGTTACCAGGAGTTCATCTCAATTTTTCATTTTCAACATATTTAAGAACTTGTTTAATCACATGCATCAAGTGAGAGGTAAGCAACTTCAGGCAAAGGTTTGTAAATCGCACGGAGGGTTGATTGACACACAGGGTTAAAGTCATTCCTTAAGGTCAGTGCCAGGTTCTCCTGGAATGTACTCTATTTAGTCAAGTGGCCAATTATTTGGCAGACATGACTAACAATATCCAAAATTGCTTTTAGTAGCCATAGAAACCAAAGGCCATCAAGGTCAGGTCCCAAAGGTAGGCCCACACAGTTTCATAAACAAGTTAAGGGCCTTCCTGCCTAAACTACATAGCTGGAGTGCCAGTTGTTGTGACAGTTTTCTTTAGTGTTTAATGTCTTTTGAGTGGCCAAGAGTTTGGTGTTGAACTATTGAAGTAAAAATGGAAAAGATTTAATTGAAGTGCTTGGAACTAATGACTTTAAATATTTTTAATGTTTTTTAAGAGTATCAAGCACCATCAGATCTGCACCTTAGTATGGGGCAGAGATGCACAGAAAAGCTTCTTCTTTTCTGGTCTGCCCCAGTATAACACTGTTGGCCCTGTCTAGAAAATTTGTACTCCAGCCAAACTCAGAGCTTCTTTGAATTAGGGCAACTCTCCAGTGCCTCACAATAAGGTCATTCTGAAACAGTGAACCTTTTGAAAGTGAGGGTTGAAAGACTATTTGTCCATCTGAGCATGACTCCCTCCTCTCCCAAAACAGTACGACTGTTATTTTTCTTATTTGTTCTCGGGATGTCAGTGAAGCTAATGAGACTTTACTTATTACCAAACCCTGGTTCTTCCAAGAAGGACCTTCTAGGACCGTTTCTATTGTTATGTTGTATCTTGGTGTGGAACAGCAGAAAACCTCTTGTTGGGTTCTAACATTCCTTTGGACTCTTTCAATCCATGGGAAACTAGATAGAGTTCTGTCAGTTCATTTTGCTAGACATTTCAAACTACAATGATTAGCAAAAGATTTCAGATTTCCAGCATCCGCAGTATTTTGCTTTGGTAACAAGATATTAAGTTAGGGTAATCCAAAAGCTTGGATAAAGAAGTAGGTTATAAGGAGCATCTTAAAGGAGGGCATGGAGAGGTTTATGGAGGGAATTCCAGAGATTAGAGTCTAAGTAGCTGAAGACACAGGTGCCAATGGTGGAGCAAATCCAGGATGTGAAAGAGGACAGAATTGGAGGACAGCAGATATCTCAGAGGGTTGTAGGGCTGGAGGAGATTACAGAGATAGGGTGCAGAAATTTTCGCTCGGCGTGCGGCCGAAACACTCGAGCGTAAAATAGCGCATGATGACATTGGGTGAGCGTCCCAAAGTCATCGTGCTCTCGGGCGATATTCCAGTCGGTGGGTGCACGCTAAACTCGGAAGAACATAAGAACAGAAGAAATGGGAACATGAGTAGACCATTCGGCACCTTGAGCCTGCTCCGCCATTCAATAAGATCATGGCTGATCTTCTTGTGTTTCAATTTCCACATTCCCATCTAACCCCAATAACCTTTGATTCCCTTGCCTAACAAGAATCTATCTACCTCTGCCTTAAAAATATTCAATGACCCCGCCTCCACCACTTTCTGAGGCAGAGAATTCCAAAGTCACACTACCCTCTGAGAGAAAAAATTTTTCCTCATCCCTGTCCGAAAAGTGTGACCCCTAATCTTAAATGTGCTCCCTAGTCTGGACTCACCCACAAGAGGAAACATCCTTTTGATGTCCACCTTGTCAAGGTAGTTCAGGATCTTGTATACTTCAATCAAACCACCCTTCACTCTTCTAAACTCCAGTGGAAACAAGCCCAGTCTGTCCAACCTTTCCTCATAAGACAACCCACTCATTCCAGGTATCAATCTAGTAAACCTCTTTTGAACCGCCTCCAATGCATTTATATCCTTCCTTAAATAAGGAGACCAAAATTGCACACAATATTCGAGGTATGCTGTCACCAAAGCCCTGTAAAACTGAAGCATAACATCCTTACGTTTATATTCAATCCCTCTCGTAATAAAGGATAGCATTCCATTAGCCTTCTTAATTACTTGCTGTAGCCACATACTAACTTTTTGTGACTCATGGCCTAGAACACCTAGATCCCTCTGCACCTTAAAATTATGCAGCTGTTCTCCATTTAAGTAATACTCTGCTTTTTTGTTGTTCCTACCAAAGTGACCAACTTCACATTTTCCCACATTAAACTCCATTTACCAGATCTTTGCTTGTTCACACAACCTATCTATATGCATCTGCAACCTCTTCATGTCCTCTTCACAACATATTTTCCTACCTATCTTTGTGTCATCTGCAAATTTAGCTACCATGTCTTCACTCCCCTCATCTAAGTCATTGATATAAATCGTAAAAAGTTGAAGCCCCAATATAGACTCTTGCGGGATACTTTTATTTTTCATAATAATCTTTGATGTGGCGTCTTATCAATTGCCTTCTGGAAATCCAAGTACAGTACGTCCACAGGCTCCCCTTTATCCACTGTGCATGTTACTCCTTCAAAAAACTCCAATAAATTGGTTAAACATGATTTTCCTTTTACAAAACTATGCTGACTCTTCCCTATTGCCTTGAGCCCTTCTAAGTGCCGAGCTATAACCTCCTTAATCATCAATTCCAATAACTTCCCCACGACAGACATCAAGTGAACTGGCCTATAGTTTCCTGTTTTCCTCCTCCTTCCCTTCTTGAATATAGGTTATATTTGCTACTTTCCAATCTGATGGAACCTTTCTAGAATCTAGTGAGTTTTGGAAAATTTACACCAGCGCATCGACTACCTCATTAGCCACCTCTTTTAAGACCCTAGGCTGTAGTCCACTGGGACCCGGAGATTTGCCAGCCTGCAGCTCCTTCAATTTGCTCAGTACCATTTCTCTAATATTTCAGTTTCACCAAGTTCCTTTCTCCCGTTCACCTCCTGATTTGCAGCTATTACTGGAATCCTCTATAGTGAACACAGAAGGAAAATATTTGTTCATTTCTTCCGCCATTTCCTTATTATCTACTATTAACTCCACACTGTCACTCTCTAGAAGACCAACACTCACTTTACTTACTCTTTTCCATTCTAAATGCCTGTAGAAACTATCCATTTTTATATTTCTAGCTAGCTTTCTCTCATACTCTAATTTCTTTCTCCCGATTAACCTGTTAGCCATTCTCTGCCGTTCTTTATATTCTGTCCAATCATCTGTCCTGTCACTCATCTTTGCAGAGTTGTATGCTTTTTCCTTAAATTTGATGCTTTCCTTAACATCTTTAGTTAACCACAACCTCCCCTTATAATTTTTCTTTATAGTAGGAATGTACTTATTCTGAATACTCTGAAATATCCCCTAAATGTCTGCCACTGCTTCTCTATTGATCTATCCTCTAGCCTAGTTTCACAGTTCACTTCTGCTAGCCCAGCTTTCATCCCCACATAGTTGCCCTTATTTAAGTTTAAGATACTAGTCTTAGACCCACTCTTTTCCCTTTCAAACTGGATGTAAAATTCAATAATATTGTGGTCACTGCTACCTTGGGGTGCCTTTACTCTGAGGTCATTAATTAATCCTGTCACGTTACACAATACCAAGCCTAATATAACCTGCTCTCTGGTTGGTCCCAGAATGTGCTGCTCCAAGAAACTATCTTGAAAGCATTCTAAGAACTCCTCATCCAGGCTACTACTGCCATTCTGATTTTTCCAGTTTATGTGTAGATTAAAATCACCTATGATTATTGCCGTCCCTTTATCAAAACACACAATATTTTCTCTTGAATACTTTGTCCTACACTGTGGCTACTGTTAGGGGGCCTGTAGACCACTCCCACTAATGGCTTTTCCCCCCACTATTCCTCATCTCCACCCAAACCAATTCTATATCCTGATCACCTGAACCAAAGTCAACTCTAACTATTCCACCAATGCCCTCTTTGATTATCAGTGCTACCCCTCTACCTTTACCTAGCTTCCTATTCTTCTTCAATGTCATGTACCCTTTAATATTAAGGACCCAATCTTTGTCATCCTGCAGTCACATCTCTGTAATTGCTATCAAATCATATTTATTTACTTCAATGTGGGCCATCAATTCATTTACTTTGTTATGAATGCTACGTGCATTCAGATAGACAGGCTTTAGTTTTGTCTTGTTGTTACCTTTGTAGCATCTAGTCTTGACTGTTGATGTATTCTTAGGTTTCTTCTCTTTGTCCCTTTCTGCCATTCTCTGACCCTCATTTCTCATATTATTATTTTGCTCTCCTATCTTGACTCTACATCTTGAATTGCTATCTCTACCCAAACTTGATCCCTCACCCCTCTTTTTTAGTTTAAAGCTCTCTCTACTTCCCTAGTTGTGCGATTTGCGAGGACAGTCCTCCTGGCATGGTTCAGGTGTAAACCGTTCCAACGATACAGCCCCCACTTTCCCCAGTACTGATGCCACAAACCGGAACCCATTTCTCCCACACCAGACTTTGATCTACACATTCATCTCTCTAATCTTATTTGCCCTATGCCAATTTGCATATGGCTCAGGTAATAATCCAGAGATTATTACCTTTGAGGTTCTGCTTCTTAATTTGGTACCTAGCACCTCATACTGACTTTGCAGAACCTGTTTCCTAGTTCTACCTATGTCATTGGTACCTATATGGACCACGACAAATGGGCACTCCCCCTTCGACTGCGAGTTCCTCTCCAGCCCTGAGCAGATGTCCTGAACCCTGGCACTGGGCAGGCAACATAGCCATTTGGACTCTCGCTCTTTGCTGCAGAGTACAGTGTCAATCCAGCCCACTGTACTATCCCCACTACACTACATTCCTTTTTGCTCCCCCTGCTTGAATGGCATCTCAAACCTGTTTGACAATTGCAAAGTCCGAAGCTCCTCCACTACTGTCTGCTTGGTCCCATTACCTGCCTCACTGACAGCAGTCACATCCTCCTGTCCCTCACTGCTGACCAAAACAGATGACCATCTTCTAAGAAGTGTGACTATCTTCTGGAACAAAATATCCAGGTATTTCTCCCCCCCACTTATGTTGCGCGGTGTCTGCATTTCAGCTTCCAGATCAATAATCCCTGATCCAGAATTGCTCAAGCTGTTTACACTTTCTGCAGACGTGTTTGTCATGGATGGCCTTGGCGTCCAAAAGCTTCCACAGCTCACAGCTGCAATATAAGACCTGTCCCGCCACTCTAATTTATGTTATTTAATTAAACTTTAATTATTTTCTTCCTATGTATACTACAATTTACTGTGATTGTTGGCAGGTGGAAGCATGCCTGCCAACAATTAAGAGGGCTATTAAGCCCATTAATGTCGCAATTAACTGGGATTTTTCGCTGCCTGCCCAACCTTATTGTTGGCGGGCGGGCAAATCGTCCAGGTGGCCTTTGCATTTTTCAAGAAACCTCATCCAAGGGCGGGATGAGGTTTCCGTCATTAAATTAAAAAAAAATGTTTGGACAGAATATTCATGTTGTATGTGTTCAGCTGACTGTTTCTGATGCATGGGCATTTTTTCCCAGTTTTTAAAATCTTTACTTTTTTGCATTTAGATTCTTCAGCTCCCTGAGGCAGCTCTCTGCCTTCAGACAGCTTTCATTCTGCGTTCCCCCGCTCTCACGCTGACTTCAGCGTTTGCTCTCCTCCCGCCCCCAACCCAGGCATTGCTGATCGTATCAGCATATTAATTGGCCAGCCAGCGTGAAATCGCAGTCAGGGGTCAATTGCGATCAGCGGTCCATTTCCCAACCACTCCCGGGCCTACTGATTGTGCACACCTGCTGAGCTGAAAATTCGGGCCAGGGAGAAGCAAAGCCATGGGGCGATTTGAAGACAAGGATGAGAATTTTTAAATTGAGGCATTGCTGGACTGGGAGCCAATGTAGGTCAGTGAGCCTGGAGGGTAGTGAGTGAACTGGACTTGGTGTGATTTAGCGTACAGACAGTAAAGATTTTGACAAGCTTAAGTTTACAGATGGTGATAGGTGTGAAGTTGGCCAGAAGTGCATTGGAATAGTCAAGCCTATCCCTACCTTGCGTGACCAATTGCTGCCACCCAGTCATCACAATCCTTCACATCCTCTGTCCTCAGTTCCAGGGCTTTCTGAGCATCATGGCCAAAGTTAATTGTGAAATAATACTGCAGAAAGAAAAAAAAAATCACAAAATATTTCAATGAGGTAATCATCTAGAACTCTTATTGGAAATGTTTATGGCAGATTCATCACTTACCACCTTCAATCATTCTACCCACACACTCCCGGCATTGGTCACCCCACACCTCAATCCTCACAGTGATCTGCCTGCTTTTAGCCAATCGGAAAGCGGGCAGACTCTTCATAACCTGATTGGATGATTCTTGACTGTCAATCATACAGCCTTTCTTCCCCCTCCCCTCGTCTCTTAATATTTTTAGAATTAGTAAACAAAAGCATTAATTGAAAATGAAAAATAAAACACAATTTGCTTTTAATGCCCCTGTGACTTTTCTCCCTGGGCTATTGCTTGCAGTAGTGTCTTGGAGATTAATCTTTAACTCCTGCAAATTCCAGGACAATCCCGAAAGATTGGAAACCCTTGTAAGGATCACCGGGGAGATTAAAGCAGACAGGTTAGGAATGAAAAGAGAATTCTTGTGGCACTTACAAAAAGGTAGAGATGCAAAATAAATTACCACAGAAAACCATTGAAGCATGCAGTATAAATAGGTTCAGGAAACAATTACAGCCTCTGGGTATAGTCAGAGACAAATTCTATTACTAAATTAACCTTGTCTCTCAGTATGGCTCCATCGTCTTAATGCAGGTGCTACTTTGAAAGCCAAAACTGATAAAAGCTTTACTGGCTGAATGATATTGAGCAGAATCTATTCCGCTCCCTCTCCCACCCCCGAATCTGCCCTTCAAGTGAAATGTGTTTGGAACAGACGCAATTTGTGTTTCAGCGGGTGTGAATACTAACCCCAAACCAGATATAATTCTGCATTAAAACATCAACAAGGGAAGGAAGATAACTGGGAAATGGAAGTTGACACTGGTTCAAATGTTTTTTCTATATTGAGGAGAAAGTGAACTGTGCGAGCACACAAAAGACCATTCCACACCTAACCTATACTCTTCCTGACACATGGCAGTTCATGGATAAAACTTTTATCAAAGCAATTAATCTCCATCAGTGAAGGATAACAGACCATAACAGTAATACTCCCTCACAAATGTAGAACTACATAAAGCCAACCAGATAGAAAGAGAGAGACTATTAAATCAACTGGAGAAAAACTCTGATTTAACTGGACAGCGTGAAGGAAGAAGATCAGTGCTGTATGTATTACTGAGTTAATGCAACCCTCTAACTAACCTTATTTGAGAAAAGCTTCTGGATAAGTAGGTGTCAGAAGATGCAACATTAATGGTATGAGATCATCACATTGGGGATTGAATTTTTTTAAGTTTAGTTGAAGAATGTTATTGGGAGAGCCCAGTAGTCATCTTGTCTCTGGGATTTCTTGTGGTACAAGGTGAGGATGGCTGAAAGAATTAAGACTAAAGGGAAGGAAGAAAATTAAACCAGGCTTAGAGGTCATCCAATAGCAGCAGTAGTTTTTAACATGTTGCTTAGGTACTATAATGAATCACATGACTGTAAACGTATTTTGTGTCATGTGAGCAGATCAGATGGACAGTGGGAGCAGAAATGCCCATGCGTCCTCTGCTTGTCTATTTTATATTATACGTCAATTCAGGTTAATTAAATTGTTCCTAGAGTAATCAACAGAAGAATCTTTATCTCTCCCTGGAAGGTGGTTATGGAGGTTTGTGATTGACTGTGTCTGTCACATATTAGCCTGCATACTCATCACCCATGAGATTATGTTGCTTTAATTGTTGGCACTCATCCTCCAGTGGGAGGGGAAAACTACATCAACAACACCTGCATTTATATAGCACCTTTAAATAGAAAAACAACTCAAAGCAGGAAGGTAATCAGACAAAATCCAACACTGAACCACAGAAGATATTCAGACAGGTGACCAAAAGCTTGATCAAAGAGATAGGTTTTAAGGAGAGTCTTAAAGGAGGAGAGAGAGGTAAAGAGGCTTAGGGAGGGAATTCCAGAGCCTAAGACCTTGACAGCAGAAAGTACATTCGCCAATGGTTAAGAGATTAAAATTGGGGATGGGGAGAAAGTCAAAATTGGAGGAATATAGAGTTCTCAAAGGTTACAGCAATAGGAAGATAAAGATGATCCATAGGTGTTCTCTTTCCTGGCTTAAAACCACTTATGGAGTTTGAGGCTTCCCAACAGTTATCTTAAGAAATAGCACAGCTTGAAAGAGCGCATGTTAAAATTGAATTCATTTTTTTCCTTTCAATCATCATAGAAATCCGTAGATTTAATTAAGCTGTGGGAAAAAAGATTCCACCAATATAATTTCTCCAGGAAAGTTGGCACACTAGCAGAGAGAAATCAATGGCACTTAAAAATTTGGGGTGTGAGGAAGAAGAATGGTGCTGCAAATGGAAAGGAGCTTGTCGGGAAAACATTCTTGATTAAATGTGGATCGTCTGTTCAGAAGTGTGCTATTTGCTAGTCAATAAAATGTGCACTGATTCATAAGTGGAAATAAAAATGCTGAAGGGGCTTTTTACAGGAAGGGATAATAGCAGATTTCAGTCAGGGTTGATAATATTTATAGCACAAGGCTACATACTTTGTGAGATAGAGACATACGAAAGGAAGGAAATCATGAATGGGTAAAGTGATTGTTACATTAGCCACAGAGCTGCCAGTTCATATTTCCTCATCAGGAGTAGCCAATATCTGTTACTCTTGCACCATTACAACCATTACTGCAATTTGACAATAGCCATTTGTTGAATATTCTATGCAAGAACATTCAAATAAGGAGCAGGAGTAGGTCAAACGACCCTTGAGCCTGCTTTGCCATTTAAGATCAAGGCTGATCTTCTACCTCAACTTCACTTTCCTTCCTACCCCAAAATTCTTGATTCCCTTAGTATCCAAAATAATTTGGAAAGTATATATGACATCTCTTTTTCTCTTCCCACCCACACCAATGTCACGTACCATTGCTCACTGGGACTTGAGCTTTTGGGTGAGAAGTTAAACCAGTCACCCACCTGCCTGTTCAGATAGCATGTAGGAGATCCTATGGCACAAATCAAAGAAGCCCAGGGGCATCCTCTCCCTATCTTGGCCGTCATTCCTCCTTCAACTATCACTGCCAGATGTAACAGGTCATTTAAGCTCATCATTCCCTGGGAACTTAATGTGCATAATTTGTGTGCCAAGTCTAACCTACTTTACAATAGT